>NW_025813485.1:1345252-1945252 GCF_021976095.1 Xenia sp. Carnegie-2017 | reverse complement strand
TTACACTACATGTATACTTTAATAAGTACACTTTAAAATAGCTGCAACTTTCCGTTTATTTTTCTCATGCTTGACGTACGTAAACAGTAACCTGCTGCCCTATCTAAGTCCAAATTGCGCGTTGTCTTGTTGTAAAAAGTAGGATTTATAAAAATCTTACCTCAACATCAAACTTGACACTGGTATCATCCAGAAGACAAACGTTCAAGGAAATCATGTCAAATATCAAATACAGTAGCCACACAACGAAGCTCGCAAATTAACTTTATAAAACTGCTACAATATCATATAACAATAACATATCTCGATCACGAACGCGATTTTAAATATTTGTTTTCCCTTTCTTCCCGAGCATTTCAATAATTTGAGTCTGCAAAACAAAAATCATCAACAAAAGAAACTTCAAATGACAAAAATGTTGTTACTATCTTCCTTCTTTTAGTATCCCAATCACAGCATGGAAAGGTATCAATATCTTTATCGTTTATAGCAATTTCCCATTATCCCATCTGTCTTTGCGCGTCGTCGGAAACTTAACATTCACCACCGCGTTGCTTGATGTTACAACAATGGTTACACATAACAACCCATGGTAACAGGTCAAACAAATAGGAAATACAGAAATAGCCTTTTAAGGCAAAAACACTTTCATATTTACTAAAATACTTTTTAACCTTAATATCACAAAACGTTAGTTTCATATGTTATTTTGCTGCTAGTTTTTCTTTCTCCTAGGGCCTAGGGACTTTATAGAACTGACCACAGTTGCTTGGCAACTTCACATAATGGTGATTGCAAAACGAGTGGATAATTGAATATGTTTAGGTATTTTCTTTCTCGTCTTGCTCTGTCACTGAAAGTAATGATTTCTTAATTTTATTTCATTCTGCATGCAGTCTTTTTTTGCGCAACTGTCGCCTCTTGGTCTACAAGAAGAAAACCACATCAACAGGAAACCACTTAAGTTATCGAATATTTCTTATATTTCTGGAAGCATGTCAACTTGAGTGATCAAAATAATTAATTATTAAAGATATCTCGAGTAAGCTTAAACTTATTCGTTGTTAGTATAAGCCTACCATTTCAAATGGCATGGGCAATTTAAGGCTTATGAACTGAACTGACGCATTAGTTAAACCATACTTTGAAAACATTAGGCATGTGCAATGACAAGCCAATGAAATATTGATGTCAAAAATTAAATAAATCACTCGAAGTTGGCTTTCATACCCGCCAATGACCGGAATATCCATTTGAGAAACCTATACTTGTCAAGATCATGTAAAAGTTATCAGTTTTATTTTAGTTTTGTTTCATGTTTCAAGTTTTCTGGCAGTGAGCGTAGATTAAAAATTCATTTATCCACGCCCACGTTGAGGTTCGTTTAGTACTGCCACGACCCTGATGACAGGCAGTGACATGGCCAGCTTGCAAGTTTGTTTTGGTTGTGTTGTATAAATGTTTCCATGGCAGCACAACCGATCTCGCAGGCTGGCTACGATTGGTTAATCCTAATTAACCAATTCTCTACATGCTAACATTCAATAAGCCTTGGACTCATGAACTGAGACAAAGAATTGATCGAGCAGTACTTTTCAATCATTTATTCGCTAAGTCTCGCTTTCAAATTGGCTTAGTATACATCTTATGTGCTCTCAGACTCTTTTCTGCTGGATTTAAAGCCTGGTTTCCATATGATCGTTTATGTCGCTAGAGTCGTTTCTGTCTGTTGAAAAAGTCCCCTGCGGTGAGCAAACGACAGAAGCGATTATTGCGATGAACTGGTTTCCATTACTCGTATGCATCGTACCTAATTTGAACAAGTCACCAAACACTTGCTGTATGATGTATTCAAAATGGCGGCAGTGAATCGAAGAAGAAGACTTGTAGCGTGTTATTTTCTTTTGCGTGTGCTGAGAAGGCGAGCGCGAAAGCAAAAAAGAAAACATCGTTTTTGGGTTCGTCCCATGTTTCGAAGAAGAGAACGTCTTGGAATTTTTCATACTCTTGTTCAAGAAGTACGTGGACTTACGGATGTATCATGGGATATATCAAGTCGCTTATGGCGTAACGATCGTTTTGCACCGGTTTCCATTAAAAAAATGCAAGCGCGTAAAAGGTGTTTCCGGTCGTTTCTGTCGCAAGGATAGAACTCTAGTCTATCTCAAACGATCGATACGCAAGGATCGTTTCTAACGGAAGGATCGCTTTTGTCGTTTGAGTTGAGCGTTTCCATATGATCGTCTCTGTAGCTTCTACAAATTGCAAGCGACAAAGACGATCCTTACGACAGGAACGACCATATGGAAACCGGGCTTAAGAAGATAGGTCAATTCTGCAAAAATGGTTTCAACATAACTTCTTTATCCAGATTTCCGTTATGTCACACGAAAGTTTGATTGCTTTAGCAATTTAACTTTAATTCAATTTCAAACAAAATTATTCTACATAAGTTGTCAACTGTCAAGGTAACTGAGAACTTAACTTAATCAGATTTATCTCCAAAATTTTGCACATTGCTGGTTGCATTTTTCGTACTTATTCTAATGATTGATTAGTGAATATATGAATTGTTTATGAGTCTACTGTAAGGATAGCAACAAATGGTAAAATTCAGTCGTGAATTGATTTGTATGCTTTATACTTAAGATCCAAAATTTCTAAAAAAAATTTAAATTGGGAAAGGATAAGTCTTTAAATCTGACAGCTTCATTTGCTCCTTCATATCCATCTTGGGCCTTATGGTAGAATCAAAACATGAATATGGATTGGGTTGTAAATCATTTTTCTCTTGTCCCTCATTTTTACATTGATTTCTAAACGAAAAAATACATGTTTAGTTTGTAAATTTTCAAAATAGAACTCTTTTGATTCAAGTAAATGGTATTTTGTTCTAAACTTTCTCTCCATTCTCATGAGCTCATACCAATAATGGTTTCATCTACATACAACACTAAAGAATCACAATACAGTAGAAAGCAGAACAAGAATAGAGCATTTTGTTTTTATGTGGATAAACCAACGTTATATATACACACGCTAACAAACAATATGTAATTATGTAAAAACATAAAATATTGAGAAAATTGAACGAGATATGTTTCACTCATTATGTGAATGCTGAATGGAGTTATTAGCAAAAGAGCACGGTTCTTCTTCTTGTATTAGTCGAGTAAATTTTACTTATTAGGTATACATACTCATTAAACTTGTAAAATTGCCACGCCGCTCTAAGGCCAGATTCCAGGGCCCCTTGGATCCAACCATTGGCAAATGAGATCGCCTCACCACCAAAAAAGATTGGATGAATATCTTTGGGCTCTATTAGTGTGCGCATATGATTCATATAACTGTATGGCATTAGATGAACATAAGCTCCACGTTCTGACGGGTCACTGTACCAAGCTTGAACAACTCCTTCTTCAAAAAGCTCTGAAATATTTTTTTCATCATCAGGTAACAAATTTTCATACACAGTCTCTACTTCCCGCAAAGCTTCAGATATTGCTTCGTCTTCAGATTGAGAGCCAAATAATAGAGCTTCTCTATTCCATGTGTAAATCATAAGTACACCACGGTCTGCCATCTGTTCACATAATTCCTTGGGAGGGTAAACGATCTGGCTGATGGGTAAATTTGTCTTAGATATTCCACCATTGAATACAGGGAACCTTCCCTTCTCCCAGAATCTTTTCCGAAAGCCAAGCAATATTTTGGTGGAGGGTGCATAATGAATCTTACTAAACGCATCATTTACACGCTGTGGCAGTAAAGGCTCGAATTCAATTTGTCGCAGAGCATTCAATGGGACAGTCAAAATGATGGCATCAGCTTCAAACCGAACTTCGTTTCCAGTTTGAGTCTGTTGACCAATAACTTTGACTGCGTTAGACGTTTTATCGTCATTGCATAGCTTTTGCCATTCAACTTTTTTTATTATGATTCCATATCGAAGATCCTCTTGTAAACAATACGGATCACAGGTATCTTTAATAAATGCATTGGGTAATTCTTCCATTCCGTTTACGAGTGTTTTCATTTTTGGAGTCCACCAATCACCAATTTCCTCCGCTAGCGCCGTAGCAACTGATAACTACGTAAAATTAAACGGTTATTAGCTTAGAAAGATTGAAAATTATATTTTCGCAGTTTCATTTTACATGTATTATAGTTATTTGCTTTATATTCAACTCGTAAACAGTTAATTTATTGGCACTGATGATGGCTTCATTCATCTTAAGTCAAAACATGTTTATTCCAAAATTACTTCTTGTTCATCTCGAATGTTAGAATTATTTTTATACTCCTATTTAAGATTAGAAGGAAGTAAATGAGTTGTTCTTCCTCACGTTACAAACCATATAAAACTGATTCAGATTGACAAAAAGAGCGGTTCTTCTATAAATCAATTGTATATTTTCACACATTCCAATCTATACTACTGACTATATATGGCAGTATGGACAAGGTAGGTAACATAACGTGGTCACGCAAATATCACATTGTCAAATAGAAAGTTTGAAAAACCGCGTAATAAGCCTGGTTTCTTTTGATGCTTTTTGTATTCATTAGAATCAAATACGCATTCAAAGTAAACGACGATTGTACACATTTCATGTACAAAGAAAATGTATACATTTAATGTACACAGAAAATTGATCAATTCTAACATTCTTGCTGTCCTTAGCTAGCTGTGTGATGAAAAATTATAATTTTAAAATCAATTTCCACAATTATTGGTTAGCAATCAATTTACATAGTGAAAAGCAGTGTATTCTTTTATTACCTCAGAATTGGGAATGTAATTTACATCAGTGAGGCAATCTATTGCGATTTTTGGCCAAGGTCTGAACTTTGGAGGGCATTTTTTTGAATCACAACTCTCTTTTGATAAAAAAAATTCAGTGAAGGACATCTTACTCCAGCGTTCTAACCATTTACGCCATTCACGTGCATACTTTTCTGGATTTTTGTCTAGTAAGAAACAGCTCAAAAAACTCAGTTTATGCAACTCTTGTTTTTTGAATGATTTCTTGCGATATTAATTAGAATTTTTCATCGCTCTATGAAATAATAGGTTTTATACTTACCAAACTTCGGAATGCTCTCAATGACCTCATTTATAGTTAAGCTGTAGTAATCCACTAAAGAATATAATTAAAAATTCTGTCAGAAAAACTTTGTTGTTTCCTAAACATACTATATGAAGGGAACTCACTGATGTTATCAATTTTGTAGTGTTTTCTGAGTTGTTTCTTTTTGATATTCTCGTCCCATCCAGGCCATAGTTTGTCACACATTTCTTTTGCTTCAGCTCGTTCCTTGCAGTTGTTGCTCCTAAAGGCTACAAGGAAAATTATTGGAAAATCGCCGTTAGATTTGTACTTAAAGATATTTTACACGTGAGGAAATACATACGCAAATTCAAGTTCAACCTATACAGCATTTAGAGAGCAAATACAAAACGTACAATTTTTATAGTCACTGGAACAGCTTTATAAAGATCTTGTACAAAATGGCAAGCTACTGTCATTTGACTCAGTGTAGATAAAAACATTGTTATTTTTTATCTTACCACTGACTCTCACAGCTCTATGTTTAACCTTAACAAAACAATGTTTTTCGGGGTCAACATTATAAAACGGTTTCTTTTTCAGTCCAAACTTGTGAATATAACAATCCGTAAGATAATGGCGTTTGTGTGTGGGGATTCGCATTGCTCCAACTTTAAAAAAAAACACATTTTAGTCGAAATCTATACTTTGATAAAGAAATTCAACAAATCAGTTTGGTAGGGTCCATTTTTACCTTCTGCTTTGATTTCTGGAGATTTTTGAAAATTAAAATGCACAGTTTTAATTCTTCCTCCAACTCTGCTTTGCCTCTCAAGAATTATAACCTGGAAAATTAGAAAACGTTATTGTCAATTTACGTTACAATTGTGTCTTTAGGAATTTATTATGATTTTTGATGCAAATATAATGTGAATTTTGAGAAGATGTGACATAAACTATCAATAACAATGTCTAGAAAGTTGTAGCTTTTGACAACTAATCGACACTTAAATCGCGAAATACCTTTGAGTCTCATCTCGTCGGAGGGGCGGGGGGTTTATAATAAATCATGAGATGTCTATGCGTGCATCTCGTCGGGGGGAACTTATCATAAATCACAAGCACTCTACTAGGTAAAAATCAAAATTCTAAACTTCCTATAATATGCATATTTACTTTGTGACCGCTACGCTTGAGTTCACGCGCTGCAGCAAGACCAGAAATTCCTGCTCCAACAATCAATACAGTTTTAGGGTTTTGAGTCTTTTTTTCATTCATGTCCTATAACGGAAAAAGAAAGAAAATCGTGGTATGTCATTATTACATTCGTTTCATTAATTTTGCAAATTACCTCTGTCTCTGCCATATCATCCTCATAGTCACTCTCTACATTTGATTCATCTTCCCGCTCATCTGTTGCAGAAAGTCAAAATTTAAATGTAGTATTCCTTAATTGAAATTATTTATGTCATTATTTATTTCAGACATCACAATCAGTAACAGAAAAAAAAGGTTTAAGAATGTTTTCCACTTTACAAACTCGCTTGTCTGCTAATCAATTATAGTTTGTTTGCTTTGGCTAACGATAAAAATCATGGATTATACAGATAATGCTTTAAATTTTTAAGTTTGTTTAAAAATTGTTCTTTGCACTCAGAATGCATTAATAATAGTCAGGTTATTCTTTGTCAAAGTTGAAGCTATTTTGTCTACATTTGAATTTATATTTACTAATGCGGCACAAACGTTAATACCATTCTCATTAGGGGTCATTTCAGACTCATCTATACCAGTATTTGAATAATTTTCCGCATCATCATGTTCTTCCTTGAGGATGGGTGAATCTGGATCTAAGTCGAAGCCACGTCTATAAAGGAATGCTAAGCCTCTTTTAACTAAAAGTTTGAAGAATGTTCTCTTCTGTATATTGATAAAGTGGTGCGCTCCAGGTAGATAACCAAGAAGACGAAGAGGATCAGGCCAATCGTATTCCGCACCAACTTCATCCTCTCGAATGTCTTGTTCTTCCATCTTTTAAATATACATTAAAAAGTTGTATACATACACAGCCTGATTTCACCAAATTGATTGAGCCGACAAAGCTGCTGATAATTTTCGTAACAATGGAAAATTTACTTATACTTGTGATATAATTGGAATCGGACTTTTTCGAAATACTGAAAAGCCTGACGGTTACATTTATTTTCAACTTCAACTACGACATTTCTTATTAGTCTATGTAGCAATTACTTAAGTCTATATCATGGTCTTCAATAGTATTAACAGAATGTGGCCTTTTCAGAATTACAGTAAAATCACGGAGCAGGAAATGTAAAATAATCAATTGCAACAACACGAACCGACATACCTCAATATAAACCCGTGAATGATGTTAGCTTCTGTCTCGTAACTTGTGCAAATGACGGAAATGTGATGTCTAAGTACATTTATGAATTGTGAGTTCGTAGCTGGTCATGGTAACCTGGTTCTGGGAAAAGCCCATTTTTTTGCAATCATGCTGTGCAATCATATGACTTCAAAAGACCTAATCCTTTGTCTCTCTTAAGACAAATTCCCCTTAAACACTCTTTCAATTTTTTGTTAATGGGAAATTTTTCAAATAGATTTACGAAGACATTCACGAGATTTCCACGAAGATATTTCAACAGAATTACAATATCTAATTTATTTCAAGTTATTGTTGCTTGCAGTTTCATGCTTTAGTATACAATTTCAATGAGCTATTTTTTCATCATGTGTCATGCATTTTACTTGCTTTGTTTGCAAAATTCATTAATCTTGATAGACAATACTTTTCAGATGGTTTATAAATAGGAAAAAAAATTTCGACAAAATTTTCACCATGCTAAGGACATACTTTGTTCAATCATAAACAACCTGCTTTTTCAGAAGTTATGGGTAGTTCTATAGCTGCTGAAATTAAATTGAAATTATAGAATGCAACAGTTACAGTAAGATTATTATAAGATTATTCTAATGATTTCTGACAGAAAAATCGACATGCTTTGTCATGTTAATTCCATATATACAAATGCTTACAAGGTGATATTTGACTTACAAATATTAATTAATCACAATTCAGAGGACGAAAAAAATATTTACAAAATTACAAGTGAAAGATGCTGAGACAATCAAATCAAAACTAGTATTCATTATTATAAGCAGCCACATAATGGCTTTTTCTCCAAATTATTTAATTAAAAAAACTACGGAACCTGATTAAACCAGGCACGCAGCCAAAGCGATAATTTGGGGGGGCATCTTCATATATATATATTGACATGCCCCATAGTTTCTTTTGAAATCCGTTGCTTTTCGGATATTTAAATGAATACATGAATATTGGCCCTCAATTTCCCTTATGGCTACCTGCCTGGAACGCGCTGAGTAAGATCTCAAAATAGTTAACTCTTCATTAAGAGTTTTCTTCTGCTTCAAATGCCATTTTTTATATGTGGGATGTAATTCCAAGAATTCTGGCAAAACCTTTCGTCTGCTCTTCATAGGCAAATTAGAAAACATGTAACTTCAGAGAAAACTGGCAAAATGAACATCTCCTCGCTTCACTTTAATTAATGTATTAAAAACCAATTTAATACACCCAATTTTCCCAGCAATTATAAGAGACTTCAATCATCCTTTTTTTCACTTTAAAAATCAACCAAATACTCTGCCTTTCGGTTTATTATATCGTAATATATCTGTACTAATATTATGTCATAAACATTGCTAACGAATTACGAACTGCAGTGAGGACTGCGAAAGTTGCGAACTTGGCGAAACACGTGCTAATTTTCTAATTTTAACATGACCCAGCGGACAAGTGAACTCTTTTAATTATAGTTGAGTGCCATTGAATTAAATATTATTTAGTTATGTAGTCAATGATGTGCGATGGTATGTCAGTGCTCTGGAAAGTGCAAAATGGCGGATGAAAGGCAATCGAAGTCGAAGAAAAAAACTATAAAGTACTTTCTATCGTCACCTTATAAGTTGAATTGGTATGTTGAAATCGATGTGAAATAATACTCGTAGATTTTTTTTGCAAAGTAATCAACTGTTTCTCAAACTTTACAAGTTTGGCATAATACACAAATGAAATAATTTCTTAAAAGCACGATGGATATCAGACATTTTAAATGAACGACGAGTTTTTTTATCGTAAGCATGTTTCGGCATGCTTATGCCATCTTCAGTGCATAAAATGAAGGTGATTATGCTTATTTACAGGATATATATATATGATAATATAAAGGAGTCTCTGGATTTTTATTTTGAAATTTTTATTAAGCTTTCAACTCGGTGCTTCATAATATGCCTGGGTTACCAATTTTCAGATATATATATATATATATGACATAAGCATGCCGAAACATGTTTACGATAAAGAGACTCTTCGTTCACACAAATTTAACCTTTAACGAAAACTGAGTAGTGGACAGATTGTCTGCCATTTAGCCGTAACTAGTGCCAACTAGCGAACAAGTGAAAAGTCTTTGTTTATATTTTTGAGCAATTCAGACTTTAAGAATAAAAGCTAAGTACTGAATATTATGAAATTGCAGGCCAGAACTAGATAAAGGAGACAACAAACTGATACTTGATGCAATAAAAAGGTGATGAAATCACGTTACTATTACAAATCAAAAAATATATACGTAAATAGAAACTCAAGTATATATAAAATAATTGTTTTTTCTAGTATATTTCCAATAAATGGGCTAAAACGTGAGAAATCACTTATATCACAAGAAGACAGCAAGTTTGTAACTTGGCAATCAATAAAAAGCTGCATGGCAATTGGTGTAAATTCTGTAACAAAATCTTTGGAAAAAGATGAGCTTGTCTTAGTGCTTGTTAGTGTCACTTATTTGATTTAAAATAATGTACATTGTTTTAAATTTACCAAACATTCAACAATCTAGGTATGCAAGTCAACAAAACCTGCTCTGCTAACCAAACATTTGATGTTACTCAGTGCCACTAGATCAACTTCATGCTGTGCTATATTTGGACTTAGTGACATTATGGCTTCTTTTTGTGGAATGAAAACTGTGGCTGCTTGTGGTTTTAAGGTTATTTACATTAATAATAATTTGGGGTCTAGTATTTAATGCTTTTGCTGAAAAATTTGCACCGTAGGTGTAAAAGGATATGTTAACTATTGAATGTCTTTGGTCATAAAGAATGTCAATTTTTTCCAGAAAAATCTTGAAGTCAACATGATAAAAGATCTTACAGACTTCATAACATGCAAGATTCCTCCATATCCTGAACATTACTTAACTCTGTGGAATAACAATGGCCATTATGACTTTAATAAAACTTGTGAAGAAGAGGAATCAAAAGATTGTCAAAATAAAAAATCCAATGAAAATCTCAAAAAGCAAATGAAAAGAAAGATAGATGCAACATATGTCAAAACTAAAATTAAAGGTCTTTCACCACGAGAAACTCCAAAAATGAAAAAAATTAAAATATCAAAAACCTATGTAGTCAAATGAGACATATAACACAAACATTACCTTACAACTGGATGACTGTTACTTTTTCCAAACATCCTAACACTACTACCAGACATGGAATGCACTCATTATTTTTCAAGTAAAACATAAACAAGTAGTACCCAACAAACTATGTGCATTTGTGTACCTGTTTGAGTACAAAGCACTTGAACAGTCTGAATCATGTACTTTTTATTTCACATTGTAGGCCATAGAAAAACGTAAATAACTATAATATATGACTAGAATTGATTGAAATGCTACGGACTTGAGTTGACAAGACAATTCTACCTCTTCAAAAACTATCTCCAGCACGATACACTATAAAAGCCTGCGTTCAAAGGTTATATAGTAAAAGCAAGCGTAATATTTTCAATTTTTACCGATACTAAAATATAACATTCTGAATATTCAATATGAATTGGAAAATTCCTAGAAAAATTGAAGTAACTAAGCTAATGTTGCACGTTGGCTGATTACTTGAGATGCATTGTTAGTAACAGGCATCTTTGAGCTTTTGAATGATTGATAGCTGTAAAAAAATGCAAATAATTAAAACTAATAATTTTTTACAAACGTGACACGAAACACCAACCATACTAGTATAGGTAAAAGCAAGTCAACAACAATATATCTGTATATTCAACATTATATGTTTCAAGCAAAAGTCAGTTCTTTCATCCGTTTCTCCCCAGTACTTGGATTCAAACTTGACTGAGACTTTTGTTAGAAGAATTAGAGCTATTGTAAACTTTTTTAATCCCAAATTAATCTCTCTAAACGATGTAATATACCTTTTTTCTCATTTTATACCCAGTCTATCTAATGGTACTCAAAAATTTTTTGATTTTATAACCGTGGATGACGTCCTCGTGAATAAAACGTAAATATCTGCACACTTATCGCTTGGCGCTCAAAAAGTGGGAAAAAAACAAAATAGTTCCACTTACATGGCAGCATATTTAAGTCGTTCTTCTTGACTCACCGATGGAGATACTTTAGACAAAGCTTTTTGAAGGTCAGCATTTTTTATTTTCATTTCATCTCTCGAAATTCGCATCTAAATACGAGACGGATTTACAATTACTTGATTAAAGTCCTTCCACCATAAATCTATCGTCAAAAATTATGTAAAGGATCCGCTTACTGGTGAGTGATTTGCTTTACCAAAAACGTGCCTGAAAAAATTATCTTGAAGCACACCGGCCTAAACAAAAGCAAGATAAGCATTTTTGTAAAATTTAGGCAACGGTTGCAAACGTTAAATTTCTCGGAATTTCCGAACCGATAATTGGAGGGGTGGGATAAATATTCATACATGCAAGTTATAATCCATAAAAAAATTAATTCCATAATGCATAACATGCAAATATGAGTACTACCCCCAAGAAAAATCGAGGTGGCTAGGCCCTGATTTTCTCCAAGACGTTATGTTATATTCCCAGTGCCAGATACAAAATATATAAATTTAAGCAACCACATAGGCTTAGCATAATAATGAAGCATTACAATTATAACAATAGGTTGATTTCTAAATGTCACTTTTCAATGCACCTTGTAGTATAGTTTAAATATTTACTAAGTCCAACTAATAACTCGAGGTAAAGACAGTCAACAAAACCCTGTTTGTTTAAAATGAAGGGGCAATGAAATAAAATTTTTAGACCCTATAAACGTGCAATTAATGACACAAAATATATATAACAGTGCATGCTTTCATCAACCTTTAATTATTTCACAGCATTCATATATTTGAATAGTTGTTTACATGACAAATTATAAAGACGTCGGATGAAAATAAATGCATCAAATAATTCGTTTTTTTAATAGTCCATTATGTATAGAAAATTCCCAAAGATTTGGAGATTGGTGAAAAATCAAAATGTGTGCTGTCGTTGAGTGGGTTTCATATACAAAAATTCCTTTAAATAATTGTTGAGGACAGACAAAATCTGACCGTCAAGAACTTCTTGCGTTACACATTTAGTGCATATCACAGCAAAAAGACACGTTGAACATGATTGTACCTGTTTCGCCCAATCAGAGTTTTCATTCATGGTCAACGGGTCTTTTCGTTGCTTTAAACTGGGAAAATAAACGACATTGCTGGGCGTTGTATCACTTTTGACCACTTTATCTACAAAAGGAAAATAATAGCAGTAATGGGAAATTAATATATGCGATGTGTTAAAGAGTTAGTTTGCTTCAAATCCACCTGAAGAATAACTGGTAAAAAATTCTTTGAAATTCCTAGGGTTATTCAATTTGTTTGCATTTCTATTACAGAATACACAAGTAATACGAACGCAAGAAATACATACATGGTTCCAATAAACAGAATGACTACTTTTAGCGAAACGATTTTGATTGAATCAACATCATCGAGTCAAATAAATACCTGAAATATTGAGCTTCATCTCATGAATTCTCTCCAATTGAGCGTTAGATAACAAAGCTTTTAAGTCAGCACCACTAAAATTTTCAGTCATCCCGGCAATCTCTGAAAGATTGACGTCCAAGCCAAGTTGAAGTTTTGAAGAATGTGCTTTAAGAATCTCTAATCTCGCACTCTACAGAACATTGAAATGATATATTTAAGAATTATTTTTTAGAAATTTCCTCACAATCGACGCTTCTTGAAATCGTTCTTCACCCCGCTTACGCCATAAACTTATATCAAGACGAACAAACCACTAACACAAAATTAACTACCTGATCTGGCATGCCACAGTATAAAGACTTATCGACACGTCCAGGACGTAGCAATGCTGGATCAATAAGATCTGGTCTACTTGTAGCAGCAAGAATATAAACACCTTGTAATCCTTCTACACCATCAATTTGTGTTAACAATTGATTTACCACCCTATCTGTAACACCAGTACTATCATGACCACGTCGTGGGGCCATAGAGTCAAATTCATCAAAAAACAAAATACAAGGCTTAGCACTTTGTGCTCTAAAAGTTTAAAGAAATTATTTGAAGAACTGTTAAAAGCAACGATATTCTAAGTAAGCTACGTTTGAAACACACCTATGGAATAAATCTCGTACAGCTTGTTCACTTGCTCCGATGTATTTGTTCAATAATTCCGGTCCTTTAATGCTCATAAAGTTCAGACCACATTCCTTAGCAATCACTCTAGCTAACATTGTCTTTCCACAACCAGGAGGTCCGTATAGAAGTATTCCAGAAGGTAATCTCATGGAAACGCTGCTGTATAATCCAGGATACTGTAAAATTCATACAAGCTAATGTTTACTGTCGTACACATATTAAAATTAACATTTTATACATCATATAGTGTTAATTTGTGTTTGTTACGTTTTCTATTGTGACTTAACTAAAGCTGATTCACCGCCCTATATTTTATTTCTAATGACAATGCACCTCGTTGAAATCACAAAGACCGTAATGCCAAAAGTACATTTGATTTAAAGAACTCTCCCCCCCTATTCTTTTTCATTTTCAATTCCCTCTTCTTAAAATAATTTTTACTGTTCTATGCATATCTTTCAAATACATATTTAACAATTGTACAATGACTTCATATAATGGATGAGTTGTTTGAGGCACGACTGCAAATTTTCTACTATGTTTTTCAAATTTTTTAAATGCTATTGTGTAGATAATATTGCTTGCTGTGAATTTGACGTTATGATCGAGTAATTTGTCTGAGAGTAAAAACGAAAATCCTTACTTGTATTAACGGCTTGTTCGCTATTTTCATCACCCGCCCGCCGTTTTCTGTAAGTTTACGTTTATCCTATACTATCCTATGCAACTTCATTCTAACTCCAGTTTTTCTATCTCTATCAGCATGGATAAACATTTTTCTCATAATGCACATACATACCTTAGCCGGCCATTCCAATGTTTCCTTGAGTGTTTGTTTAATGTCGTGAAGGCCACCGACATCTTGCCACGAAAGATCATTTCCAAGATGAAACTTGATGCCGTGTAAACTTGCTGGTTTGAAATTTTGAAAAACCTTATTAAAATCATTCAAATTTAATTTGGCGGATTCTAAAAAAAGAAAATACCACAGGGTGTAACTTCTTCCATGTGTTCTCACTATAAAGAACATTATAAACAATGAACAATCATATTACTTTGAGATAATATATCATTTCCTAACAAACCTCAATCGTAAAATTATAGCCCCGTACATCGGTGGAAACACACCGTCTCTTATCTAGCTATTTTAATACTTTTATTATACACAATCGTATCGTGTTTTGGAGATCTACTATTGCCCGGATAAAACCAACGTAAATTTTTTTTCAAGTGAGTCTACAGCTATTATTTCTTAAATCTCGAATGAATTCATTTTCTTTCATAATCTTGTCTATAAGGTAATGTGAGCAGTTTAGCAAAAAAAAGTAAGTATTCAAAACTTTCATTTAGACTGTACAGTAAAACGTTTTAAGAATTTATGAAAAATTTCATTATTGTTATTTGAGCAGCCAAATTAAGGTAGATACTTTTCCGGAGACAAGTGTTTAACAAATAAGTCATGCAAAAAATCATAATTTATTCTTAAAGAAAGTTCGCCATACTTAGCTAGCCACAATACAAAAGATATTTAGACTTACGTATATAAAATGCTATATTCTAACCTTCTTTTTCTTTGGTGTGACGTCGAGAAATACAGGACTGAAATGCTCTAGCAACCAGAGTATTCAAATCTTTAGGAGAACACCCTTCACTTTTAGTAGCAATATTGCTGAAACACGAACGAAAATTCTTCTAAAAATTAGTAGTTCATTCACCAAAAACTAAGTGGTCATAATAAAGCAGGATAGAAGAAGATAACAGTAGCAAACTATGGTTTACTATGTTTCACAAGTGGAGAACACAGAAAAGTTATTTGAAATAGACTGTATAAAAAATCTTTTCATGAAAAAATTACAGTTGCAAAACTGATGATTGTGTAAATTGAATACCCGATGTTGTCCACAGACATATCTTCATCGTGTTTTCTTAATATTGCTTGCAGTATTTCAATACGTTGTTTTTGATCAGGAAGTGGAATCTCAACCGACTTGCTAAACACGTGACTTCCATGACTTCTGCGCAAGACAGGATGGACAGAATCACGCGATATTGAAGTTGCTATGACAACAACTTTGCTGTTGTATGAAATCTCGTTCTTTACCAAAGTCTTGAACACTGCACGAACGAATACGCGTAATTGGCAAATAACAGAAAAAATGTGTTCGTAAACATAGCTATAAAATATTTATTGGGTTACCTTGCGCTAATCGAAGATTATAATGGGCCTCGGGTCCATTCTCCTGCAGCAATGAAGGAGCAGAAATTAACTGATCGAGATCATCAAACAAAATGACGGCAGGTTCATGCCAAGCCGCATTATTAAATTTGTTTTGCCAAGATTTCCGTATTGTTTCGATTCGTTTACCTGAAATGGTAATATTTCATTATAGTTTTATGATATCATCACAAATGCAGACTATATGAACAAAGTTGATCGTAGAACAGATTTCACGCTAGCCATATCATAAAGAAATGAAATATTTTAACTTAAAAGCGTCCACTCGTTTGTCACCTATGCATCTAAATTTCTACTTTTACGTATAAATTCGTATAAAAACAATTTTACGATAAGTTTCCTTTTAAATGAGACAACGAACAACAGTTTTCGTGTTTAC
Organism: Xenia sp. Carnegie-2017; assembly: GCF_021976095.1. NCBI lineage: Eukaryota > Metazoa > Cnidaria > Anthozoa > Malacalcyonacea > Xeniidae > Xenia > Xenia sp. Carnegie-2017. The sequence continues at coordinate 1,929,000 of NW_025813485.1, read as the reverse complement.
AGATGTTCGTGAGAAAAACGGAAATTTAAAAAAGGGTAAAAAGTAGTTGAGAGAAGAGAAAAGTTAACACCAAGTACAATGATCAATGTTATGACGATGATAAGCTCAAAAGTTGCATTTTTACGAGTCGTGACAGTTACATTTCTTACCTCTTAATGAAACACATTCAACTATTGATATGTGAGCTAAAACAGGATGTTTTCCAAGACTGTTGCACAGTGCATGAGCCAGCGATGTCTTCCCAGATCCTCCAGCAGTTGAGCCAGTGCCATAAATCAACAGAGCATTGTGTTCTGGTTTATTTGAGCAACAAATTTGTTGTGATACAGGATGAAAACCAAGTCCATGAAGCAAGAAATTCATGCACGTTGCATAGATCTCATCTATACCACTAAAATAAATGCAAATGAATCAGAGATAATCGTCAAAATCAGATTTGAAATTGTGTTGTATCAGAGTTTATCCGTAATAACTTTAATTTTATAGTTTTTGACTCCGAAGATGACTACCGCTAAGGTTGTCGAAATGTCAGTCATCATTAACAACGACAGTCCTTCTCAGGTTTGAGCCTTATGAGAAACTTATAGAAGGAACGAAATCACTTGACAAAAAGAAAACTGAAAATCATGAAGTGCATGAACTTTTTCAAGTGCTTGGCAATAGGTGGAACAATCAACCAACTAAGTTAGATGAATACATATCTAGTTGCTAAATTTTCTTTCGCGGCTACTTTTTTCTACCCATTGTAAGTGTATTTATATTCTACGCTAGTTGTAATTCTACGCGAGCAAATATTATAATGGAAAATATAAACTTTACCCAAGTGAAGAAATACGACATGTATCAAGATGTTCATCAATAACTTTGGTGTCTTTTGCTGGGTAAGGCGAAAGCAAGAAAAGCTGGGAAGGTTGTATTTCTTCATTAACTGTTACAGATGCTGTATCTAATGTTCGTTCATTAATTTCAAAATATTGCATTGTGGCTCGAGATGAAGAAGATCGAGGACTTTCTCTTCCAATACCAGAGAGTAAAAACTCGCACTTAACATCTAAAATCACACAAGTACAAAACATGTTAAAAGTTTTGGAATTAAAGGACTGGGCAGATTCCAAGAGTTAAGCTACACCTTGTTTTAATAACGTATACTTATTATTTTTCTTAACTTTTAGGTGATAAGTCACATTTGTATGTTTCACTGTCAAAATAGTAAGCTTTATTTCCTAATAAAATCGACAGTAGCTCTACAGCTTGACTTATGTGACCTCATTCACCGACGTTTGTTAACGCTCTTAGTTCATTCACCTCTTCACCATAGTTCGAGACAGCACCAAGCAAATAAAAAAAACGAAATTGCTTCCAGACATCAAACAAGCAAAAATAAAAATTCACTATATAAATACTTCACAAAAAGAAACTCCCCTCCAAGGTACATTAATATAAGTGATAAATGAACGAATCAAAGTCAGTCTATAAAATCGCTTTTGATGCAATAAAACGAGCATTCTTCAAACTGTTTTACAAAAAGATTGTTACAAACAAATAATGTTGTTTAATAGTGAGTAGAACGTACATTTTATAATACTGTTCAAGTCTAATTTTGAAATTTAGTATTTCTGAGTTCAAATGACTATACAGTAAGTCTTTTCTTAAAGCACGAGTGACCTCAATCTGCACATGGCAGTTAGCAAATTACTGTAAGTACTGCATTATTTGCGATTCATTTTTATGGACTATATGATATTTGTTGGGGGTGGGGGTGGGGTAGGGGTGGGAGGATTTTCTTTTTGTGAGGTGTTTAAAAAACACGAGCACACTCACCAGCTGTGATATTAAACTCAATCAACATCCGCGACGCTAAGAGAAGAGGATATTTATTGGTAATTTCCAATATCCAGGATATGAACGCCTGGATTATAACATCCCTATTCAAGAGCTTTATCTAAAAAAAATGAAAGGAATTTCACGCATCCAATGTAACTTCCCAAAGTACCTCGTTTTGATATCGAAATATCTACGTTGAAATATGCCATGTGCAAATAATGTTGGTATGTAATTAAATAGTTAATAAGCTCACCTTTTTTGCCCCTTCACCAAAAGGATTCAAAACAAGCCCTAACAAAATGGATGACTTATGGTGAACCTTCTTGATCTGAACTGATGATTTAACTCCAATTTTCAACTGGCGGCGAATCAAGTTATTCACAGCTACATGACCTAAGAGCAGATCTTCCTTAAGAAGGAAATTTTTGTCATGTCGAAAATTCTTTTGACTAGTAAGTACAAGTCTTATAATTGTTGACGTTGAAGAAGAAACAATCCCACGTTCATTTGATAATACATTACGCTGTCTGGTACTCAAATTCGAATTAAATCTTTGTAATCGGTTGGCTTCATATAACTGAGCTCGATCTAGAAAAAACATGTATATTCATATAACCTGCATCCATCTATATATCCTGCATAGATCACAAAAATTCTGCATACATCCCAGATATCATACATACATCCTGCATGCAGACCATTCTGATGCAAAAATCTGATTAATAACTTTTTTACGGTCGGTAAATAAAAAAAAGTTGATCCCAAGGTACAAATTTCACGAAATGGTCACCTTCAGCTTTCGCTTTGAAAAAAGGGAAAAAATTACCAAAAAGACTATCGTAACAAATTTTATTGGAGCGTAAAGACAACTCAGTCATACGTTTGTGAGCTTAAAGAAGACGAAATGAAATTTATTGCTACTTTTAAAAACAATGTATGTAACTTGCTCATAAAACATGGTCATATTCTTAATCACCTATGTCATAATAAGAATATGTTATTTTTCATACCAGTGTCTCGATACTCTTCGTTCGGTGTTGAAGCGTTACTTGATCCAATTTTCGTTTGACTTGTATCCAACTTCTCCTTTATTGAATACATTTTATGAATGGATGCAGTAAAGACGTAATATTTTGCACTGACAGATTTACCATCACGTCGTAATTGTTCATTTGACAAACGATTGGCATAACCTGCTAAATTAGGGGAGTAAACAAATACTGTTGACGGTTGTTTGAGTAAATTTTGTAGGAAAGGATCAAGACGAGATTGCTCAATTTGATCTGATAAAAACACAAGACGTTGTACTCGATAACTATCTGAAATTGGAACCTCAAGAGTTTCTGCCTGAGACGTTTTCATTTTCGAAAGTTGCGTCGAATATTTAAAATCCTGAGTTGCTCCAGTGATTTTTGGAAAAGGAAAACTGTCTAAGTTTTGAATGTCTGCAGTATATGGAGGAAGAAAATATTTTAATGCGTTTACAACACCACCAGTCAATGGATTAAAACGAAGGTTAACAGATGGATAGGAACGTTCACGATTAATGCGATCACCAGCCTGATTCAATTGTCCAGCCCAGCCTGAAATAGAAGATTTTGTTTGACCAGAATCAATTGATTTCCCAGTCGCACTACTTCTCGACGTATTAGAATCATTAACTTCTCCTTTAGGAAGTCCAATTTTGCCTTTTATGATAGCACTTTCAATTGACTTTCTCGTTGTTTCACTGGTATCCTTGAAACCACTTTTATAACTTTGAGAACGTGATAATTCAGATGTACTTTGTACTTCACTGCTTGCACTGTTATTTAAACTTGATGAATCACCACCTGTCAATACACCACTACTTAAGCTGTTGTTTAAACTAGATGATTCACTGCTCTTGATACTTGAATCTTCACTGTGTTCATCATCATCAGTATATTGTGATAGTGAATTTTTAAATTCAGCTGGTCGTGGAACATCTAATCCTTTCTCATCATTATTCTCAAAGCCACTTGCAGCTTTTGTCCAAGGAATCAAATGTATCTCTGTGAATTCTTCAATTTGAGAGCAAGAGCTAGCTGGACAGACATCACCTATAAGAAAAAACTTAGTTTACATTTTATGTCTTAAAAAAAATAAACATTTCACTGTGAAAAACATTTCATAAAATTTTGTAGATTACAACGTAAAGTTGGTCTTTAGTATTTTTATAAATATGGAAAAACAAGTTTTTTAACCCATTCCCATCTTAACAAAGATCATGCAAACTAAAAAAGAGAAATATTTTACTTACCAATAGTTACTACAACAAAATTATTCCTTTGAATCCAAATAGGAATCTTTGCTCCATCCCAAAGAACACGCAATTGATGTATCAGATTAGATTCAATGTAACTAGAATTTACTTCCTAACAATAAAATAGCACACACATAAAAAAACATGATTTTTTAGATGTATATATTCTAAGAAATATTGTTTTCTTTAAAAAATAACCATTTTCATATTTTTCTTCTAATTGCAACGAGCAAATATATACTAAATTAGTAAAAAAATACATAATAAAGAAACTGACCAAAACATCATAGTCACTTTGATCGCTTGAATAACATGAAACACTCTTACAAGAAGTGACACTAGCCAAGGCTGTGGCAATTACCTAAAGTTTTAAATACTTATGATAATAAAAATGAGAAAAAAATATTAAAATGATTAATAAATTGAACAAAGTTAAGACCTCTTGTCCATGAGACAAACCCAGCAATTCACCAAATTTTTTGCTGACTTCAATTACTCCTGAACTATTTGTTGATTTACAGCTACCACCAGCCCAGGAAAAGTACAAGGAAGAGTCTTTAAAATTTACACGAATAGCTTTCACAGTTGTATCATCCTAAATTAGAAAATTTCTAATGTTAAAACTTTAGAAACATGCAAATTTCTTTTACCATGATCCAAATGGTATTTGATGAGCATTAACACTTAAATGACATTTGCAAGTCATGCAGTGGAAATTATAATTTATTGACAAGCAATACATAAAATGACCATATTTCAACTTTCACTTCAGGTAATCTCCTGACTGTGTACTCAGGCTTAATCGAAACACTATCACTAGTAAATATGTTGCATTTCCTTCTCATACACAAAAATCTTATTTTAATGAATTCAAAGAAAATAGATTTATAAATTAGAATAGACACAAACATGAGTCGTTCATGAATTTGGTAATTTTTCAATTGGCATGATAGTGAGCACCAACACATATTTTTAATTTGTAAAATATTTAGTACATGGTTTTATTTTACAAACTACATATAGAAGAAACTCATTTTTATATACGGACTAAAACACACGTCATGTAATGGAGTTGAAATGCCTCTGTTGTTTTTGTACAACATTATGCTTGATTCATCTGAATTCAAAACTATACACCTTTTTCTAATATTGAATTTAATTTAACAAGCATAGCTATCACTTACTTTCCAAATAGAAGACCAACTTTTGTTAAGAGAATCAGAAAGATTCACAAAACAATTCCTTAACGTTGAATTGAGATAAATCGTTACAGGACAGGAAGTGCCCATATAAAATAAACCTTTGCAGTCTTTGACAAAGCAAGAACGTTCGCCAAATCTAAGAATTTAACATTGTTTAACTTTACGAAGCAACTTTCAGCTTGCACCATAAAAATGAAATGGTTCAATGACGACTTAAATTCAAATATAGCTAATACGTCATGTAAGTGAAAATGATTACAACCATCCAACATGGCAACATCTAAATACCGTTTCGAATCTCAAAGCTTTTTTTGAAGAATTTCATTTTCACTTTGCACTTAAGTCATGATAATATAAAGAATTATCCCTCTTAGTTTTTTAGTAGTTATCAACCAAAGCTGAAATGACATTTTTGGATACGATTGAAGTATTTCATGAGAACAGTTTGCATTTATATTGAAATGTTCACAACAAAATACTCTCTATAGTTATCACTGCTAAGTGCTATCTCTTCCATCTTCAATGGATAATTATAATCTCTTACAAACAGGAAATATTTTTGACGTTAAAAAGCAAGTATGTAAGGAGTATATTCAATCAAAAGCTTTTTTAAAAGTTGATGAGAAGTCTTGTGCGAGCTGTACAAACGCTTTCCGTACAATATCATTTTCTGGAGCCCATTCTTCCAGAGAGACTGATATCGATTTCAATACCAACATAAAATCTTTCAGAAGTTGATATGCTTCTCCATGCATCAAGCCATTTTCACTTATAATTGCTTTGTAATTTCCATGGTTAAAGAAATCGTACACATAACCATTAAGATTTATATCAGTTGGAAAAACAGGAACAACTTTAACATCGGTATAAACCTGAAATCATCACAGATTTTTAAGTATACAAACCAATTATTTAGTCCAATGTAAAAATTTGGTGACAGACAGTTAAGAAGTAACAAAAATAAATAAAAGATAAATCCAGGACATAGGAAGAGAGGAGGGGGTAAACTGGAGACGAACGTAGATTCAGTTCTAAAAATGATTCACCATGCTTTTTGCAAGATGCTTGCTTTACAAACTTCAACTCAATTTGGCTTTCTTCACTCTTGAATAGGATACAATCATCGAATAACATATATAAGACGTATAAGAATGCACTTTACCTGATAACGGATGTTTGGAACACGATCGTTTGAACTGTATAGACGATCATCTGTATTCCCAGATAGAGCAGCAAAAGATGAACACATCTTATATGGTACTGATAACGATTGTAGTTTGTTCTCCAAACTTATTGGTGGTAAATTCATTTTGTAGTTTTCTGCTGAAATAAGTTTAACTGAAGACAACGGAAGAGTAATATCTTCTCCCGAAGTATCATTGACGTGTCCAGAAACAGTTCGAATATATAGATCAAAAACTTCGTGAACATTACTATTGTACTTGTCGAGTTCAGCTTCGAATTCAGATGGTAGTTTTTCTAGACGAATTTTTGATGTACTTCGTGGACGTTGCATTAAGAATTCATGCAGTCTACGACGAGCAAACAAATGACTCAACACAATTACGAGAGACTTCATGAAATCTTTGGAAAATTTGCCATCTAAGAAAAAAAATCAAAATGTCAACATAGCAAAGACAGGAGCACGATAAAATATTAATTTGTTCACTTTCATGGATTTTTGTAAAGGTGTAATTACTACTAGTTCATAGCTAAAGCTTTAAACAGTTCAATCCTCAATCAACGCTTGATCAACAATAATTTCTTGCTATTACACAGGCCAAAAATTAAAAAAAATTGCGGAGTCTTATACCTCTCTTGCGCGCATTTTTATTTCTACAAAAGTTATGAAGAACTTTACTGCGTAAGAATGACAACAGAACAAAATTAGACGGCTCATGATAATGAAGATGAATCGCCAGACCTGCCAAGCCTTGAGGACATCCTTTTAGATCAAGAAGACCCTAAAAGATATGAAGGAAATTAAACATGATACATAGTTACATTCATAATAAAACACCGACGTCAATGAAATGGTTATAAGATATCTTGTTGTATTAAAACAGGTATATACGGAACAAAATATTTACCTGCCGAACTAAATGCTCGACGCAGAACAGGAAATGATGTTTTAACTGTAGATCAAGTTCCGGTTGATTTTTGCAGATTAATGGATTGTGCAATAGTGTCAAAGCTTGATTTAATGCAACTTCACGATCCTTTCCTTTATTGACAATAAGAAGTAAGCGAAGCACTAAAGACTCATTTAACGGAAAATTTCCAATGATACGAGGCAGGCTTACGGTCATAAGTCGATTGATTTTGGCTTGAGGGATACCAAAGAAAATGACATTTCCAATCATATCAAATCCTCGTCTTCCTGCCCTACCAGAAATTTGGTGATATTGAAGAGTATTCAAAAAAACTGAATCATGTGCAAACACAACTGTTTTGCATGGCATATGAATGCCTAAAGCTAGAGTCCCTGTAGCAAACACAACATTTACAAATTTCTTTCGAAATAACATTTCAACGGCACTTCGTTCTTTGTTGTTCATTCCTGCATGATGATACCCAACTCCCCGTCTAAGACATTCTTGGAAAAATTCTTCCCGTTCACTGCTTGTTTCTCCCCGTTTCACTAGTCTTTGGACAATAAGATTAGCTTCATGAGCATCGAGAACACCTTTTCCAGCGTAGCTACAGTTTTCTGGTGGAGGATTGTCAACTAAAAAACAAGTTGCATCGGCCGAGGTTTTATTTCTTTGATGCGATGAACATTTCTGCCCAGCTGAATTGGTTTTTCGTAAAACCTCACCAGCCACATCTTCATCGCGTTGTCGTTTTTCTGCTTTTTGTATTTTCCGTTCCATTTTTTCCGTTTTCCTTCCATCATGATCGCCACCATGTTGATTCTCTCTTTTTTGAAGACAACTAACGATTTTTTTGGCAAAAGTCTCGCACAATTTACGATCAAAACTGAAGAATATGACAGGTAACAGATTTTCATTTTTTAGCTTTTCGACCAAATCAAAAATGTGATCCACAAGCCTGTATTTCTCATCTTGAATTGAAACATCTAACGAAGTTTCCGGTAGAAGTTTATTGATCACTTCTTCCCCTCTTTCATCATTTTTCTTTATAAACTCCATAAATTTACTTTTTACATCATTTTCATACCTTCTAACACTTTCTTTGGAGATAAATGTCTCATTTTCAAAATACGATTCTGGAGACAACTTTCTCACTAAATCATCTTCAGGAAACACTTCCTGTACGGCATCATAGAACGCCATTGTCTCTCTTGGTGATAAAGTGACATGGGTAGGAAATTGGGAATCTTTTTTCAATTGACGAGTATTTAACGCAGAACAAGGATGAACGTGTTCTAACTTTGGCTCCGTCTCGTCATTCAAGCGTGGTACATAGATGAACTTTTCAAGATCGTTGTATCTTTCGTTGTGGGTAACCAAGGCAACGTTATAAGAAAATGGAAAATTCTTTCGAAGAGTATTGTTCGACCTATCACGTTGAAACTTGTCCTGCTCAACGTTTTGCAGCCAGGAGTGCAGGTCACGAGGGTTGTGAATAGTTGCTGACAACGCTAAAAATGGACAACGTATCAAAAGAAAGAGATGTTCCCACACTTCAGCATTATTCTCTAGTCCAATGCAATGAGCTTCATCAAACACAACATATCTAATCTTGTCAACCCAATCTTGTCTGTCAGGAGACAAAAGAAGAATCTCAAGGCATTGAGGAACAGTGATCAATATTTGACATTTAAGAGCATTAAATCGATAGTCACGAGTGAACACACCATACACACTTTTCCCAGGAGGCATATCTTTCTTGTATCTATTAGAAAAATGTCGCAGTACACATTTGCTGAGGTATAATGGAAAAATTATGAAAACGATTTACCAATCCAATTATTTACAATTGAGCAGTGATTTTGATTTCTTAACCTTTTCTTAGTATAAGTTTGTAATTAAAATAGTAGTTATAGTACATACCTTGCAGCACATGTAGCAGCAACTTGATTAACTAAAGCTTTTGTAGGAGAAACATATACAACAACACCTTCATTGTCTTCTCTGAGCACTTTTTCCATGCAGTAATAAGAGACAAACGTCTTTCCTGAAGACGTTGGAGCTACAATTAATGCAGATTGTTTTTTATCAATTGCATCTAGCAGATCTCGCTGCCATGTTTCAGGAATGAAGTGATTCACTCTGTTGTCAGGATCCGTACGTGTTTCTCTTCTTAACCTCTCGCCAAGGTAAAGAAGCTGAAAACGTGGACTTGGTGTATTCAAACTATATTTGTCCTCAAAGTCGAAAGACCTTTCGGACAAATGATTTTTTATCACAATCTCGCTAAAACCTATACCATACAGATATCTTGCCAAATTATCTTTGTCTTTCTTCACAAGGAATTCTTTATTATCGATCAACATCAAAATTGTAAGAAGAAAAACTTGGCTTCTTTTACATCTTTATCTTTTTTATCGTTACAAAGCTCTTTCCACCTTTTCCACAAAATTTCTGCCTTCTTTACCATAATACTTGACTTTAGCTTTTCTTCCTTTACAGATAACAAAAATCGATCAATTTTGATGACAGCTAAATCAAATCGCCCGTCTTGTTCAAGCTTGCGAATGCCTGTTTTCTCTTGATCCCAAGCTAGTAGTTGTTTATTCAAGTGTTTCTCTTTTATTCTTACCTCATTCTCCTGCTTAATTTTCTGGCTTTTTTGTGATGTCTTTTCTTTATTCTTTGCTGTTTTCTTTTCGTCATCAACAACAATTGCAGGAAAGTCATACTCACCATGCAAAGATTTTCCATACCTTTGCATATGCCTGGCATGAAGAGTCCTTCGTCTCAAATCTCTCTCATCACTTGCATCACAGGGCGTTCGGTCAAAATCATCACTGAGTGGTTTACGTGAATGCCAATGGTAAATCTCATCAAAGTCATCTCCACTTACCACTAAACGAGCGACATCAGGATCATCAATTTCGAGCTTTGTAACACACATATTTTCCCAAATCTTTCCTGCATATTCACTCAATAAGACACAGTCTATATGGATCAATCCGTCTTTATTTGCAACTGGTTTTATTTGTCTTGATTTGCAATTCATATTCAAAAAATTAGTTTGCCCAAAAGTTGATTTTGAGTGACTAACATCACAGCTTTTCTTTGAATAATTGACATCAAGATATTGAAGATAAGGTACATCTAACCATTCATTCTCCTTCAGTAATGACGATATTGCACGTACCAGACATGCAATTTTTTTATGTTGAGAAGGCGTCAATGTCAAAGCACTTTTATCACTCGAGTTTTCAAGCAGCAAAAACAGTATGTGGTAAATCAAACGTCCATCCCACGAGTCACAAATCGTTTGTGTAGCAAATGGTAGTTCGTTGTCATTTTGGTTACTCGCAAGACTTCGGCCATTACAAATTGATATCTTAATAAACTATTCTTCAATTTATCACGAAATGATGATTTGTTGTAAATTAAATGATGAACCTTTTCGAGAGAATACGCTCGGTATTTCAGAGGAAGTGATGTAAGTAAGACCGCATGAATAAGAATAAGACGTGCAATATCCTGTTGGAAATCTTTGTTTTCTGAACTCCTCAATGATTTCATGTAAACACAAGTTGACACAACAAACAGCAGAAGTCGACCATCAATGACACCATTAATTTGACATGATTCATCCAGTAAGGATAAATTGCTTTTCACTGCTGTGCAAACATTTTCAATGATTTTTTCATTTGCAAGGAAGCTTTCATCATTGTAAAATTGGATTTGTTTCGGGTATCTCCCACTCGCTGAATTTTCGCTCATACATAATATGAAAGCCGTTAAGGGTGGATGTACCAAATTCAATTGGATTTGTAAACGCAATATTTAATTTCAAACTCAAAACTTGTAAAAAATGATGTTCAAACAATTCAGGTGCATCTTTATGGATAAAGTTTTGATTTGAATTTCGTGACATTAATCCGTCGGAAAGAAGCATAAAAGAAGGAGCAAATTCTTCTATGTATTTTTGAAATTTCATATCCCACGGACTTTCAAATTCACATAAAATCTTATGTGTAACGTTTGCTTTTAGATGCTCTATAATGACATTACGTGCAAGGTGGATACTTGTTTGTGTTTTCCACATTTTACCGAGATCTTGGAAAAATACTATTTCAAAGACGCCACCTTTACGAACAAAAAGATGAAGATAACGTTCGAAAAGGTAAACAAGATGAAGCAATTGACCACTACAAGTCCAGTCTAGATTTTTGTCCAAAGCCTGCTCCATCAGCAAGGAATCGCCATCAATAAGAAACATCTCAGCATCAGCAAATTCATTCATCAAATTTAGAAATTGCGGTCGAAGTTGATCTATGTTATCCTGTATATCACTCCCCTCAGACATTTCAAGATCATCTGTATAATTGTATGGTAAATTTTATGGATAATTGGTATTTGGTACTGAAATTATAGGAATTTATTATAAGGCAAAAACTATAGGAAGTTGCAGCCTTCAAAGCAGGCCATCCCATACAACTGTTGCCTGCAAAGTACAATCTTCCACGTTTATTTCAGTGTCTGCAGGAGCAAGTCATGCAATATACATCGGGTTAGCTTCAAAATCTTTCAAATTGTTGGCAACAAAACTGTTTTTTGGATTGTATAATCAAAGACCAGAAATAAGTTTAAGTTATACAACTTATGTATTATGAGATGACTCAGTCAGTCGGTCACATCAAAAAAATTTCAGATATTCAGATATTTATTCAGGAATTAAAAGCCAATACAAACAACACATTCTGTGAAAATTGTTTTTCCGGCCCCACCAGCAGATTTCATTCATACAACCATATAAAAACACAAGCTACTAACAAGAAAAGTCAAGAAATACCGCCAGTTATTTCACGTGCGGGAAACCAACGGCTAATGCAAATGCGATATGGTTTTTTTCGTGTATCGACTATGAAGAGGAACGAATAAAAAAACTCCTCACCATAATCCTCGTCAGATGAACTATTCATTTTCTATTCACAGCTTCTCAATCTATACTTACAACAAATGCATTTTAGCATTTTACACAAGAAAAGCAAAATATACTGACAAAATGAATTATTGATTACCTGGTACAAATCTGAAGGCAGACTTTTGCTCTCGACGCTCGATTTGCTCGTCCCGATTGTGTTTGTTCGTTTTTCGCTTTGCTGTAGATTTTAGATTAGGTGTGAACATGTACAAAGGGCTATAATTTTTATTTTAATGAGGTCTATTGCGAATGACAAGTGTTTCAATCTCGATCAATATATTTAAAATAGTTAATGAGCAGCAGAGGCAAAGTCTATTTCCTTTCTCAAAAATATATAGGCCTGTTTCAAACGTCGCATTTTACATGAGCCAAATGCAATTAAAACAAAAGATAATGAGGAATTTTATCTCATTTTCTTTGTCTTTAATGCATTCGACGCATGTAAAATGCGACGTTCGAAAAGGGCCTTACTTCATATAAAATCTGAGGCCTGTTTCAAACGTCGCGTTTCATATGAACCAAATGCATTAAAGACAAAAGAAAATGAGATAAACTCCTCATTATCTTTTGTTTAATTTAAATGCATTCGGCTCATGTAAAATGCGACGTATGAAACAGAAACAGGCCTGACCCATTGAATAATTAGATATAAATAAAAAGAACAAAGCGTATAGTAGATATGAAACGAAAATATGTACGTGTTTACTGTTGATAAGAAATTAAAAAATTTTGTTTTTGCTGTTTGCAAATTTTCATTCTCAGAAAAAAAACATTAAAGACTAAACTTACCAATACCAAACAGCAGTTTTTATCAACGAATATATAGACGTTACAATTATATTTTCATTGAAACAACTCAAACGAAAGTAAACGTGGCAATGTCGTCTAATGCGGCTTCCAAGAATAAATATCACGAGTTATATTGTGACGTCATCGTTGAACTCACACATGAAAAGCAGGGTCACTTCTATGTCCTCAGTACCAATATCTTGATACTTCTCAAACGCCAAGAATAAAAAATGTCTAATTCTTTGTGAACATCCCAGCGGCCAGCACGAAATCAAAATGTCCATTTCAATCATCAAAATATCAATAAGCGTCTTCATGGATGGCAAGATATCATGAGAGAGTAAAGGCAGTTGGTTGCCACTGGCGGTTTGCCCACTTCAGTTTTAATTCACATGAGCAATCTACAACATTGCAAAGTCCTTTTTTGAAAAAAAATTAATTCGTCCTAGAGATTGTAAACTGCAAATACAAAGTTCCAGCCAATGATTCCAACCAATGGTTCCAGCCGATTTTAGCGTTGCACAACACGCAGGTTGGACCATTGGGATGGACCAGTGGGTTGGTTGGGTTGGGTTTGGTTGGACTATTGGGTTGGTTGAGTTGGGTTGGGTTGGATCAGTAGGTTGGTTGGGTTGGGTTGGATCAGTAGGTTGGTTGGGTTGGGTTGGACGTGTTGGTGGTTTTTGGTCCCAGGCACTGTGTCCCAGGTTTTGGCGGTTTGGTTGGCCCATGATCCAACCTTTTTTAGTCTTCTTGAACAGAGCACAGAGTCAAAGCCGAAGGTGATGATTATTATTCGTCTATCACCAACAGTTTTTTATTTTTAGTTGATTGAGACGTTAAGTCTGGTTAAATTCAACTTTATGTATAATATGCGATAAACTTTTGTAACGAATATTTTTCACCGTCAATGACAACGAACTTGGAAGTGCTTGAAAACATATCAGATGTATCTGATGTTTTAATTGAAAAAAATAACGAAATTGCTGAAAATGGTGAAACATCAAAACAAGAAGTTGCAAATTCTGCGAACGAGCAAAGTTCACAGAATATCAAAACAAATGTTGAATCCTCATCGTTGTGCAAAGTAACTTGCACTACAGAAAATGAAAACAATGGAGATAATATAAGGTTACGTATAAATAGACTGGTACTTAATGCTTAACTCTGTTTAATAGAGAATAATACAGTGATTGTTGTATGTTTTTGAAAAATGCTTTTAAACTTTAATGTCATAAAGATCAACGTAAATTTTTAAAGGTATTATATGGACTTCAGTATGTCCCCTCATCAAATAACTGGCTCATGGAGTGATTATGAAACTTCTTCAGATGATAATTTCCTCAAGGGTTGTAAATGGTATGAGTTTTAATGGAACCAAAATTGTAATGTGCAGTCACTCAGCAAAATCATGTAAATGTTTATCTTTATAAGCATTCAAATTGTCAAAAAAATTCTTGCCAAACTTAGTGCTGATACGTATATGTGATGATCAAGTAATAGGTCCTTCATAATCACATTCTATTGGTAAAACATGATTTTTTACTGTTTGTTTCTATGTTATTTTTATTGTATCTAGGTCACCAGATGGAACATGCATTTTAACATGTAGTGATGACAACATATTGAAACTTTATAATCTACCTTACTTAACTGTATTCTAATTTTGCTACTATTAACACACTACCTGAAATGGTATGTTCGAGTGAGTTAAATCCAGACACCATATTTCCCTCTGATTTCCAACAAACTACTATTCTTAGAAATCAGTTCTCGCAATGAGAGAAGGAGAAACAATTTATGACTACAATTGGTACCCAAAGATGTCTTCTTATGAGCCTGATACATGTTGGTAAGTTTAAGTATATTATTTTTAATAAAATGTAGAGGTCCATTGTTGATCAAAATAACATAAAATTTATAAATAGGTTTCTATTCAAAGAACTGCACAAGACTAATTAATAATTGTTTTTTATTAAAGATTATAAACATTTCCATTATTAGTTTTATCAGCAGTAGTCGTGATCATCCATTACACATGTGGGATGCCTTTACTGGACAAATGAGATGTTCTTACAGAGCTTACAACCAATTGGTGATGATTGATTTGCCTTGTTTTATATATCCTGACATTCAAGCCAAAACGAAAATTTGTATAATTATTTTGTAGGATGAGATAGTATCTCCTCATAGCGTGGCCTTTAATTTGGATGGGAGTAAGATTTACTGTGGATTTAATAAGATGATACGCATATTTGATACATGTCGTCCTGGTAGACAGTGCCAGTCAAGGCCTACAGGTAAGTACTGGAGAGGGATATCTTACATTATAATTTTTGTGGGCATTAATTTTGATTATCATTTAATGTAGTGAGCAAAAAACAAGGCCAACTTGGCATCATTTCATGCATTGCTATATCTCCTGAGCAAAATGGCCTTTACGCGTGTGGCTCATTTTCTAAGTCAGGTTTGAATTTGTCAAATGATTTGCTTCAAGATTGTGTGTAAAGTTTATGCACAAATCATTTCAACTAATTTTTTTAGTTGGCATTTATTGTGAACAAAAAGGGAGTTTATTAACCCTATTGGAAGGACATCAAGGTGGTGTGACACATTTGTTATTTTCTCCAGACGGACTTAAATTATATAGTGGAGCAAGAAAGGTAAGCAGAGCTTCAAAATTTACATAAGTCACATGGGCATGTAAGTTCTTTTGCAAACAGTTCTTCGTTTGTGAATAAATAAAGTCTTTTAGCCTTAATTATGGACTTTAATTGAAATAAAGATGCACTCTCTTAAATTGTCATTAGCAACTTAATCTGATATCAGGCTATTATTAATATTGCAATTTTTCTGTACTTAATACAGTTATAAAATTAAAACTATAAATTTTACAGGACAATGAGATTATATGCTGGGATTTAAGAAATCCAGGTGATGTCCTTTTTGTAATGAAAAGATCGGTAAAAACAAATCAAAGAATGTATTTTGATGTGGACAGGTACAAAAATAATTAAAATATAAAGATTCATGCTATATATTTGGCCATGTAAGAAATAAAATGAAGACTTATATCGTGCTTTCTAGTTCAGGTAAGTACATAGTGTCAGGAAACCATGATGGAACTGTGAGCATTTGGGATACCTGTGCATCATCAAACGTCATATTACCATGCCTTATGACATACAAAGGACACAACGATTGTGTCAACGGAGTCAGGTATATATTTAAAACTACAAAGAAAATAAGCAAATTTACAACTATTTTGAAATCATTTAGAGAATGTCAGTTGATATTCACTTTCATACTTAATATGTTGTCTTATTGTTAACTTGTGTTTTCCAAAATATGTACTAAAAATATCCAATCAAAAACAATTGTACACAGTCTGCATTTTGAAATCAATATTCAATGGATATATTACATTGTACTGATTACAATCTTCTAAGTGTATAAAATTTAGAGATATAAGCAATTGATAAAAGTTGTATGTGTTAAGGGACATTTACAATATTGTTATTTAAAAAGTAATATTGCTTTTTTAAATTAATGCAGCTTGCACCCAAGTCTGCCTTTCCTAGCAACAGCTTCTGGACAAAGAACATTTCTCTTACCTGATGATGTAGATTTTGAAAATGATGATGTTGAAATCAACAAAACAAAAGTAGACAATTCTCTCAGGCTTTGGAGACTTAATTTTCACACAGAAGAAATGATAAATGTTGGAACATGAGTAACACTAAAATTAGTGGTACCTAGACAACAATTATTGTATAATATCAGGAAGAACTTTGAATAACATAAAAAATGATGCTTGAAAATTCTTTATCACACAAAAGTCTAATTATTTTGTTTTTATCATTTTGTTAAATAGTTCCTCAATATTGATCTACTCAAGATAACATGTTGTAAAGTTGTGGAGTATTTAATGTAGTATGTTAAATTCTATGAGTAAAGTGTAGTTAAGTTCTAAGACACATCACCTGATGAGGTTCACAATTGACTCTTAACACTCTCCACAGAATAGAGATCATTTCGTCTTTGTAATGTAATTGGAACTTGATTACGAACATCCTCTAAGTACTGAAGATCTAAAAATATATTTTGCTTTTCAATATGTAATTATAAAGTGGTTGTCATTTACATTTCCAAATATCAAGTACTCCACGACTACAAAACAAAAAAATACATACCAATATTGGCGAACACAATATCTTCACGGTGCTCACATTTTGCGATCACTTTACCCCTAAAAATATAGAATAGTAAGTTTTCAATGAATAATCTACAACATTAAAGTGACATCAAAGACACATCAAGGAATTTACCAGGGATCTGCTATGGATGTATGACCCCATGCAACGTAACTTGCTTTATCATCACGAGCTGGTGATATTGCTGCACAGTAAACCTTTATTTAAATAAAAAATAGCGAAAATAATGAAAAGGGACACGGAACTTTGTTGAGCGTTTTGAAAGACGATTACGTAAACATTAAACAAACATGAAAAGTACGTACAACCACAACGAGTTACAGTTGTACAATTATTTAATAATGGAATATTTATAGTAACTTCAAAAGAAAACAATGAAAAAACGTTCGTAAAACTTCGTATAGCAAAAATTATACTATTTTAGCAAAAATGAAGCAAAACCTCACCTGATTATTCAAGCCCTAAAACAAAATAGTACATTAGAATTTAGTGAATTCTATGTTTCGTAAATATATCTATATAAGTCAAAAAAATACAAGCAGCTCATGTATTCACCACTAGTACGCAAAGTTTATTGAACATTTTAATTTCAACACTTTATTTGCAATTATGGTGTCAAAAATTCTCGTAGGAAAAACAGCAATTTTAACAAAGTAAATGAAAAATCTAACATTCTACCACTTTATTTAAAGCTCTAAAAACAAGCAAAATCACAATTGTCCAAGAATGTTGTGTTTTATTTCAGGAAATTGATCGGTCTTTAGTACATGGTTTTATTTTACAAACTACATGTAGAAGAAACTCATTTTTATAAACGGACTAACACACACGTCATGTAATGGAGTTGAAATGTTGTTTTTGTACAACATTATGCTTGATTCATCTGAATTCAAAACTATACACCTTTTTCTAATATTGAATTTAATTTAACAAGCATAGCTATCACTTACTTTCCAAATAGAAGACCAACTTTGTTAAGAGAATCAGAAAGATTCACAAAACAATTCCTTAACGTTGAATTGAGATAAATCGTTACAGGACAGGAAGTGCCCATATAAATAAACCTTTGCAGTCTTTGACGAAGCAAGAACGTTCGCCAAATCTAAGAATTTAACATTGTTTAACTTTACGAAGCAACTTTCAGCTTTCACCATAAAAATGAAATGGTTCAATGACGACTTAAATTCAAATATAGTTAATACGTCATGTAAGAGAAAATGATTTCAACTATCCAACATGGCAACATCTAAATACCGTTTCGAATCTCAAAGCTTTTTTTGAAGAATTTCATTTTCACTTTGCACTTAAGTCATGATAATATAAAGAATTATCACTCTTAGTTTTTTAGTGGTTATCAACCAAAGCTGAAATGGCATTGTTGGATACGATTGAAGTATTTCATGAGAACAGTTTGCATTTATATTGAAATGTTCACAACAAAATACTCTCTATTGTTATCACTGCTAAGTGCTATCTCTTCCATTTTCAATGGATACTTATAATCATAACAATTACAATTATAATGAGTAAATTCATTAAAAAGCTTATTTAAAAGTTGATGAGAAGTCTTGTGCGAGCTGTACAAAAGCTTTCCGAACAATATCATCTTCTGGAGCCCATTCTTCCAGAGAGACTGATATCGATTTCAATACCAACATAAAATCTTTCAGAAGTTGATATGCTTCTCCATGCATCAAGCCATTTTCACTTATAATTGCTTTGTAATTTCCATGGTTAAAGAAATCGTACACATAACCATTAAGATTTATATCAGTTGGAAAAACAGGAACAACTTTAACATCGGTATAAACCTGAAATCATCACAGATTTTTAAGTATACAAACCAATTATTTACTCCAATTTAAAAATTTGGTGACAGATAGTTAAGAAGTAACAAAAATAAATAAAAGATAAATCCAGGACATAGGAAGAGAGGAGGGGGAAAACTGGAAACGAACATACATTCAGTTCTAAAAATGATTCACCATGCTTTTTTTGCTAGGTGCTAGTTTTACACACTTCAACTCAAATTGGCTTTTTTTACACTTGAAAAGGATACAATCATCGAAAAACATATATAAGACGTATAAGAATGCACTTTACCTGATAACGGATGTTTGGAACACGATCGTT
Organism: Xenia sp. Carnegie-2017; assembly: GCF_021976095.1. Lineage (NCBI taxonomy): Eukaryota > Metazoa > Cnidaria > Anthozoa > Malacalcyonacea > Xeniidae > Xenia > Xenia sp. Carnegie-2017. Next base: position 1,909,486 of record NW_025813485.1, on the reverse strand, counting down.
TGAACTGTATAGACGATCATCTGTATTCCCAGATAGAGCAGTAAAAGATGAACACATCTTATATGGTAATGATAACGATTGTAGTTTGTTCTCCAAACTTATTGGTGGTAAATTCATTTTGTAGTTTTCTGCTGAAATAAGTTTAACTGAAGACAACGGAAGTGTAATATCTTCTCCCAAAGTATCATTGACGTGTCCAGAAACAGTTCGAATATATAGATCAAAAACTTCGTGAACATTACTATTGTACTTGTCGAGTTCAGCTTCGAATTCAGATGGTAGTTTTTCTAGACGAATTTTTGATGTACTTCGTGGACGTTGCATTAAGAATTCATGCAGTCTACGACGAGCAAACAAATGACTCAACACAATTACGAGAGACTTCATGAAATCTTTGGAAAATTTGCCATCTAAGAAAAAAAAATCAAAATGTCAACATAGCATAAACAGGAGCACGATAAAATATTAATTTGTTCACTTTCATGGATTTTTGTAAAGGTGTAATTACTACTAGTTCATAGCTAAAGCTTTTTAAACAGTTCAATCCTCAATCAACGCTTGATCAACAATAATTTCTTGCTATTACACAGGCCAAAAATTAAAAAAAAATTGCGGAGTCTTATACCTCTCTTGCGCGCATTTTTATTTCTACAAAAGTTATGAAAAACTTTACTGCGTAAGAACGACAACAGAACAAAATTAGACGGCTCATGATAATGAAGATGAATCGCCAGACCTGCCAAGCCTTGAGGACATCCTTTTAGATCAAGAAGACCCTAAAAGATATGAAGGAAATTAAACATGATACATAGTTACATTAAAAGGGTTATAAGATATCTTGTTGTATTAAAACAGGTATATACGGAACAAAATATTTACCTGCCGAACTAAATGCTCGACGCAGAACAGGAAATGATGTTTTAACTGTAGATCAAGTTCCGGTTGATTTTTGCAGATTAATGGATTGTGCAATAGTGTCAAAGCTTGATTTAATGCAACTTCACGATCCTTTCCTTTATTGACAATAAGAAGTAAGCGAAGCACTAAAGACTCACTTAACGGAAAATTTCCAATGATACGAGGCAGGCTTACGGTCATAAGTCGATTGATTTTGGCTTGAGGGATACCAAAGAAAATGACATTTCCAATCATATCAAATCCTCGTCTTCCTGCCCTACCAGAAATTTGGTGATATTGAAGAGTATTCAAAAAAACTGAATTACCTGCAAACACAACTGTTTTGCATGGCATATGAATGCCTAAAGCTAGAGTCCCTGTAGCAAACACAACATTTACAAATTTCTTTCGAAATAACATTTCAACGGCACTTCGTTCTTTGCTGTTCACTCCTGAATGATGATACCCAACTCCCCGTCTAAGACATTCTTGGAAAAATTCTTCCCGTTCACTGCTTTTTTCTCCCCGTTTCACTAGTCTTTGGACAATAAGATTAGCGTCATGAGCATCGAGAACACCTTTTCCAGCGTAGCTACAGTTTTCTGGCGGAGGATTGTCAATCAAAAAACAAGTTTCGTCGGCCGAGGTTTTATTTCTTCGATGCGATGAACATTTCTGCCCGGCTGAATTGGTTTTTCGTAAAACCTCATCAGCCACATTTTCATCGCGTTGTCGTTTTTCTGCTTTTTGTATTTTCCGTTCCAATTTTTCTGTTTTCCCTCCATCATGATCGCCACCATGTTGATTCTCTCTTTTTTGCAGACAGCTAACAATTATTTTGGCAAAAGTCTCGCACAATTTACGATCAAAACTGAAGAATATGACAGGTAACAGATTATCATTTTTTAGCTTTTCGACCAAATCAAAAATGTGATACACAAGCCTGTATTTCTCATCTTGAATTGAAACATCTAACGAAGTTTCCGGTAGAAGTTTATTGATCACTTCTTTCCCTTTTTCATCATTTTTCTTTATAAACTCCATAAATTTACTTTTTACATCATTTTCATACCTTCTAACACTTTCTTTGGAGATAAATGTCTCATTTTCAAAATACGATTCTGGAGACAACTTTCTCACTAAATCATCTTCAGGAAACACTTCCTGTACGGCATCATAGAACGCCATTGTCTCTCTTGGTGATAAAGTGACATGGGTAGGAAATTGGGAAGCTTTTTCCAATTGACGAGTATTTAAGGCAGAACAAGGATGAATATGTTCTAGCTTTGGCTCCGTCTCGTCATTCAAGCGTGGTACATAGATGAACTTTTCAAGATCGTTGTATCTTTCGTTGTGGGTAACCAAGGCAACGTTATAAGAAAATGGAAAATTCTTTCGAAGAGTATTGTTCGACCTATCACGTTGAAACTTGTCCTGCTCAACGTTTTGCAGCCAGGAGTGCAGGTCACGAGGGTTGTGAATAGTTGCTGACAACGCTAGAAATGGACAACGTATCAAGAGAAAGAGGTGCTCCCACACTTCAGCATCATTCTCTAGTCCAATGCAATGAGCTTCATCAAACACAACATATCTAATCTTGTCAACCCAATCTTGTCTGTCAGGAGACAAAAGAAGAATCTCAAGGCATTGAGGAACAGTGATCAATATTTGACATTTAAGAGCATTAACTCGATAGTCACGAGTGAACACACCATACACACTTTTCCCAGGAGGCATATCTTTCTTGTATCTATTAGAAAAATGTCGCAGTACACATTTGCTGAGGTATAATGGAAAAATTATGAAAACGATTTACCAATCCAATTATTTACTTACAATTGAGCAGTGATTTTGATTTCTTAACTTTTTCTTAGTATAAGTTTGTAATTAAAATAGTAGTTATAGTACATACCTTGCAGCACATGTAGCAGCAACTTGATTAACTAAAGCTTTTGTAGGAGAAACATATACAACAACACCTTCATTGTCTTCTCTGAGCACTTTTTCCATGCAGTAATAAGAGACAAACGTCTTTCCTGAAGACGTTGGAGCTACGATTAATGCAGATTGTTTTTTATCAATTGCATCTAGCAGATCTCGTTGCCATGTTTCAGGAATGAAGTGATTCACTCTCTTGTCAGGATCGGTACGTGGTTCTCTTCTTAACCTCTCGCCAAGGTAAAGAAGCTGAAAACGTGGACTTGATGTATTCAAACTATATTTATCCTTAAAGTCAAACAACCTTTCGGACAAATGGTTTTTTATCACAATCTCGCCAAAACCTATACCATACAGATATCTTGCCAAATTATCTTTGTCTTTCTTCACAAGGAATTCTTTATTATTGATCAACATCAAAATTGTAAGAAGAAGAAACTTGGCTTCTTTTACATCTTTATCTTTTTATCGTTACAAAGCTCTCTCCACCTTTTCCACAAAATTTTTGCCTTCTTTACCAAAATACTTGACTTTAGCTCTTCTTCCTTTACAGATGACAAAAATCGATCAATTTTGGTGACAGCTAAATCAAATTGTCCGTCTTGTTCAAGCTTGCGAATGCCTGTTCTCTCTTGATCCCAAGCTTGTAGTTGTTTATTCAAGTGTTTGTCTTTTATCCTTTCCTCATTCTCCTGCTTAATTTTCTGGCTTTTTTGTGATGTCTTTTCTTTATTCTTTGCTGTTTTCTTTTCGTCATCAACAACAATTGCAGGAAATTCATACTGACCATGCAAAGATTTTCCATACCTTTGCATGTGCCTGGCATAAAGAGTCCTTTGTCTCAAATCTCTCTCATCACTTGCATCACGGCGCATTCGGTCAAAATCATCACTGAGTGGTTTACTTGAATGCCAATGGTAAATCTCATCAAAGTCATCTCCACTTACCACTAAACGAGCGACATCAGGATCATCAATTTCGAGCTTTTTAACACACATATTTTCCCAAATCTTTCCTGCATATTCACTCAATAAGACACAGTCTATATGGATCAATCCGTCTTTATTTGCAACTGGTTTTATTTGTCTTGATTTGCAATTCATATTCAAAAAATTACTTTGCCCAGAAGTTGATTTTGAGTGACTAACATCACAGCTTTTCTTTGAATAATTGACATCAAGATATTGAAGATAAGGTACATCTAACCATTCATTCTCCTTCAGTAATGACGATATTGCACGTACCAGACATGCAATTTTTTTATGTTGAGAAGGCGTCAATGTCAAAGCACTTTTATCACTCGAGTTTTCAAGCAGCAAAAACAGTATGTGGTAAATCAAACGTCCATCCCACGAGTCACAAATCGTTTGTGTAGCAAATGGTAGTTCGTTGTCATTTTGGTTACTCGCAAGACTTCGGCCATTACAAATTGATATCTTAATAAACTATTCTTCAATTTATCACGAAATGATGATTTGTTGTAAATTAAATGATGAACATTTTCGAGAGAATACGCTCGGTATTTCAGAGGAAGTGATGTAAGTAAGACCGCATGAATAAGAATAAGACGTGCAATATCCTGTTGGAAATCTTTGTTTTCTGAACTCCTCAATGATTTCATGTAAACACAAGTTGACACAACAAACAGCAGAAGCCGACCATCAATGACACCATTAATTTGACATGATTCATCCAGTAAGGATAAATTGCTTTTCACTGCTGTGCAAACATTTTCAATGATTTTTTCATTTGCAAGGAAGCTTTTAACATTGTAAAATGGGAATTTTTTGGGGGGTATCCTCCACTTGCTGAATTTTCGCTCATACATAATATGAAAGCCGTTAAGGGTGGATGTACCAAATTCAATTGGATTTGTAAACGCAATATTTAATTTCAAACTCAAAACTTGTAAAAATGATGTTCAAACAATTCAGGTGCATCTTTATGGATAAAGTTTTGATTTGTACTTCTTGACATTAATCCATCGGAAAGAAGCATAAAAGAAGGAGCAAATTCTTCTATGTATTTTTGAAATTTCATATCCCACGGACTTTCAAATTCACATAAAATCTTATGTGTAACGTTTGCTTTTAGATGCTCTATAATGACATTCCGTGCAAGGTGGATACTTGGTTGTGTTTTCCACATTTTACCGAGATCTTGGAAAAATACTATTTCAAAGACGCCACCTTTACGAACAAAAAGATGAAGATAACGTTCGAAAAGGTAAACAAGATGAAGCAATTGACCACTACAAGTCCAGTCTAGATTTTTGTCCAAAGCCTGCTCCATCAGCAAGGAATCGCCATCAATAAGAAACATCTCAGCATCAGCAAATTCATTCATCAAATTTAGAAATTGCGGTTGAAGTTGATCTATGTTATCCTGTAAATCACTCCCCTCAGACATTTCAAGATCATCTGTATAATTGTATCGTAAATTTTATGGATAATTGGTATTTGGTACTGAAATTATAAGAATTTATTATAAGGCAAAAACTATAGGAAGTTGTATTTATTCAGGAATTAAAAGCCAATACAAACAACACATTCTGTGAAAATTGTTTTTCCGGCCCCACCAGCAGATTTCATTCATACAACCATATAAAAACACAAGCTACTAACATAAAAAGTCAAGAAATACCGCCAGTTATTTCACGTGCGGGAAACCAACGGCTAATGCAAATGCGATATGGTTTTTTCGTGTATCAACTATGAAGAGGAACAAATAAAAAAACTCCTCACCATAATCCTCGTCAGATGAACTATTCATTTTCTATTCACAGCTTCTCAATCTATACTTACAACAAATGCATTTTAGCATTTTACACAAGAAAAGCAAAATATACTGACAAAATGAAATATTGATTACCTGGTACAAACCTGAAGGCAGATTTTTGCTCTCGACGCTCGATTTGCTCGTCCCGATTGTGTTTGTTCGTTTTTCGCTTTGCTGTAGATTTTAGATTAGGTGTGAACATGTACAAAGGGCTATAATTTTTATTTTAATGAGGTCTATTGCGAATGACAAGTGTTTCAATCTCGATCAATATATTTAAAAATAGTTAATGAGCAGCAGAGACTAAGTCTATTTCCTTTCTCAAAAATATATTAGGCCTGTTTCAAACGTCGCATTTTACATGAGCCAAATGCAATTAAAACAAAAGATAATGAGGAAGTTTACCTCATTTTCTTTTTCATTGAATGCATTCGACGCATGTAAAATGCGACGTTTGAAACGGGCCTTACTTCATATAAAATCTGAGGCCTGTTTCAAACGTCGCGTTTCACATGAACCAAATGCATTAAAGACAAAAGAAAATGAGATAAACTTCCTCATTATCTTTTGTTTAATTTAAATGCATTCGGCTCATGTAAAATGCGACGTATGAAACAGAAACAGGCCTGACCCATTGAATAATTAGATATAAATAAAAAGAACAAAGCGTATAGTAGATATAAACCGAAAATATGTACGTGTTTACTTGTTTTTGCTGTTTTCAAATTTTCATTCTCAGAAAAAAAACATTGAAGACTAAACTTACCAATACCAAACAGCAGTTTTTATCAACGAATATATAGACGTTACAATTATATTTTCATTGAAACAACTCAAACGAAAGTAAACGTGGCAATGTCGTCTAATGCGGCTTCCAAGAATAAATATCACGAGTTATATTGTGACGTCATCGTTGAACTCACATGAAAAGCAGGGTCACTTCCAGGTCCTCAGTAGTAATATCTTGATATTGCTCAAACGCTAAGAATAAAAAATGTCTAGTTCTTTGTGAACATCCCAGCGGCCAGCACAAAATCAAAATGTCCATTTCAATCATCAAAATATCAATAAGCGTCTTCATGGATGGCAAGATATCATGAGAGAGGGAAGGCAGTTGGTTGCCACTGGCGGTTTGCCCACTTCAGTTTTAATTCACATGAGCAATCTACAACATTGCAAAGTCCTTTTTTGAAAAAAAATTAATTCGTCCTAGAGATTGTAAACTGCAAATACAAAGTTCCAGCCAATGATTCCAACCAATGGTTCCAGCCGATTTTAGCGTTGCACAACACGCAGGTTGGACCATTGGGATGGACCAGTGGGTTGTTTGGGTTGGGTTTGGTTGGACTATTGGGTTGGTTGAGTTGGGTTGGGTTGGACCAGTAGGTTGGTTGGGTTGGGTTGGACTTGTTGGTGGTTTTTGGTCCCAGGTTTTGGCGGTTTGGTTGGCCCATGATCCAACCTTTTTTAGTCTTCTTGAACAGAGCACAGAGTCAAAGCCGAAGGTGATGATTATTATTCGTCTATCACCTACAGTTTTTTATTTTTGACATCGCTTTAGTTGATTGAGACATTAAGTCTGGTTAAATTCAACTTTATGTATAATATGTTATAAACCTTTGTAACGAATATTTTTCACCGTCAATGACAACGAACTTGGAAGTGCTTGAAAACATATCAGATGTATCTGATGTTTTAATTGAAAAAAATAACGAAATTGCTGAAAATGGTGAAACATCAAAACAAGAAGTTGCAAATTCTGCGAACGAGCAAAGTTCACAGAATATCAAAACAAATGTTGAATCCTCATCGTTGTGCAAAGTAACTTGCACTACAGAGAATGAAAACAATAGAGATAATATAAGGTTACGTATAAATAGACTGGTACTTAATGCTTAACTCCGTTTAGTAGAGAATAATACAGTGATTGTTGTATGTTTTTGAAAAATGCTTTTAAACTTTAATGTCATAAAGATCAACGTAAATTTTTAAAGGTATTATATGGACTTCAGCATGTCCCCTCACCAAATAACTGGCTCATGGAGTGATTATGAAACTTCTTCAGATGATAATTTCCTCAAGGGTTGTAAATGGTATGAGTTTTAATGGGGAACCAAAATTGTAATGTGCAGTCACTCAGCAAAATCATGTAAATGTTTTTCTTTATAAGCATTCAAATTGTCAAAAAAAATTCTTGCCAAACTTAGTGCTGATACATATATGTGATGATCAAGTAGTAGGTCCTTCATAATCACATTCTATTGGTAAAACATGATTTTTTACTGTTTGTTTCTATGTTATTTTTATTGTATCTAGGTCACCAGATGGAACATGCATTTTAACATGTAGTGATGACAACATATTGAAACTTTATAATCTACCTTACGAACTGTATTCTAATTTTGCTACTATTAACACACTACCTGAAATGGTATGTTCGAGTGAGTTAAATCCAGACACCATATTTCCCTCTGATTTCCAACAAACTACTATTCTTAGAAATCAGTTCTCGCAATGAGAGAAGGAGAAACAATTTATGACTACAATTGGTACCCAAAGATGTCTTCTTATGAGCCTGATACATGTTGGTAAGTTTAAATATATTATTTTTAATAAAATGTAGAGGTCCATTGTTGATCAAAATAACATAAAATTTACAAATAGGTTTCTATTCAAAGAACTGCACAAGACTAATTAATAATTGTTTTTTATTAAAGATTGTAAACATTTCCATTATTAGTTTTATCAGCAGTAGTCGTGATCATCCATTACACATGTGGGATGCCTTTACTGGACAAATGAGATGTTCTTACAGAGCTTACAACCAATTGGTGATGATTGATTTGCCTTGTTTTATATATCCTGACATTCAAGCCAAAATTTGTATAATTATTTTGTAGGATGAGATAGTATCTCCTCATAGCGTGGCCTTTAATTTGGATGGGAGTAAGATTTACTGTGGATTTAATAAGATGATATGCATATTTGATACATGTCGTCCTGGTAGACAGTGCCAGTCAAGGCCTACAGGTAAGTATTGGAGAGGGATATCTTATAATTTTTGTGAGCATTAATTTTGATTATCATTTAATGTAGTGAGCAAAAAACAAGGCCAACCTGGCATCATTTCATGCATTGCTATATCTCCAGAGCAAAATGGCCTTTACGCGTGTGGCTCATTTTCTAAGTCAGGTTTGAATTTGTCAAATGATTTGCTTCAAGATTGTTTGTAAAGTTTATGCACAAATCATTTCAACTAATTTTTTTAGTTGGCATTTATTGTGAACAAAAAGGGAGTTTATTAACCCTATTGGAAGGACATCAAGGTGGTGTGACACATTTGTTATTTTCTCAAGATGGACTTAAATTATATAGTGGAGCAAGAAAGGTAAGCAGAGCTTCAAAATTTACATAAGTCACATGGGCATGTAAGTTCTTTTGCAAACAGTTCTTTGTTTGTGAATGGTCCATATAAAGTCTTTTAGCTTAATTATGTACTTTAATTGAAATAAAGATGCTCTCTTAAATTGTCATTAGCAACTTAATCTGATATCAGGCTATTATTAATATTGCAATTTTTCTGTACTTAATACAGTTATAAAATTAAAAATATAAATTTTACAGGACAATGAGATTATATGCTGGGATTTAAGAAATCCAGGTGATGTCCTTTTTGTAATGAAAAGATCAGTAAAAACAAATCAAAGAATGTATTTTGATGTGGACAGGTACAAAAATAATTAAAAATATAAAGATTCATGCTATATATTTGGCCATGTAAGAAATAAAATGAAGACTTATATCATGCTTTCTAGTTCAGGTAAGTACATAGTGTCAGGAAACCATGATGGAACTGTGAGCATTTGGGATACCTGTGCATCATCAAATGTCATATTACCATGCCTTATGACATACAAAGGACACAACGATTGTGTCAACGGAGTCAGGTATATATTTAAAACTACAAAGAAAATAAGCAAATTTACAACTATTTTGAAATCATTTAGAGAATGTCAGTTGATATTCACTTTCATACTTAATATGTTATCTTATTGTTAACTTGTGTTTTCCAAGATATGTACTAAAAATATCCAATCAAAAACAATTGTACACAGTCTGCATTTTGAAATCAATATTCAATGGATATATTACATTGTACTGATTACAATCTTCTAAGTGTATAAAATTTAGAGATATAAGCAATTGATAAAAGTTGTATGTGTTAAGGGACATTTACAATATTGTTATTTAAAAAGTAATATTGCTTTTTTAAATTAATGCAGCTTGCACCCAAGTCTGCCTTTCCTAGCAACAGCTTCTGGACAAAGAACATTTCTCTTACCTGATGATGTAGATTTTGAAAATGATGATGTTGAAATCAACAAAACAAAAGTAGACAATTCTCTCAGGCTTTGGAGACTTAATTTTCACACAGAAGAAATGATAAATGTTGGAACATGAGTAACACTAAAATTAGTGGTACCTAGACAACAATTATTGTATAATATCAGGAAGAACTTTGAATAACATAAAAAATGATGCTTGAAAATTCTTTATCACACAAAAGTCTAATTATTTTGTTTTTATCATTTTGTTAAATAGTTCCTTAATATTGATCTACTCAAGATAACATGTTGTAAAGTTGCAGAGTATTTAATGTAGTATGTTAAATTCTATGAGTAAAGTGTAGTTAAGTTCTAAGACACATCACCTGATGAGGTTCACAATTGACTCTTAACACTCTCCACAGAATAGAGATCATTTCGTCTTTGTAATGTAATTGGAACTTGATTACGAACATCCTCTAAGTACTGAAGATCTAAAAATATATTTCACTTTTCAATAAGTAATTATAAGGTGGTTGTCATTACGTTTCCAAATATCAAGTACTCCACAACTACAAAACAAAAAAATACCTACCAATATTGGCGAACACAATATCTTCATGGTGCTCACATTTTGCGATCACTTTACCCCTAAAAATATAGAATAGTAAGTTTTCAATGAATAATCTACAACATTAAAGTGACATCAAAGACACATCAAGGAATTTACCAGGGATCTGCTATGGATGTATGACCCCAGGCAACGTAACTTGCTTTATCATCACGAGCTGGTGATATTGCTGCACAGTAAATCTTTATTTAAACAAAAAATAGCGAAAATAATGAAAAGGGACACGGAACTTTGTTGAGCGTTTTGAAAGACGATTACGTAAACATTAAACAAACATGAAAAGTACGTACAACCACAACGAGTTACAGTTTCACAATTATTTAATAATGGAATATTTATAGTAACTTCAAAAGAAAACAGTGAAAAAACGTTCGTAAAACTTCGTATAGCAAAAATCATACTATTTTAGCAAAAATGAAGCAAAACCTCACCTGATTATTCAAAGCCCTAAAAAAAATAGTACATTAGAATTTAGTGAATTCTATGTTTCGTAAATATATCTATATATGTCAAAAAAATACAAGCAGCTCATGTATTCACCATTAGTACGCAAAGTTTATTGAACATTTCAATTTCAACAATTTATTTGCAATTCCGGTGTCAAAAATTCTCGTTGGAAAAACAGCAATTTTAACAAAGTAAATAAAAATCTAACATTCTACCACTTTATTTAAAGCTCTAAAAACAAGCAAAATCACAATTGTCCAAGAATGTTGTGTTTTATTTCAGGAAATTGATCGGTCTTTTATGAAATATCAGAAAAAAATAATGCAGATCTACAAAATTCAGCACAATTAATAGCAATTAAAATACATGTGTAGAAGCAAGTGATACACTTTGTAGCATGGGGTGAAAACAAAAAACAATGCGTGTTCATGTGTTCGAGGGTGTGTTATCTTGTGCTTCATTATCCTATCAATTAAACTAACTCAACTAAGGACTACTTAACCTTTTCTCAAAGCACAAATACTAACATTTACCCCTACAACAATTTATGCTGTGCGTGGTTGTGTGCCAAACCTGCTTCGTATGAGTAATTCCCAATGTTCAGGACCAGTTGTCATGTTAAATGCTCCAGGATAAAGAATCAATTTGCATCCTAAAAAAAAATTTTCCCCATTTTATTACCATCTAGTTGGAGGTAAATCTTAAACGTGAATCTTAATGACCTAGTTTAGCATAGAGTTGTGCCATTTCCGAGAAACGTATGTCGTAGCAGATTCCAATACCCACTTTACAGAATGCTAAAAATATAAGGCATTTCTTTGTAAAATCACCGCTTTTGAGGATTGATAGTAAAAAAGAAATCACTATTTTAACCATCTGTGAAGCACAATTAACAAAGTGATGAAAAAAATCAAATAATACACACATGTTTCAAATGTTGTAAGAGAATTCCCACAGTGCAACACTTCAGATTCACGGAAAGTGATTTTTCCAGGAATATCAATATCAAATAAATGTACCTAAAATACCACAGTTTTCATATAAAAACCCAACCTACTTGGCTACTTCAAAAACTTACTTGCCAACAAGGGTGCAAAACAATTGATTCTAGAAAAATTCTAAACCATTCTCCTTACTTTTCTGTGTTTGGCAACCATTTCACCACTTGGAGAAAATACTGTACAAGTATTGAAATATTTATCACCATCTTTTTCAGGTATTGAGCCACCAACAATAAATACTTGAAGTTCTCTTGCTAATTCCAACAATGCATTAGTTGATTCTCCTGGAATTGGTTCTGCATATTTAGCAAAATATTGTGTTCCATATGGACTATTAAAACACTCCTAAAATTCAAATAAACAACCATTAAATAAACAATTGTATGAATTCCATTTTTCCTACATTAATCGATAAATCGACATAAGTCATAATGCATGGAGAATACAGAAATATTGTAATTCAAAAAATCTTAGAATATAGAGTAATACCATAGGGTCAATCTGTTATTTAGATAAGTTAGACCACATATCATCAAAAATTATTCATATAAATAGAAAATACACTTACAGGTAACGACACTATTGATGCCCCTTCTTTGGCAGCAGCTCTTATCAATTCCTTTGCATGTGTAACATTATTTGTTTTATTTGTACCAACAGCCAGTTGAATCAGGGCAATCTTGAACACTCAAATATTAAAAAAATTCCTATCAAACTACATGGGCTACATTACATATTTTATAATTTGGTCAACTATCCCTTTTACAAGCAAGTAGATGAGTTAGATTGTTTACGTTTTGCTGTCAGGCAGATTTATACCATGGAAGATCAACCATTGTTGCTAGAGTTGTCTAAAACACTAGACCAAATCTTCCAGCAAGAAAACGTAAACAATCATTCATTTATTCATAAATAATGTGCTGAGTTTCAGATAAGAGTTTGCAGTGGTCTTTATCAAAAGGGTGCTTTCAAAATTACGTTATATATGCATATAATTTCATGTGAATTAAATAGTCATAAAAATTTCAATACACACGCCATGGAAACTTTCCGTAATATACTATCAACTAAATAGTTTGTTTCATTTGCGAGAATTTACTCAACTCCTACATATAAAGCTTATAATCTTATCCATTGAACAGTTAAAATTACAATAGTTCGCCATTACAGTAACTTACCTCTGCCCGCCATAACGACTGAACTAACAAATAATTACCATGATAATTACCTGTGCAATAGTAATTATTATATTAATTATTATTATTATAAATTGTAAAACACATCGGTCATGACGTTTTCTAGCACTGACCTTCATAATTCATACATTGACATTGTAACATGGAGGCCTTGCTTTTGAAAAGAAATGTACTTCATGACACGAATTTATGCAAGCTTTCAAACAAATAAAGTAATATTTTAAGAAAAAGTTCATTAAGAAATTTGAACAAAAGTTGTTGAAAATTATTCGTTTTGCAGAAAATTATACTAACAGAAATTTTTAAGCTATTTTGTTACTATTTACTTTATTGCCAATTATTCCAGAGAACTTCAACAAAGCAAACAGAAAGCTTTGCTACGAATATGGCACATTTATAAGGCGACCTAATAAAATGAACGTGTTGTTCAACTGTTTTTTTTTGTTTACTGATTTTTGCACACGTGTGATTTTACTGTTTGTAACACACATGTAGTGTTACTGATTTTTGCACACGTGTGATTTTACTGTTTGTAACAAAGATTCTGTGTTGCTTATTTTGCACACGTGTGATTTTACTGTGTGTTACACTCATTTCGTGGTACTGTTTTTGCACACGTGTGATTTTACTGTTTGTTACACACATGTAGTGTTACTGATATTTGCACAATAACGTCCTCTTCAAAAGACTTACAAATGTTTTAGTCACATTCCCTCTCCAGGAATCTCTTTTACGAAAATTTTTATTCATTTTTAACAAATATTCGCTGTATATAAAAATGCTTCCTTGTTGAAGTGAGTACAATTAAATTTATATGTACCTCGACAAGCAATTCAACAATATGAGCCAGTGATTATCGAATATTAACGACAGGTTGTGAGATTTAATATTTTTATAATGTACAGCTTATTTCTAACTAACTTCTAATTGCCTTATCTCTTCAAGAAGACTGTCCTCAGTGTTGAGTTTTTCTTCCTAAAAAGTTACAAATTTACAGTACATAATGCATTTCTTTGGTATCTAGAATAAATCGTGTTAAAACAGGAAATATATTATCACAGTTGAAGTGAACTTTTACCAATACCATCCAATTCTGTGCATTTATGAAAACCTTTGTTGCAGGTTTAAACTTCACTTATTTTCCAGTAAATAGGCTCACACATTGCAATACGATCAACTAGTTTCAGCAGTCACTAATTTCATTTTTTCACCTGGTTCTTTTCTAACTTCTTCCCCGCTTTCTTTTGCAATTTCAATTCTTCAATCTGCTTCAGTTTCTACACAACAATAAATTGTTCATAAAATTAAACAAATATTTAAGAAATTGAAAAAAAACTTTTTCCTCAGCTGAACCTAATTCAAAACAAACAAATGCCATTGAACACGATAACAAAAGACAAATACCAAACGAGTTTGTATCATGAAATCACCAACACCCTCCTGCTGACAATAAGCCAGAAGCAGGCTTCGGGTTAGCGTAATTTCAACAGCAATATGTCTTTTGGTGTTGTATGATTTTGAGATAGGTGTAAATTGAAGTTTGATTGTAATTAAAAAAGCATTTTAACATATGTAACATGGCATGCATTTTCAACATTGAACAAAATGTATACATGCATGACGAAAACATGAAAGACACTAAATTAAATGTGTCATAAATTATCTTACGGTGAAATCAAATGTTCTCTAACGCAATTAACTGTACAAATACAGTTACATACAGAAAGTGTTGAGTTTTGTTATTTTCAATTTAGTCTTCATTTCTTGTTTTTGAGTTGTGAATTACATTTTTGAAGAGCTTTTTGTTCAAGGATTGGCTTTAGAAAAAGTACATTTTAGCAGAGGAAGTATATGAAAACAAACTCGCATTCTGTCTACAAACAAACCACCTTTTTTAAATTTTTTAACTTCTTCTCCTTCTCAGTAGTTGCACCAGATGCCACAGTGGTACTTTCAGGAATATCTCTACCACAAATATTGTTATCCTAAACAATTTCTCATAGTTAATCAATGAAGCTAAATGCATGTACGTAGGCCTATAAATAAATTGTTCTGCGAGCATAGTTTCAAATTCATCGAAAATATGATACATATATATTATCATACATATTTAGAGGGGAGGTGATTATTCATATAGCTATTCATCCTCGACTTCGTTTCGGGAAACATTGAGACTAGAGGGAAAACAAACTCATTATTTCCCTCGAGAGAATATATTAAGTGTATAATATCCAAGAATGCTGCAAAGTTTAAAAGAACTTAGAAACGGCCTTCTTGTCTTAATAATTCAAACCATTTTTAATTAGCTGATATCTATCAAATGACATAACTCTTTTATTGAATGTTTCATGCATCATGAGCAAATCATCTGTCTTCATCGTCTAATTAAATGTTGAAATAAATAACTGGGTCAAAGACTTTATAAAGTTTTACAATGATAACAAGGAATAAGGACTCGGGTTTCTTATTCTCCATGTTTGGAATTGGCAGGGAGGAAAAGCACAAATTTTCAGTAATATTGAAAAAATCAAATTGCCACTCTAAAGTCTGCAATGTACGAATAACATAAAACAAAATAGCCTAGCAACTTTGCAGTAAAAACTAAAACAAAATTCAAAATTCAATGTGTTAAATTAATTCACCTCATTTTCTTTTTTAGTTCGAGCCTTGGCTTCACGTTTCTTTTTATTCCTTAAAGCATTCGCAGATAATTCTTTTGTTTTCTTTGCGTTTTCTGGAGGCTCTATTTCATGCTATAAAAAATAGATTCTTGGTGTAATTTGTATCGCTCAAAAGGGAAAAACAGTTAAATACTTTGGCGTTATGAAGGTCTTACAAGCTTTGATGTATTTACGGGAGTTCCTCTGGCAGATGGAGGGCGATATGCCTGGACTTCATCTAAAAATAAAAACGTTAAAAAAATTGTTGACTCAACAATTATGAAAATTTATTGCATGCTTTCAATATTGGAGGAAGAAAAAGTAATGGGCCTGTTTATACCATTCGATTTCTTGACTTTCGCCGAAGTGATGGAAAGTTCTGGAAAAACACCTTCAGGACGAGGTTGCCAAGTAACCTTATTATAATTCAATGAATTATTTATAACTTGATGGTGAATTTTTCACATTTACGTAAAATTGAGGTTTAGTTAATGAAGTTAATCACCTACTTGCCAAAGTTCGTTGATGGACTTTTCGTAAATACAATTACCATTATAATGCCATATTTTGAATCTATACAAAACACAGGACAACATTTCTTCAAGTTGAAAACAAATTCCACTCTGAACAATGAAAGTTAAGTATTACCCATTTCCTTCACGTAATCTTGGTGATGTTGTTGCAGTCATAAAATGCTGACCATCGGGACACCATTCAAATAAAGTTGTATCACTGGCCTGAAAAAATCAAAAAATAAATTTTATAAGTAAGGAGCATGTAAATGGAAATAGACAAAAATGTTCAAGGCTTGTCAACTCCATAAATCAAAAACTTAGTTGGGCATGTCGACGGGTTTTTACGAACATTTTGAAACAACTTAAAAGTTTCCAAAAAACTTTTAGATTTGTTCTATGAATTATATTCAGGGTATACATTAGCTTCAAAAAAAAAAATCTGCGTTTCCAATCGCAATGCTATACTTAATGAACAACAAAGTTCCAGTTTACACAGTACCTGTAGTTTGTTGATCTCTTTATGTCGTTTGACATCCCAAAATTCCTTATAAAAACAGATTGAAATCACAAAAACACACCAACTTTTGCTGAAAATAACCATTATAATACCATATTTCCACGTAAGTTGCCAAAACCAGCAAGACAAAGTAATGTTGCTTGTAAAGGAAATCACAAAAGATACCTCACTATCCATTATAACCACCCATATCATTCCATATCTTTAACTTCCCAGTTACATGAGGTATGTTTAAATAAACTAGTGCTATAAAATCATGCAAAAAAGGATACTGTTTCCATGGGTATTATAATGTGCTGTATTTCTAGGTCCAGTGCCGAAATCAAACACTGATTCACATTTTAAATTAAATATTGTAGCTTTAGCTGGCATGTCTATTGCATATGACATTAAGGAAAAACGAGGTTGTATAAAGAAGACTATCAACAAACGTGAGTAAGAACAGAAATTAAACCAAAGATACAACCATAAACTACACAAAACTGTGTAGAATTTGGATTCCAATCAATAGCATATATCGGTCCTTTCTTCGCTAAAACAAAATGTCAATAATGGTTACTACGCTCTCGAAGAAATTACGTTTAGATTATTGATAAAAATACCAAGAATAACGGTGTTACTGTCGCCACTTGTCGAAATATACTGAAGACTTTGCTCGCCATAATAGGAGCCTCCAGTTTGATCAACTTCAGTACTTGTAAGAATCAATGCATCTTTTCCTAATAAACCATTAGTTTTATTACAAGTTGTAATATTATTGATGTTTGACGGTTTTTTGTAAATTTGAATATTAATTCATAAAAATTTGTCTAGCATTTTTATTATATTTTGAGGTCTACCTTTTTTGTTCCACAATATATTGACTTTATCAGCTTTAAAGAAGCTTTTGTTCGCAATTGGAAATTCAAAGTTTGCATATTCATAAAGACGAACATAGCTTGGGGCTCCCTAAAGCATACACAAAAAAAGATGACTATTAATCGACATAAATAAAACGAAAGCATTAACCTTTATTGTTTTTTTTTAAGTCAAGAAAAGTTCTTTCCAAAGAGTACGTTTCATTCCAATGAGCTCATATAAAATTAGAAGGAAAGCTAGTTTACTCGTTCATTCAAACTTAACCATTGAACGTAACCATTGAATTTAACCATTGAACTTAACCATTGAATTTAACCATTGAACGTAACCATTGAACGTAACCATTGAATTTAACCATTGAACGTAACCATTGAACGTAACCATTGAACGTAACCATTGAACTTAACCATTGAACTTAACCATTGAACTTAACCATTGAACGTAACCATTGAACGTAACCATTGAATGTAAACTTTTAAAGTAGCCAACAAACGTACCCAATGAGCCTAAATAAACCTAACTATTCAACCTAACTTATGGACTTCACCATTGCAAATGTAACCATTACACTGACATAAACCTACACCTCAGCATTGCTCTGAATAAGCAACTTGCAAGTCCGTCATAGTCTCTCTACCTTAGTGCCACGAACATAAGCTGCAATCTTATATGGAGGTGGTCCGGGTGCAATTTCGATACAGCTAACTCCTTGTAGTCGGAGCTTGTGCGCAATATTTCCTGTTGTTGAAAGATGAATAAATTAAAACTAGACATAAGGGTACAATCCACTCATTTTTATGCAATATAAAAAATATTATCATTTGAAAATTTTAAATGGGTAAAAATTTACAAATTTGGCTGATCAAACCATTTACTTTAGATTTTCTAAAGTTGTACACAAATACTTTATCCTGTGTATTGAAACACAAGACATACAGGCAGGATATATCATTCAGGTGAATATAAAATAGATTTCAAATATTATCTACCAAAATTTCCATTGACATAAAAATGAGCTTCGTTAGTAACACATAAAGAACACAGGATTTCATCATCAGACCATTTGAAATATCTATTTAAAAGTCAAAGTGGTTTCAATAAATTAAATGTTCATCTAATAAATACGACAAGCTTTTTAAAATAAACATGTTCCAATATCATATGATGCCATAACATGATACAATGTATATGTACTAGCTTGGTACAGCAAGGACAACGAGACAATAAACAGACATATTGACATACCCATCATATATTCACAACTAAAGAAAAAGGACAGAAAAACTACAAATAACACCAAAACTACAACATTACACTCTAATAATATTAACACCAATCATATTCACAATACACCAAAACCCATTACAACGCATTCTACACCATCCAATCACAATAATCCACCCGCTAATCCAATTAGACGCTCTAAGCGTCTAAAAATCAAAAACAATTGTATATAACTACTTCCTATATCATTCTGAAGAAGGCTCGAAGCACTGAGTCGGAAGCTCAATAAAATAATTTTATAAAGTTGCGGAGAAACTTTCATTTTTATATAAATACTAGTATGTTTGTAAATGTAGATCGTCCAGGTTGGTATAGTCCTGAGAAGGACTGTTTTTGTTGTTGTTGACCCTGCACGATCTACATTTACAAACATGTAACGATACTCCCGGGTTCAAACGATTTACTTTAATACTAGTATGTATATTTATCGTATGCATAACATTTTTTATTATACTGAAGATGGCATCATGAAATGTTTAAACATGTTTATTTTTAAAGACTTTACTTTAAAAAAGTCATATTTATTTTTTTACGCAGTTACGGTAAAAAAAATGAAAAACCACATCCTTTTTTCGAGAGAAATGCTAATTATGTAAGGAAATCATGTTATATAACTAAAAAATTATCTAGAAATTAACAAACGCGAGCAAAATTCATGAGGTACCACAAGGGGTCAAAACAAAAATAAATATACTTGTTTTCTCGTTTTTTGATACAGATTCCTTTGATGCAACGTCCTGTTTTTAATTCCCATATTTCCAATGTATTTTTATCACTTGGCTCACCTGCTCTAACTATATTAAATAAAAGTAGAAATTTCAATCAAAAAAAATAAATCGTATTTATTTATATATTAAAAAAATAAATTGCAATCCTAAACATTACCACTTTTAACATCCATGTTCATACATATTACATGAAAATGGTAAAAATCTTGCCTGCTAATATCTCCCATGTTACCAAGTATTTACTTTTTGGTGAAAAATAAAGTATGTTTGTCCTTTCTCTTGGTATAGTAACGAGCTCCTTTTCTGATTCAAAGTCGAATAATTGTACACTAAAAATTGAATTAAGCAATACACAATGAAGACAAGTTATTTTAACAGTAACAAAATTTTACAAAAAATACAAAGTAGGGTTCGAATTAGCGCATCGCAATTACCAAATTACGAGCCAATTTTGTGCTTTAGCAAATCAAAGACGAATAAATTGCGAATCAAAATTTGAAAAAATACATTTAAAACATAATATTGACATTCTTTGAATGGAAATTTATTAAAAATCTAATTTAGTACGGCTTCCATTTATGCTTTGTCTGTTCAAAAAACGTATGCTCAAATAAAATATCGATAACCGTTAAACGTATATTTAGAACATTGTTCTAAATATAGCACAATATACTTTGTCAGATTTAAGCCTGGTTCACATATGACTGAGACATGACTGAGGCATTATTAAGGGCAAGCCTGAGATGCTTTCTGATCTTGTGGCTGAGGCAGGACTGAGGCATGCCTGCGAGGGTTTTCAATGACACAATTCAAATTGCTGATAGACCACAAAAATTTAGCGGCAGTTTGAATTTGACAAAATAGTACTTCGTAATTTGAAAATAGCGTTACTATTAGTAACGCTACTACTTTTAACAGTCATTTCAAAATACATCAAAGATGGGATAGCCGGTTTGAAAAAAAGATAATAATTTGGATTTTACTCTTTGATTTTTGTACTCTGGACACAATTTATCATAAATACCCCGATAGTTGCGTATTGTATCCATAAGTTTTTATTTTTATCGTAAAGTGATCGAAATTGTTTTTTTGGTTTAATGTCCTGTGTTGAAAATTCATCCGCCATCTTTTTACCCAAATGCGTGATGGGTAATATGGTCGCCGATCGATCGGAGAAGCGTTCACATATAACAGAAATAACCAAAATATGTTCCGTACACCGCTGCTTAGCCGCCGGCATGCCGGGAAAGTTGAACACAACTCACACTGACACTTTGAATATTTTGATGTGAAGAAGTTAGCATTAACTGCTTTTACATTTAACATTCAACATATCTAAAATCGTGGCCAGAGATTTGCAAGGCGGAAAGCGAATTTTCAATATGAGCATAATAGCCCAACATAAGACTTTTAAAAAAGCCATCACAATAATAAAATAGAGAAAGATTTATTAATAACGTTTCGTCTTTAACTTAAGACATCTTCACATTATTAAGACATCTTCGAACCTCGTGTATATAATTTATCTCAAATAATCTGAAGATATCTTGAGTTAAAGACGAAACGTTATTAATAAATCTTTCTTTATTTTATTACTGTGATGGCTTTTTTAAAAGTCTTATGTCGGGCTATTATGTTCATATTGAAAATTCAACATATCATTTTCTGGTGTGTTACTTTAATGAGTCAAATAGAAATGTTACATGGATATAGACCGTGGTAAAAATATTATAGTACGAAAGGTAGTAAATTTTTTTTCAAATCTTTTAAATATAGTTTGGCTTATTGATCGATATCAAAAATGTTACGACGAACGTTTATACGGACAACTTTATTGTCATAACTTTCCACTGCTGTTTTGAGCAACGTTATAGCCAGAACGCAAATTTCAAACATTGGCAACGTGCGTATGAGCAACGTTATAGCCAGAACGCAAATTTCAAACATTGGCAACGTGCGTATGAGCAACGTTATAGCCAGAACGCAAATTTCAAACATAGGCAACGTGCGTATGAGCAACGTTATAGCCAGAACGCAAATTTCAAACATAGGCAACGTGCGTATGAGCAACGTTATAGCCAGAACGCAAATTTCAAACATTGGCAACGTGCGTATGAGCAACGTTATAGCCAGAACGCAAATTTCAAACATTGGCAACGTGCGTATGAGCAACGTTATAGCCAGAACGCAAATTTCAAACATAGGCAACGTGCGTATGAGCAACGTTATAGCCAGAACGCAAATTTCAAACATAGGCAACGTGCGTATGAGCAACGTTATAGAACCAAAAACATAGGCGACGTGCGTATCAACGTTATAGCCAGAACGCAAATTTCAAACGGCAACGTGCGTATGAGCAACGTTATAGCCAGAACGCAAATTTCAAACATTGGCAACGTGCGTATGAGCAACGTTATAGCCAGAACGCAAATTTCAAACATTGGCAACGTGCGTATGAGCAACGTTATAGCCAGAACGCAAATTTCAAACATAGGCAACGTGCGTATGAGCAACGTTATAGCCAGAACGCAAATTTCAAACATAGGCAACGTGCGTATGAGCAACGTTATAGCCAGAACGCAAATTTCAAACATAGGCGACGTGCGTATGAGCAACGTTATAGCCAGAACGCAAATTTCAAACATTGGCAACGTGCGTATGAGCAACGTTATAGCCAGAACGCAAATTTCAAACATAGGCAATGTGTGTATGAGCGACGTTATAGCAAGAACGCAAATTTCAAACATAGGCAACGTGCGTATGAGCAACGTTATAGCCAGAACGCAAATTTCAAACATAGGCAACGTGCGTATGAGCAACGTTATAGCCAGAACGCAATTTCAAACATAGGCGACGTGCGTATGAGCAACGTTATAGCCAGAACGCAAATTTCAAACATTGGCAACGTGCGTATGAGCAACGTTATAGCCAGAACGCAAATTTCAAACATAGGCAATGTGTGTATGAGCGACGTTATAGCAAGAACGCAAATTTCAAACATAGGCAACGTGCGTATGAGCAACGTTATAGCCAGAACGCAAATTTCAAACATTGGCTACGTGCGTATGAGCAACGTTATAGCCAGAACGCAAATTTCAAACATAGGCGACGTGCGTATGAGCAACGTTATAGCCAGAACGCAAATTTCAAACATTGGCAACGTGCGTATGAGCAACGTTATAGCCAGAACGCAAATTTCAAACATTGGCAACGTGCGTATGAGCAACGTTATAGCCAGAACGCAAATTTCAAACATAGGCAATGTGTGTATGAGCGACGTTATAGCAAGAACGCAAATGTTGAAATTTCAGTAGACGCACGTTTTAAAAAGTTGCAAATCGATTTTTCTCCTCCTAATTTGAACCCTGTCAGAAGGCTTACACAGTAATCATTAGATCAAAAAATAAAAAATATTTACCATTGTGAGTTACACCAAGCAATATATTTACCGTCTGGACTAAAATCTAAAAATCTGCTGCTTAATGTTGCCCTAAAAGTTATAGAATGCAAATAAACAGTGAAAACATATTGGTTAGCAATGAAAAATGAAGCAGATCAAATGATTTATTTCAATTTAGGACACAAAGGTTAATTTTTACAAAGCTATGTTTCACATGTTTAATGTGGAAAAGTGAAAGATAAAGTTTTTTGTCTCCTAGGACTCATAAAGTTTATGTTAGTTTCATATAAAACAATATAAAAACATACCTTTCAAAATTGGTATAACTACTTATGCTCGAGTTTATTAGTTTCATCACACTGACTTCATTTGATGAACGGACTAGAATAAATTAAAAAAAACAATACTTTACTTGTTAACTACAGTGTTCACACTAAATCATGACATTTTGTTTTTGGGAGCACCCTATATTTAATAGTTTTGAATAACCATCGCATTTAAACTTTATACAGTACAGTACTAAAACTCCATGATAAAGATCTTAATGCACATGTCAAGGGAAGAGAAAACAATGAAAAATATCTATGATCAACAGTGGAACTTGATAGCCAAAAAAATTCAATACATTCTTTAATTTTAGCTCCACCATCACCAGCAACAGTGATGGTAGCCATAACCAACAAGTTTCCATTTTAGGGTGACAGTAGCCAGTAGGTCTCTCACCCAACACTTTCACAATGTACACATAGCTATCGTTTTAAAAATGAATAGGGTAGACATGTGATATAAATATTCAATTTAATATTCAATTGAATAAAATAAAACAGACATATCCTACAGACATATCCTACATACAATTATGAAATAAATGGCATAATCACTAATTGGTACTGCTGGTGCTGGAAAAATTATTGAATATTTAAAAATTGAAAAAGCAGTCAAGAATAATACTCAAGTACATTGAAAACTACTTATTTTATGTTTGTTGGTTCTCTAATCAGACAATACATGCTAAATAAAATCACCTTACCAGCAAAAAGTTCGACCGCCATCTTAACTCATCTACTGATCTCTATGACTATTTGCTTGCAATTTGAATTAATTGTAAGATGAATCGTAACAAGAATCAGGCGACCAAGGTCCAATCCTATGAAGGGGCGTTGAAACATAATGATTTCTATTAAAGAGAACTGAAAAACGTAAAAATGGCAATGAATCAGACAATTTGATTTCGCGTTTAGTATTTCGGAACATTTGATAATTTTATTGACCAACTCATAATGGCCAAGAAGTGGTAAAAAAGATTGATCGAAAGCGCGGTTACCAAGGGAGAAGACCAAAGAGAATGTCGAATTGCTACATTGATGGTTGGAATTTTATATTTTGTTGTTCGAGAAGGACACCAAATCGTAACCAAGCTCCTACTCACGAAGAGCATACAGATGATGTAATTCTAGACAAACAATTAATAGGTGAGAACGAAAGTTTTTTAGCTATTTATATGTAGACTTTGGGCAATCAGTTATTTCACTTATTTCTTTAAAGGTGACGAAGTAGTCATTGTGAAATCTGATTTACGAATATGCGGCTCTGGTGCTGCTCTTGCTACAGCTCCTATAGTTCAAAATAAAGCTTATTTTGAGATCAAAGTACAATGTGGAGGTATATATTTCTTGTGACTCATAATCATATTTTGTTGTATCTACCCTACACAACAAACCGTCATATTTAGTCTTCAAGAGCTCCCTAGCTTGTTGAAATAGGTATAATGGCACTACAGATACTGGTTCTACTGTACTTTACACTACCTATCATGTTAAAGTGTGTTCTACTGTACTTTAAACTTGCTAGTATGTATAAGTTAGTCATACACTAATATACACCACATAGCATGTAAACGTGTTTACTAGAATAAGATATGGCATTTAGCATGTTGAATTGTGTATTAAGATAACTACAAAAAGATAATCACTTTCTTCTATAGGTGTTTGGGGTGTTGGTTTGGCATCACGAAAGTGTGATTTGAATCGTTTACCATTGGGAAACAATGAAGACAGCTGGGTTTTAAGGTCTGATGGCAGTATTTGTCATGCTGGAGAAGTTGTTCATAAATTAAATGTTATGCCTGATGAAGGAGACATCATTGTATGTGACATTGTTTTTATTCTGTCATTAAGAATTGTAGACATAATTTATTTATAAATAATCTAGGCTTGTACCTATGACCATGCTGAACTATATTTCTACATAAATGGGTGTAAAGTTGAATTTCCTCTAACAGGAATAAAAGGAACTGTGTATCCAGCGGTTTATGGTATGTACGTATTAGACAAAAAATCTTAAGAAGCTTTTTATCTCATCGTTGATCGTTCCTTTTATTTGTTGTTTAGTGGATGATGGTGCTATCCTAGATGTTATATTTAAAAACTTTTGTTATCCACTACCTTCTGGTTATAGTCGAATACTATACGAGAAATCACTTCTTTGATGGCAAGAATAGAATTTATTCACTATTAATGACGTTTTGTAAAGGTTGGAAAGGTAATCCTCCGCAAATCAATTGCACTGCGAGAAAGTATAGTCATTATTATCAGAGAGATAAAATGTTCATTGGTTAGAGAACTTTTAGCATAACAATTATATGAAACAATTAGGATTAAAGAATATTTTGATATGACCAATTTTTATGTGGTATAAGGTTTTTAGCATTATCTTTGAGTGGTTACACGGTTATAATGGGCAAAAATCAAAATGTTTATACTACCTTATGCTCTGTTGATGTTTTCAATTGTCAAAGTTGGGTTAAATCATAAAGATTACCTAGAACAGTGATGTACCACGAGCAAGTTAAATAGTTGGGAAAATAATGATCTTTGGAAACAGCAAAGGAAGTACTATGACCGTCTTGGGTTAAGCTCATTGTTTTTTTAATACTTTCAATAGATGGTTGCAGGATGAAGTCCTTCGTATTAGTTTAAATTTTAATATTTCATAATACTTTGTGAAACACAAAATTATTTACTGGTGACTGTCTACAAACATTGAAAATGAATAAAATTTAATATACACAAAATAAAGTAGTAGCTAATACGAAATGAATTGCAATAAAGCTGTGTGTACTTTCTTAGCAGAAATTCCCGCTTAAACAAGTTTTACAGTCATGCATTTAGCCTACAAAACAACAAAGTTGACGTATTTAGCATTAATTTTCAAATTTTGCAGAAAAAGGGGGATCTTTTGTTCAAGTTCGTCTTTAACGGTTTTTACAACTACGAAATAGCTATCAAGAATGGTTTATTGACACGTTTGAATCGTCTCGTGTGGAATGATAAACATCCTTTTATCTACAATCTTTCTTTCTTCAATGATCCAAGTTTCGTCAGAGCGCGTAATGCGTTTCCTGTTTTCTAAAAAAGTTCAATCAGATTCTCATCACTCTTTGCGTTAAAGTATGACATAAAGTTTATCACCATTTTGATTTGTAGCAATTTACCTCAACATAATTTGTTAATATACTACAACATTTTCTTAATAATTGTACATTTTTTCTCAATTTTTTAGATGAAACGACTTGCCAATTTATTCGTGAAAATATAAAAGTGATTATAACTGGAAATTAAAAAGTA
Source organism: Xenia sp. Carnegie-2017 (assembly GCF_021976095.1). Taxonomy (NCBI): domain Eukaryota; kingdom Metazoa; phylum Cnidaria; class Anthozoa; order Malacalcyonacea; family Xeniidae; genus Xenia; species Xenia sp. Carnegie-2017. Next base: position 1,882,685 of record NW_025813485.1, on the reverse strand, counting down.
TGTTTCCACCAATATGATCTGGGATAACGATTTCTTCCAAATATTATAATACAGTATACAAATAATAAATGTAAATGACGAGTAATTGCTTGTCCTTGGTACTGCTAGGTACCTGAAATTATGCATGAATACGTACAGTTCAAGACGAATATCAAGTCTATACAGTATATATTATCTAATACATACCGCCCATCTCCTGCGAGCTATAAATTTTTTCATATGATCTGTCTTTAGCTTTTTTGCTTCGAATTCCGGAGCTTTCTGTGAAAAAATACAAAATAACTTTGGCGACTTTCTCACAGAAAACTTGTAGGATCAAGTTGATTGGGTTTAATAAGACTCAAAACGGGAAAATTGTTCAAAAACAAACACTCAAGTACATGGTGCATCAACGTAAAGCTATTTTAGTACTTTATGAGTAACTACCAATATCCATTCATGAGTTAAACATCTCTCCGCTGTATTTCTCTCCCTTGGAAAAAATCAAGTTATTTAAAAGTTCTTTCATCTTGCTTTTTTGAAATCGTATTTAATACTTAAAAACTCACCGAGGATTCTTTTTCAGTAATTCCCCAATAAAATCTTTGGCTAATTGACTGACATCATCAAAGAAATCATCATCTGTTTCAAAATCCCACATCCCAGTGCAAACATTATTTATTGTTTCGTTATCATCTTCACCCATAAACGGCGAGAGACCACTAAGTCTGGAAAAGTAATTAAGATTCATTAAAATACAATAGTTTATATATTGAGTGAAAAGTATGCGAGGCATTTGCAGCTGGTCATTTGAAACGTCACTCCATGCTCATCTAAAGTACTTACAGCACGTAAGAAATTACTCCAACGCTCCTAAAGAAAATACAAAACTTTTCACTGGACGGTAAAGATAGATTTTTCTTGTTTCTTGTCTTACTTACCACATGTCACTTGCAAGATGAATTGGTTCAAAGCTTATCACTTCAGGAGCTACAAAACGATTGCAAATGTTGAGACACAGGCTAAAAAATACAGAAACACAGTGTCTTCAAAATGTGGGTCAAAAGTGATATTCACCTTTCTTCTTCTTTCTTAGCTAACATCATTTTCCACTTACCTACAAATTCTGGTGTGCCGCACGCAACTTTCAACTCTTTACCATCCTCCAAAACTTTTGACATACCAAAGTCGATTAATTTAATATCATCCTTGTTTCCAGGACGAGGCACACACATTACATTTTCGGGCTGTAAAGAGTAACGATTTAATTACATGCTTGTTACAAGTAAAAGCTTCACTACTTTTTAGATAGTCAAAATCAGAAGGCAGATACCTTTAAGTCTAAGTGAACAATATTCTTGCAATGCATGTAATGTACGCCTTGTAATATTTGAATAAGATATCTTGCAGCATCGGCTTCATTTAGGTTGTCTTCGTCGACTATCTTTTGAAATAATTCGCCACCTGATATTCTAAAATTGATCATGTGTTTTTCATGTATGGATGTGCCAAGAGTGATGCTAATTAAATTATTCAATCGCCAAAATTATATTAATATGAACTTTAAAAAATATGTAAGTTTTTTATGAACGTGCATGAGAGATCACTGTTTTTTTGCACCGATACTTACAGTTCCATTACCATAATAAGTTCTTTAGAAGTTTGGTAAGCATCGTAAAGAAACACTAATCTTTCATGATGTATTTTATTCATCAAATTAATTTCTTCAGTCACTTCTTTCTTTGATTTTGGTGTTAATTTGATGAACTTGGCTGCGTAAGTATTCCCAGTACTTTTCTCTGTTACCTTATAAACGTAGCCAAATTTTCCTCTGTAATTAAAAAAATTTAAAAAATTTACAATAATGGCACATACATTAATTTTATAAGATTTATAAATGATGAGTAACATGCCATCTCGTACTTACTCTCCTAACTTCTCGTGAGTTTCGTAAAATGTTTCTAACTTTTCATTTGTCTTCAAATGAACATTAGTTGGCTCTGAAAATTCAAGACCATGTCCTTCTTTAATTCAAATGCAAAATATTAAACATTGGCAGTTGGCTTAACCTTGTTTCTAGCATATACATTTGACCATATTTGTCGTTTTGACGTAAGGCAGACGGAGTGACTTATTTCATTGTTATACCTTCGTGCAGTTTTGAACTTCAAACGAAATGTCACGAAAGCCTTGTTTGATGCTAGATGATTTTCTAACTTACAGAATCTGCCCATGCAAAAGTTTGCCAACTGTTAGGGGTTTTTGTTGGTATGTTTTGGAGCCCGATGGTCCAAATTAGTAGTAGTTCTAATCGTGTTTCAACGAGTCGACAAGACACCTTACCTTGTGCATTCAATGCACCATCCTCGTGGGCCATTGCGTTTAGTATTCTATAACAAAATCAAATGAATTTTTGATGTATTATTTCAAGGCATATGTTGATGTCGACATGTCATTCCAAAACTTCATATCGCCTTTTAGAAAGTTTAGAGTGTAACATGCTGCTAAGTTAATTGTTAAGGACTTTGTTTCCTGGTATATTTATAAACATTTTTGATAATTAATGTTTACATGACAAAGCAAAACAAAATGTAACTAATTTATAATTTTATTTTACCAAATTAGTCCAAAAAAGTTACAACGACAAATTTCTTCAGTGATGGCTCACGAAGACCTGTGGTGAAAATGAAGAAGCGCCGCTTGGGTATTAGCTGAGTAAACAGCGGATACTAAACGGATTAAGAATGTTGACAAATAATTCGAATAAAAGACACAAGAGAACTGTCATTGAAATACATAAATTTAATATCTGTTAAGCTCTTTGTATGACTTAATGATAAAGTAAATGGTCATGGAAGTACTACCTTCGTGTAGAGAGGTGAGAAAATGTGTTTTTTTCATCGAAAGTAAAAGACATAAATTCATTTCATTCCCTGTGACGCAAAAACAATCTTAGCAAAGTGATCATTATCTTCACAATTTAAATCACAATAGCCTGTTCTTTGTTACACGATTTTTACCAGCAATGTATAAGCTTATTTACCCTTAAATAGAGCTTTCTATCTTCCAACTACAATCGCAATTTTGTTTCATATGAAAATATTGGCTAATTTGGAAGTGAAACGTTAGTCTTATCATAGCACAGCAAACTGACACTGCACCATGCTGTGAAGTTTAAAAATCAAAACGTAGGTTTTTATAAAAGCTTTTGGTATTCTGTTATTTATAGTGTATGTACATAGTATTACCGAGCATAGATTCTTAATTATTCAACGATTCAAGAACAACGTTAAGTGGAAAGCAATTTCGTAAAATTACACTTATCAGCTGAACCCGATGTTTTCGTTGGTGATTACGAGAGAGAAAGCATCATTAACTTAAATGTGCTTCATTAATCATATTAATCATAAGAAAATCAACGATATTTCTTTGAAAGAACGTTTTCTTTCAAAAATACTTATTTATAATTTCAATGAATTATCTCTATGATTCTTCAATTATCTCTCCCAATTCACACATTTCAAAATTATTCAAGCATGTTGAAGCACTGTATGTAATTAACGTTACATGTTAGTACATAATAATTTTACCTACTTCAAATGAACTACTATAATTGCAACATACTGAAAGCGTCAACGTGGATTTATTGGCATTGTTGAGCACATGTTTTATAATAGTTTAGGAGAGCTGAAAGTTTTCGTTAAAATGAACCTGAAAAATCGATGAATAATATTCAAGGTTCATTAAAATAAAAATCAGTACAGTTACGTGCTATTTTAAGATGTAACACATGTGATTCTACAACTAAAGCCTCACTAAGTTTATCTTGATTTTTTCGAGCTTTTAGAAGGACTGCGACTACGACTTCTATCTTTCCGTTTTGCTTTTTTCATGCTCTTGGGAGATCTTGACTTGGAGCGTCTCTTCTTTGATGATTTTCTCCGCGGCGAGCTATCACGACGTCTTTTTTCAGCTGATGGAGAGGGAGACCTGTTCCGAGGTGAAGATGACGGCGAATCGTATCCTTTTAAAGACTAAATGATGGATGATATTATAATCAAAACAAGACTAAGTAAGGTCAATCAAAATAGTGATAGTTTAATTGCAAATATGATAAAAAAGACGAGAGGTAATGGCTTTTCCTCTTCACCTGCATAGATTTGGTGAGAGCATTAGGAGGTGTTGGACTTGATGACGACGAAGAATCACGAGAAACACTTAAAGATCGACTTCGAGATTTTCGTTTTTCTGATGGCGATGAATGGCGTTTTTTCTTCTTAGATTTCCGTGGTTCACTTTCCTGAAAAGAAGACACAATAAAACTTGATATGTTAAAACAAAAAACAGCAGGCATATTAGTCGGATTACATGAATTTGTGACAGCAACGAATTCAATGAAACAACAGTACAGGTATTCTTTGATATTCTAAAATGGACTTTTTTTAATGCCACAAACATTATTATTTTTACGTTAGATTAGATGACGTTTTTAACTTTAATAAAACCAAACAGTAGCGTACCTCGAGCAGCTGTTGCCTGTATTGTTCAACTTTTTCTTTAATACTATGAGGCGTTTCTTTGCCGCTGGATTCTAACTTGTCAGAATACTTTGCAACTTTTATTTCAACCTCTCTCAAACGTTTTCGTTTTTCTTCGTCTCTATCCTTTAAAGCTGTTGCCTCGACGGAGATTTCTTTGGGAACTTCACTATAGTATTAGCAGAATTGGAAAAATAAAAACCCTATAAAACCTTGAGTAAAGAGCGCGGCAGTTTATTTTCGAACGAGAATTAAAGAGAGCAAAGATGTCATTAGCAAAAATAATAGCTTGATATGATTCGCGAATAGTGTGATTGACGAAATGTCATAACCAAAACAGAACATATAAATATAGAAAGTTATGAATTTTTTCAGGAAATCGACAAGTTAATCACGAAAATGTAACAATCAAATCTTGAAATGGTCAATATAGTAGGTAGCCTATTGTACGTTTGAGTATATGTATTGAAAGAACAAAAACAAAACCTTGTGCTTGTTTGATCTTTTATTCTCTCCCATTTAGATTCCATTGTATCGCTGTTGTCCCATTTCGATGTTATTTCTGGATTATCCCATTTTGAAGGTATATGTGTGGGGGACACTGTGTAAAGCAAATTATATGTAACTTTGAGATAATATGGTTATATGATAATAAATATAACTATATAATAAAATTCATAAGCTGTTCAAATCTTTTTCTTAATAAAATATCGTAAAAAAACAACAAAGTACTAACCTTTTAATGGTTTTCCATCGATATCATCCACTTAAACGAAAAATAGTCAATTTATAATTTGGAAAATAAATTTTGCATAATAATAACTTTCTGCAAATAAAAAGAGTGGAACGATGCATAATGTTTAATGTTCAACTTACTCGGGACACCATCAAGATCATCCAAAGGTACACCATCAATATCTGAAGAATTTTTACTTAAAGGGAATCCGTCAATATCAGATGGAAGATCGACATCATCGTCATGTTCCATGTCAAAAATGTTACGACTTCGACTCTGTGCAAAAGTGATCATAGTGTGAATGAAAAATTTTTATGTCTTCGATAATATTACATGAAACGTTACATGTTTAATAAAATGTTGTTTTTATTTCATAGATTTTCATGAAGGTAAAAACATCAAAATAGTGAAACTTTAATATAACCAATCAGAAAGGAAGCGTTCATGTCACATGAAAATATAAATGTAGAAACGATGTTATACGTCCATTATTTTAATTTCCTCGCAATTCAAAAATGAATATCAATATCAAGCTTTCATTCATATTTATCTTCTTTGAATCTTCAATTATTACACGTATAATGAACTTACCACAATGAACTGATCAGTTATACTTTTCTGACCCTGACCAAGAAAAATGTTTTGAAGATTTACTAAAAAATCCGGAGGATAGATTGCCCAAGATGTCCATGCTGCCAAGCATTTCAGCACTTGTTTCTACAGAATATGATTAACAAACAATAAAAGATTGATAATGTAATAAGCTTTCAACAAAGAACACGAAAACATTGTTGAATCAATTTCATAATGATCACTGCATGTTTACAAAGTAAATAAAAAAGCAAACGCAAGGCTTGTAAACGCAAGGTCAATTTTAGTAGGAAAAATTAATATTATTGAGTAACAATCCTCTATTTACTGAGTATTACGTAGTAATCCAACATGATAGTCGAGAAGGAATAGTGGTGAAAGAAGAGGATAACACATGGTAGTCATAGAGAGGATAATGGTGAAAGAAGAGGATAGTGGTGAAAGAATGAGGAATGGTGAAAGGAGTGGAAGAAAGGAATAAAGAATGTGTGTGGAATAGGAATAAAAGGAAGAAGATAGGGAATGTGAAAAGAGATCATAGATCATAAGAGGACAGTGGTGAAAACAGAGAACAACACATGGTAGTCATAAAGAGGATAGTGGTGAAAGAAGAGAATAACACATGATAGTCATAGAGAGCATAGTGGTGAAAGAAGAGGATAACATGGATAACTAACAAGCAGAAAACAAGATAGTCGAGAAAAGATATTAAAGATATGTGATAAGATCAAACCCAATAGATGAAATAAACGTACCCTAAATTGTTCAGCTTTCATTCTGGTCTTTACAGCTTGAAATGTTTCATTTAAACGTTCGAAAATTTCCGGTAATTTTCTCTCAAAACTGGAAAACACATAGAAAGACAACAGGGACTACTGAAGAGTGATCATATATTATTTACGTGAACTACATAAATCGATACCTTCTTCGATAAAATGAAGCATTGCGAACTTTTGCAGTGCAGTTGTATAAAACATCAGAGACAGCAAATAAACGAGCGACCTAGCATTTAAAATAACCTGGTTCAATACGAACATGAAATAGTTTTTCAATTTTTATGCTAAAATTGCAAAAAGTTGGGATAAATCACTCTTAAATTTCTTGGGATTCCGTCAGTTTAATATTGTATTTCCGGCAATGAGACAAATTTGTTTTAAAAAGGAAAGGTTAATGAAATACGTAGCCTGTGTAGAAATTGTGACTAACTATTCTTTGATTGCACGAGAAAACAAAGAGATTTAATAACTCATGATACAACATAATTCATTTAATGTTCACGTACTTTCCCCCGCACGATAAATAACCGTAGAGTAAAAAGTTCGTACCTTAACATTAGGAGGTGTCTCGAGAATCGATAAAGCTTCAGACATACAATCACAGATCTAAGTAAACATAAGCCAAACAACAAAATTTAGATAAGTTGTTATGTAAGAGAGGAATTAAGTGTTCAACCGTGAAATTTTTTACTTAAACAGACCTCGTCAGCTGCATCGGCGTGATCAATACACCAAGTCATAAATTCTGAGATCTTACTTCGTTCGGGAACAAGTTCTCGTAACATGTTTTCGAGTTTGTCTCTATTTCTAAATCAAACAAACATCCACAGATAATTATTGAACATTCAAATAATACAATTATACATAAATATTTTAACTAATAGTAACAAATATTATCAAGTCTTAAACGTAATTTTTTCGCTACATTGTCTTTCACGATCTATTTGGATTGATCACTGTGTTTTATAAAAAAAAAATTAGTTATCACGTATAATGTGTGTGTTATACATACCTGTCACTAAGCAGTCCTTTTTTTGTAGACCTAGAAGGCTTTGAAGGCTCCACTTTTTTCTCTTCTTTTTTTTCCACGACAGTTTCTACGACAGTTTCTTCGACTTCTTCGCCAATATATGACGTACAATTTGGAGGTCTCCATACAGATCCATTCTTGAACATTCGAAATTCCTTCGTTTTCCATTTCGTCTGACTATCTCCCTAAAACAAGAAATACGTAAGTACGTGAAATGAAGCAAACAGCTTACGTCCAAAAATGATTACCAAACTCTTACTTGAAGTATTGAAAATAGTTTCCATCGATAGTAAATATGTTCCGGGCTTTGATTATCGAAAAGAAATCTATACAAAGTCAGAAATGAATAAATTTCATCAACTTGTAGAAAGTTACAATAAAGCTACAGGAATAATCAACGATCAAAAAAGTTTCGTAAAGGGCAGTATTAAATGTTATATCTGAAATACAACGTAAAATTTATTACTGCAATAGCAGCACAATTGAACTAAATATATAACTGGATGGCTACCTTTATGGCTATACTTGCATGAAGCGAAGTTTCACGTGAAGACACACGTGTCTTAAAGTTAAGTCCCACAATTTAACTTAATGTCGTAATGAACTTTCTTTGGGCCGTGCGTGGATGGATTGGAACTAGTTAAATTGATGGATTTAACTTCTGGCGGGAGGTTAGCTATCCAGTTATTTTTAAGCTCAATGGGTTGCATTCATCAACATCCACTGATAACATGATTTTTACCTGAATTGTGGATTATTCAGTTCTCTGTTCATTATCATTGCTTCAAATATGGGTCCTTCCAAAATCACAAATTCGATTGTTCGATGAATCAAATGAAGAATTGGCCTGCAACGTTGAACTTAAAACTAAATTTTTATTCCATCATACACTAGGTTTCCATGTACACAAGCCAACTTAATAAATTCATCCAAAACATATATTTCAGATAACGTAGCAGAAAAATTATAAAAAGAACAATGATCTATTAGTTGCATTGGAGTATTAGCTAACAACAAGTTGTACTTTAACACGAAACTGCAGCTTCAACACGAAAGAGTTATAAGAAATGGAAAAGAAATAAGAATAAAGGTGTAGTAAAGTTTAATTTACGTCAACTACAAATGTTTCTGTGTTTACAGTTGCATACAGTAATTCCAAATTGAGTATGATTAAGAGGTGTTGGTCGAGAGAAAAAAAAAATCCAAAATGAAATGTTGTATTTAATATAAAACTGAAATGGTGCATTCGATGAAATTTTGTCAAAAAATGCTTTTCAGAAATGGCATTCCACACTACAGAAAAGTGACAAGCTGTGCTCATGTTAATACGTTTTTGTTTGTTTTTACACAGTAGCTAGCTTCTGTTAACTTTCTTAAAGAATTACGTTCATTTTCTGCAACAAAAGCTTTTGTAGATGACCAAAAAAATACTTAACCAAAACAAACCAACAAAAAGATCAAAAAGCGCGATCACCCGTTGTCAAGGTGAACAATGGCAACATTACTGTAAAATACCTTTCTGTCGGGATAACAACTTTGACAACTGCGTTGGCTAGAGTCTACAATTGTACCACATAACATTTTGTGAGTATCACATCCAGTATATCAGAAGCTTAAGGATACTGTCAATAATGTCTTACTTTTAAAGCCAATGCATAGGAGCTAGCTAACAACTCATTTGCAAATACAAAGGTAAGTGGCTAAAAAAGCAACTACCACTACGATACAAAGCAGAAGACCTGTACTTGTATATAGGGAAGCAAAAACAGCAATTTAAACTGAAAAGCGCACAAGATTGAAGACTGACTTCACTTCGTTAGCCCTAGCAGAAACATGAACCGAAGACTGTGTCAATAAAGTAAATGACAATACCAACCTTACTACTAATGCCGTTCATATCAATTATCTCTGATTGTTCATCGTTTTCTTTCACTTTTCCAGGTTGGGCATTGAATGGTAAACCTGACGGCGGAGGTGGCTTGTTTGCCTCTTGCATTTCTGGGGGGATATAAATAGGATGTGGAGGGATAGGAACAGCTTTACCCCAACCAAGTTTCATTTCGTATCCTTTAATGTCTTTGCCTGAAAGAAAAAAGGAACACTAACTACAGGAACATAAAATGTTCATTTCACATGCTGCGTTCTTACGATTTTGAATTGAATAAAATTTAGCTACGTAGGTTCTACAACATAGTTTGTACATTTAATAGTTTTTGAAAAGTAAAGTTTCAAAATTAAACTTTCAGGGGGAACTGAAAGTAGGGAAACTGCATTCATTACATTTTTTCTCAAAACACCAAAAACTTCCTAATTAGAAATGTACTGTTTTCTAAAAAAAAACACATTTTTAATAACACTCTTCAGAAGTAGTGTTGATTTTGAAATAATACAAAAATTTATGCATTTGCTTATTGATTTTTAACATTCATCATGAAAGGAGGAAAAATTTTTTTGACGAAAAATACTTTTTAGACATTTATATATGACACCTTTGAGGGCACTGATAGCCTTATCACCATCTTTTCGTTTCATGAATGCAACAAAACCACAATTTCTATTTCGAGATTTTTCCTCTTCAGTCCTAGGCCACATAATTTTTACACTTGCCAAAGGGCCAAACTGCCCAAACAATTTCATCAATTGTTCTTCATTCATCTAAGCAAATGTTATCAAAGTAAACATATGTGCTGTCTTTCTTCAATGATATAACATGAAGTACCTCAGGACTTATGTTTCCAATATAAAGATTTGTGGTATTAGGATCACCGGTATCATAAGAACCATATGTATAAGGCTCATCTGCAAAGTTGATATAACCAAAATTATTGATAATATTTCATTTTATAAGTAAAATACAAACTTGAACAAGTTTCAATGAGAACAATATTGGTTACAAGAATGAATAAATGTCAGTTCGTAAAAAAATATTCTTCTTTTTCTCAATACATTTGATGTTTGGAACATTTAATTTTATATTTATTTGAGTAAATAAAAACAAGAGCAATTGAATCAGGTCAAAAAACATCTATTTTCAGGAGTTGTCATAAAAGGAATTTTTCCAATTATAAGGCATACATGATTATCAACATGAATATTGTTTTACATAAAGAATTAGTTTTGAAACTTTATTCCACAACTGATAAACTAAAAAGCTATAAAGGCTGTAACATTGATACCTTTTTGTGGAGTAGCCAACAATGTTGGAAAATTATCAAAAACTTCACTAGGAATATCACTGATATCACCCTTTTTTAGTTTGTGACGAATTTCTCTTTCTTCTTGCTGTCTATTAAAATCAGTTTTAAAACAATCTACTTATTATTTACACCAAACAATTTTATTTTTACATTAATCATGAATCTATATGTCATACTATAAAATGGAAGTCTAGCAGACTTCCTCTGCTTCATGTTAACAGAAAACATGTTCAAAGCGATAAAATGTTAAGACAAGTAAGTTAGTTTAATTTAATAAAAATTCAAAACACATTTTACTTTTTTAATTCTTCTTTAAAAAGTTCAAGATTACTTTTCTTCTTCTCTTTCTCTTTACGTTTCTTTAATTCCTAAATTAAGAGTATTACATACGTATAACATAAACAAAGAAGTGCATCACCCAAAGCTTTGTTGTTTTGTAATCATAATCCACATACTATCTTTGTCTTAGAATTGACAGCAGGTTTTAATGGCTGTGAAACGTCCTGTTGAAATGCTTTTAGTGTATAGAGTTCCCCAGATTTTTCAGACAATATTTCTGGAATTATAAATATGAAGAAAAAATATACATAGATATAAACGAATTTTGCACAGTTGCATATTGTAAATTTAAAATACAATTCTCAATTCAAGTAACTGAATTAAAATTCATTACCAAGAAGGGCATTATATGCCTATAACAACATGTGAACTATAAAATGCTACTACCAAGGCTAAAACAGACAATGAACTGTGAATAATGCAAGCATAAAGATTAAAATGAATAAACCTTTCTTTTGACCAGGATTAACAACATTTCCTCTGACAAAAGTTTTTCCCTTGGATGCTGCTCCTTCAAAAGAGGCAACAAACTTTTCGTATACTTCAGCACAGTTTGCTTCTTCAACCTAAACATACGACACATAATCAGTACATAGCTATTGAACAATTGTTAAGTTAGTACATGCATGTGGGAAAAAATTCTTACATGTTTTCAAACTGGAATAGAATTTAGTAAGGTTATATGAAAGAAGAAAGTGGAAAAGATGGATAAAATTGTGCCCTATAAATTGCAATGTTTTTTGCAACCAAACTTCAAACACTTGGAAACAATGTATTCGTATCACAACTTATCAAGAGTCTCCTTTTTATTGAATAGATCATTGCAATGTCTACATAGGAGACTTTTCTGATTTTTAAAACTTTGAGACATTTTCTTCACAGAGGGTCTTTTATAGAACAACATAATGCTTATAAGCAGTCATAAAACCTTTAAAAAGTGATCAAGTTTCCTTAGGGCATTCTAGTTCTAAATAAATGTCTTCATCAGAGCATAATTGTTAATAAAAGATCAGGATTAAATATAGAGATATAAGCAAAAATTTAGGAGATTACTAAGCAAAATTAAAAATTCATTGTGCAAAATTGCGGAAAATTTTTCCCTAGCTTGTGCAATTTTCAAACTTTCCAGTCTGGTTGATTGGTAATGAGGTGGCTAAGGCTAGGTAGGTCAATTCCTGTTTCTAACTCTCTACATCATAAAATATTCCTCATGACAAAATTTTTCATCATACATAAAAAACAAAATGGTAAATGTATGTATGTTGGCTTAAATTTTCCTTTCAAAGTCTAGAAGTGAAACCAAATGTTTTTTCCAATGCTTTAGATATATTCATTTACATATGTAGTAACAACCTTACTGGTGCCTGGAGTGTCATGAGACTTACTACAACATAAGGAAACAAATTTTTTTTGAATAATTACTTTTCTTATCTCTTTTTTCGCAAACTTCAAAATGCAAAAATTGTCAATATTTCTCTATACCAGTTAAACTTCATACTTATAACTTGCTTGCTCCATTTCAGATTTGAAAAGCTAAGATACATGGAGCTTTTACATAGTTAGAAACATGCTATGACCTATAGTCATGCAAATATGCCAATAGCTCTAGGTTAAAGTCTGAAAAAAGTTGTTTAGGAGCATAACATTCGTGTACCTTCTTTTTCTGCTCAATCTCTTGCTTTGGTTTCACCTTCTTCAACATCTTATCCACGGTCAGACGTTAAATTTGAAACATGTGTCTACTCCAGGAGTAAAATTTATAAAATTCAAAATTTGCAACGAGATTCCCCATACTTTATGGGTTGAATTAATTCAACTATGAACTACATAGCGATTTTGTCTAAAATAAACATTGACTTCCAAATTCATTAACATTACTTTGTAGACCTAACGATATAAAAAATATGAGAGCAAATCATATTACTTTTTGAAAAATATAACTTGAAGATTGTAATTCTTCGATATTTCTACTCTTTTACTCCATTACTCCATCTGTCGACACAATAGACATGCGCAATCGTAGCAACATGTCAATTTCCTAATCAGTACTTATTTGCTCATAATCAACCCTTGTGAGTGCCCAATATCCTAAGAGATTCATCGGTTACATGTATTCTACGTCATGTATTGGCGCGACCAGGGGCGCGACGCCAAAAAGACCAAAAAAATCACAATCATTCCAGTATTGGATCAAATGTCACTCATGTCATGTAACCCGGATCAATTCTTTCTATTGACTGGATGGATAGTAATAAAAAGCAATGGTTTCAACTGGACAGTAAATGAAACGTTAATTTCAAAAATCTAGGATGGATAAAATAGCCACCTAACTCAAACGCTTGAGAAAGCCGCATATTTAATAATGCTATTCGTATCAGACGTCACAGATTCATGTGCGCAACATATACAGCCAGCCTATCGCAAAAGAGTTATCGCACGCGGGGAAGTCAGTGAAAAGATCTTTTCAAGTAGGGCTAAGAAGGAAGGCGTACCGATCTTAGAACCTTGACATTCCCAGTGTGACAAGATGAAGAACCTCAATTACGTTTGTCCTATTTACCTCAGTTCAAAACGTTAAACTAATATTGCTAATTATTGCGAAATTGCAAAGAGTGTAAAAGCAACTCAGTTTCTAATAGTTAGGTTATGTTGGGCGAAAATTCGACAGCTCAAACGCCGTATTACATTATCAATCGGTCATTCGACAAAAATAAATGTTTTTCCTCGCTTCGCTGACTTGTACCAGCTATTTGACGGGTTGAAAAAAACTTTCTTAGTTATCTCACTCCGTACCAATAACTAATTTATTATTGCCATTTCAGAGTTTGACTTAAATTATTTCATTGAAGATGTCTCGATTCCATCAATAATGTAAAGAACTGTAGGATGGGAAATGCTCTAATTTGTTTGTTCAAACGTTGGTTTGGCAAGCATGATCTTCGTCTGTTGATGGTTGGCCTCGATGCTGCAGGGAAAACAACAATTTTATATCAACTTAAATTAAATGAACCGATTTCTAATACGATGCCAACAATTGGTTTCAACGTGGAAAGTGTTGAATACAAGAACATTAATTTTACAGTGTGGGATATTGGAGGTCAAGACAAAATAAGAAAATTATGGCGTTTATACTTTCAAAAGACAGAAGGACTAATATTCGTCGTGGATAGTAATGATAGAGACAGAATTGAAGAAGCTAAATCTGAACTTTTTCATTTAATAAAAGAAGAGGATTTGCGTCAATGCGTGATATTAGTTTTTGCCAACAAACAAGATCTTCCATTAGCAATGGGTACAACACAGTTAGCAAAAAGACTAGGCCTGCACACTTTGTGTGGCAGGAAATGGTACATTCAAGCGACATGTGCCACAAAAGGTACAGGAATTTACGAAGGATTAGATTGGTTATCAAAGCAAATACACAGCCGAAATTAATAAAAACATTAACATTGCCAAGGTGTACCACGTATGTACAAGATGTAGGATTAAAAATAAAAGATGTGTCAATCAATGGCATGACAAAAATGTAGATATTATCATGTAAACATCGAGTTAAATCACATTACTGCAATAAGAATTTCTTCGATTGCTCGTAGCATTTATGGGTTTTTCCCAAACAAAAAAACCCCACAAAATTATTAATTGGCTATAAATACTACCTTTGTCACTAGAAGAATTATTATTGTATAGTCGATCTCTCTTTTCAGATTATTTAAACTTTTGAGTGACGATGTTCCGTTCTTTTTCTTTTATATTCAACATTTCGATCACCAACAGATTTGCCGAGTTCTTTGGTATTTAAGTTCGTCATTGATCGCTTTCGGCTTTGAGAATTGTATTCATCTTTTAAGTCCTTGCTATCTTTTCTGTTATCTTTCATCTTCTTTTTCAATTTTTTCTTTTTCTTCTTCTTTGAGTCTTTGTCATCCTTGTATTCGAGAGGATCTTCGTCTTCGGATGCAGAAGGAGTTACAGGTGCACATCCAGTCAATGGCAGCTCTTTTCTCTCTCCATTCTCGTCACGTTCATCCCCTTTAGGTCGCTTGTAGTTCGCAACATGATCAACCCGAATGGTTCGTCCGCCGAGCTAGAGTATAAGGAAAGTGCATAAATATTTTGCATATTCAAATAACTAGGAATAAAACTAAGAAGATATTTCTCAAGATTTATTCCTAATATCATTCTCTAAGACAATAAGTGTTATGTTAGTTGGTGTTGCACGCTACTTAAATAAATTTATTTTACTCAACACAGTTGCATAATAGAAATGGTGGATTGGATCATTTAGACAGGATAAACTTTGCCCATGTGACACTTTAACCTATATGCATAAACTTTGTCAACCTTTATTCCATTTAGATTATCCACAGCTAGAATAGTGCTTCTTTGATCTTCATAACACAAGAAACCATAGCCTTTAAATTTTCCAGATGACTTATCCCGTACTAAGTTTATGTCTACAATTTCTCCATACCTTGAAATTAATTCATCGGTACATCAGATGTAACAGTAATCAGTAAGATGGTCTTTCAGTCTTAACACAAACATTTTGAATGGTAAACAAATACATGTTAAAACTAGACTAGGAAATGTAGTCTGGGAAAGGGTTGTTTTGGGGTTATAGGCAAATGACAGATGTGGTTTCCAAATAAGAATGCTCATTGGATTAAAAACTTCAAAAACTAAGCTACTGCAGGGACATCGTTAATTGGAGACAGGGACATTAATTCATAAGTGCTTGATATGCCATATGAAATTCCTTTAAACCTATTGTTTTCAGCAGATTATAACATGCACGTATGAATATTACAATTTGCATTCAACTGGTAACTGTCCCGAATTTTTCGCGCTTTTTTACGTTTCAAACGTCACGTTTGTCAGACAAAACGTCGGGTTTCAACTGGTAAACGTTACATTTGTTCAAATCGCGGATTTCCAAGTTTGTAACAGCTTTTTCTTATATTATATGGTCAATTATCAAACTTTGCAAATCGCCTAAGATATACAGATGTAATTTTCTGTTGCTACATCATTCTTTCAGTGTAAAATCGTATAAACATGTTACCATCATACTTGGCATTGTTGGCAACAGATGGGGTTGTTGTGACAGAAGGGCCATTAGCAAGAACTTTGTTTTAACTAAGAGCGAACTACTCTTTTGTTAACGTGGTGAAGAGAGCCGTTTGATTATTTATATTTTTGTACAGCTAAATTAACCGCCAAAACAATATAGCGTTCTAAATATATATTAGTAAATAAACCAAACAGATGCATAATTATGCCCACACAACCCGACGTCTGAGGAGACTGAAGAGTTTATCATCTGATTTGTTTATAGAAAGTAGCGTTTCATTGGTCCGATACACGGTATAGATTCCTATAAACCTTACAAGCCTTTGAAAAATCCACAAAATGTTATCCTATTACACATAAATTTACATCAAGCTCAAATGCAGCATATGCTGCAGTACTACTGTACTACTCTACTATACTTTTAACCTTCATCAACATAGAGGATCAAAATATGGATTATATTAAACCCATTAACCAATAGGAATCTTAAATTACACAACCAATAAACGGGCACTTCGATTGTATTCAAACAACCAATGGTGTAAAAGCTTCGAATGGCTTATAAACAGCGGCGCGACTTTCAATAATAACTCCATACATCTTACTTGCCCTCATATTAGGCCTTTGTACACTCGAAGCTATTTACAACGAAGAAACGAAGACTTGGCGTTTGGCATGGCTCGAACAAAGCAAACCGCACGAAAGTCCACTGGTGGTAAGGCTCCCAGAAAGACTCTAGCAACTAAAGCAGCTCGGAAAAGCGCTCCTGCAACCGGCGGTGTCAAGAAACCTCACAGATACAGGCCTGGAACAGTCGCGTTGCGAGAAATCCGTCGTTACCAGAAATCTACCGAGCTTCTTATTCGCAAACTTCCTTTTCAACGTCTAGTTCGTGAAATTGCCCAGGATTTCAAGACAGACCTTCGATTCCAAAGCTCAGCTGTCATGGCTTTACAAGAAGCTAGTGAAGCTTACCTTGTTGGTTTGTTTGAAGACACAAACTTATGCGCTATTCACGCCAAGCGAGTGACTATTATGCCTAAAGACATCCAGTTGGCAAGACGTATACGTGGCGAACGAGCTTGAGCTGCCAATACTCCAAAAATAACACAAATGGTTCTTTTAAGAGCCACCATATTTACAAAAGAATAAAGCTTTTTGTGCTATACATTCATCTTAATCATTTGTTATCAATACTATTTTTTAATAGGTACATTAGTCCTTTAACCAGGGAAGGCTGTACTATCCTTTAATGACTTAAATTTCACTTTTTCCATAATGATCTCAAGCTAATTATTTATCTCCTATTAAACAACTTATATTTGCCAGGCCTAAACAACAATTTTGCATAACACTACAGGAAAAATGTTCATGACAACCACATTCATTTCTATTAGCTAATCACCAAGGAAATTGTAATTATGAATTATGTAAAATGTTAAAAAAACTAAGTGTTACATTAGGAAAAAAATTTGAAATCAATAATGGTTGTTAAGTTATGTTAAGTGTGTTGGTAAACAACATACAATATTTCCCAAATATTGAACAATTTCACAACAACTTCAAAGTCAAACAAAGATTAAGTTAAAGGAATAAAAGCATGCTGACTAAAGTAAAACTAAAACACAAAAAGGTCATTGATAGTGACTTACTGTGAGAAAACACAGAGGACATCTCCTTCTGTCAAATCATAAGGTAATCCCCCTATTTTCATAGAAATGGTTAAAATCATGAGCTCAAAAGTATAATTATAATTATCACACACTTGCCAGAAATCATAAAGGTCTTTTAACAAATGGTAGAAAATTTACAGTATCTATTGAAAGTTATAAATTTACCAATAAATATGTAGGCACTGTCTTTATACTGCCTATGCCATGATGAATCATCTTCAACACCCATTGACAACATTTTCTCATTGAGCTTCTGGATATTTTTTACATTCCTAGAGCCAATCAATACAAATAAAATAAGAGTAGTGGCCAATAGTAGTTATTGATTTGATACAATACAATGACTTTCCATTTCTATTTTCAATAAAATATCAATACAAACAACAACAAACAACATTTGTATACCGGCCAGTATTAATCCCCGCCAGGGGGGTTGACCGGTCCATGAATTTTTCTACTCCAAACGTCTCTATCTCTCGCAATACAATATCAATATGGATGGAAATTGTCATATATTTCTGTAGACAGTTCATATGGATGGAATTTTGTATTCTTCAGACCACAAATGTTGATGTAAATAAATTCACTGTTTACAAGACATCAAAATAAGTTTTCCCCCCACTTCCTTATAATGTGACAAATATTGAAACAGTTGCCACTCAAAAATACTTTTTGTACACGCTACTGAATTCTCAACATTGGAAATATTGATAATTTTGAGAAATATTGAATATTACAAATCCACAACTTTTGCATGACAGTATTCATAAATTTACTGGTAGTTACTGGCATCAATTTTAATTTATAAATGTATGTTAGTCAAGGTGAATTTTTTGTATTCTTTGTGTGCAACATACTTTTGACTCTGAAGATGACTACCACTAAGGTTGTCGAAATGTCAGTCAACAACAACAAAAACAGTCCTTCTCAGGACTATACCAACCTAGATGATCTACATTTACAAACATGTATTCTTTCACCATACAGTACAATTCAATTGTTGGGTTAAAGATGATTTTTTGTATCAACATAAAAAACAACTTATGTTACAACTATGATTCAATTGATATTCTAATGTGGTTGTTTACAAAATTGCTTGTAACACAATTTACTTGTTTCACAATTGCACATGCTAATTCATCAAACTATTTCAATATTTAGCCTTCCCCAATTTAAATGCTCTTTCAACAGCCCTAGTCTCTTGATTAGTGAACATTTTGATTTTCATCTCCATGATCAAAACCTTTTATCTTTATATACAAGGGTTTTTCATCTTCACTTACCTTGATTGCACATGCAACCAAAATCTTATCAAAGATCAGATGTGTTTGCAAATAAAATTATTTTATTCCATACTTTAAGTTATGCTGCTAAGTCATTTGAAACACCAAAAAACTTACTTTAGTACACCAAACAAAACTTATAGTCTCAAGTATTATTGCAATAAAACTTCAGTGTACAAAAGAGTCATAGGTGTTGACATTCCCACCTCCTCCTACCTCTTCACATAAAAATGATCTAAATAGCAATGAGGACATATGTCCTCCAATAGCCATTGGCTCTCTATTAAACAATGGCCTATTTTTATTGAACTGGTCTTTCTATGAAATAAAAAATGGTATATAGAAGGATGAAGGTGGACATACGTTAAGGGATTCATAACTCCACGTACAAAACAATTCTTATTTCACGATTGCCACAAGAAATGGACGATAACACATAGACAATTGAGAAGTTAGTAGCAAGTAATTTATTTTAAGAGTTATATGAGTGCGTGGGATTTCTACGGTCAGCGGTTTACGTCATTACCACATTATATATCTATTCTGTGTCATTACCATTACAGAATACATTTAGCGCTCACAATTTAAATGAGTAATAGTATTGTATGGAGTATAATTGCTTCATTGAAAGAGAACAAAATTTAGTATTTTTATTTTTTACAAATATGAAATTCTAATACTTTTTCAAATGAAGTTCGACAAACTTTTCAGAACTGGGCATCAAAAAACAATACTAGCATTAGATGTCAATCGTGACGGAATATTGTCAAGTATTTCTGAAGACGGTCATTGTATCTTGTGGTCGTCTGATGGTCAAATTGCTCAAGATTTAGATTTGAGCAACGAGCATTGCACTTTGTGCCATCTGCATCCTTTGAATTCCATTGTTTTTGATTCTTCAAATAGTAACACGTTTTATATTTCGTGTGGGAAGATAATTTTAGTGTATGACATAAGAAAATGTTCTAAATCTCAAAGAAAGTACGAGTTTAATACCGATGAAATAAATCAATTGTGTGTTAACCACAGTGGTCGGTATTTAGCTGCTTGTGACGATGCTGGAGAAGTAAAAGTAATCGACGTTCAAGAGTCCTGTCTGTTTAAGACACTCAGTAGACATCATGACAACATATGTTCAACTGTTCAATTTAGACCAAAAAAGTCTTGGCAACTACTGAGTGCAGGTCTTGATTGCAACATTATTAATTGGGATTTCTCGTGTGGGAAACCTCAACAAATATTTGACATCAACTATGATATTCATAAAAAAACATCCAATGAAACATTGCCATTCATCAATCCACCTTTTGTTCACTCAATTTCACTTTCTGAGGATGGCAAGAAATTTGCTGCAGGATTAGGTAAACTTATCAAAAATTGGTATTGCAACTGCATTTTAGTGTTGTCCACATTGGGAACATTGCTGGTCATTCATAATTAGTTCTTTCTTGTTCTATATATAGGTAATGGTGACATTGGACTATTTCAGTTTCATGGCAAAAAGTTTAAAATTATAACAAGTTTAAAAGCTCATGATACAGAAGTAAGCCAAATATTCTTCCACAAATTTAAGAATTTTGAGGAGCAATCCCTCGTGAGTGGAGGCAATGATGGCAGGCTTAAAATTTGGAAAGAAATTACTGATGGTCAAAGTTCAAACTATAAATTATGTTACACCATTGTTCATGGTAGTAAAGTAAACTGGATCACCTGTTCTTCATTTGTAAAAGATAGTATATTTGTTGCAGATCAATCTTTTCATGTAGCTGAATATAGATTGGAGTTATAATATGTACTTATTTATACTATATAAAATTGGACACAATATTCAAACATAGAGGTTTACTTGTGTCGATATGTAATTCAATAAAACACCATGGATAGGCTACATTATTATTGGTATTTTCATAATTTACAAGAGTATTTGCCTGAGTCAACAACTATGACTTAGAAGTCAATTACTTCCTTTTAAACATCTACAAAGGACTTATTTGTTATATATGTAGTAATTAATCACACTATATTCAAACTAAAAATATACACCACCAACATTATGATTACTTTTTGTGTTTGATCAACTTGTTTGACCTTTGCAATGACCTCAGTTAATTGCAATGACCTCAGTTAATTGCAATGCAAGAATGTATTGAACTGTCAATTGTAGATGTGTACCTTATGCACAATATTTGTTTCAGCAAAAATCATCATATTTTGGTGTTTCATAAGGTATTGTTTAAGAACGTACTGTACAATAATAAAAAACAGCTGGATTCAAATAACGCATTTGAAAGTAAATGACAAACTCATACAAAATGATTCTAGTTAAATAAATGAATAGCGATCTCTTATGATTTGTAAGTTTTGAAAGCACCATTAGCTTTATTATGATTGAAATCTGTCAAAAGGCATGTAGCAGAAAATATAGTTTTTTGTTATTTCAAGTGATATTGGCAATGTTGTTCAAGTAACATCACTCATAGTGAACTCAACTAAGGGCACCTCATTGCAATATTACAGTAGAGACAAGTGCTAACACTAAGCCTGTGAGCCTGACATATACAGTTCGTCAATTTACTCTCGCAACAAAATACTCCAGGAGAATAGTTGGGAGAATGAAATCTGTACCAATGCACTTTATATGCGCATCCCATTTTCCTAAATACAAATACCACTAAAGGTTGGGAGCACCATGTTAGATTCATAAATTAGTGGTTACATCCTCGTTTATGACCATTATTCATGATTCAATGCAAAATGTTACTGAATCAAAATATTTCAGAGCATCAATGATAAACTACTTGGTTGTACGATCACCATCACCAAATCCATCACGTGATGATTCAGAATCAGTATGAGGTGTACCTGTGGGTGACGATGGACATGAACTAAGTAAAGGTGTGGTAGCCCTTGGTCCTGTGGGTGTTTTTACTCCGTTCACAATAGGGTTTGACTTGCCAGGTATTGCTAATGGTGATGATTTCACAGGTGTGTGAACACTGGATGAACGTGGAGAGGTTGGTTTTCTAAAGGAGACATAAATATTAATCATACACAGTAAAAAACGGTGTGAAGAAGGAAAGTAGGTCATTAAATATAAATAACATACGTTGGAGTTGCAGGTGTAATTCCTGTTGATCCTAAACCACATGGCCCATTCTTAGCAAGATCTAAAAAAACAAAACTATTTTAAAAACTTTCTTGTTGTTGTAAAATATTCACAAGGAATACAATAACGCTGTAGAAAAAACAACAATTTTGAAAAGCTTGGAAATCGTCGTAACTTGATATGGTCAAAATCGTTCAATAGTACTACCTACATTTACATGGGCAAAAGTTTGAAACTTCCCTAAATAGTAAATATTTCTATAAACAATAACTTGTTCTACCCCTCTCAATATTCTAAATGTCACTCAAGAGTTCTATAATTTTTTGATAGCTCCAACATCAGTTTCAATCGTTCGTTGATGTCTCTTGTAAAATATCCTTTAATAAAGTTTCATATCATTTCTCTAAATAGCTCTATAATATCACGTAATACTTGTACAATATGACTTAATAGTTCAACGATATTTCTCAATAGTAGGCTGTTAATAGATAAATCAAAGTACGAAATATCAATAAATATCTCCCGTACGTAGTTCACTAGCAGAAAAACTGTTCATGGCAACACAGGGTAAAAGAGCTCATAGAAAACGAAGTTAAAACGTAAGACTAAATAAGCGATCATTTATTACAAGCAGATCAGTTGTTTAATTCTGATCTGTGTGCCGTTTCGTGAGATTTTTGATGTCTTTTTACAAAAAGCGATATTATCACTATTCCTTTGAATAATTTATATTTTGACATCGGTATGTATAAATAACACAACAACAACCTGCCTACTATATTTGTTACAACACTTATGAGTTCCATAATACCTCACATAGTTTGAAAATATCAGTTCTATGTCACTCCAAAATTCTACAACACTTCTCAAAATTATAACTATCTCAACATCTTTCTCTTATATCTCTCAATAAATCGACAAGATCTCACACTATAATTCTACGATATATAAGATAAGACATACTGCAAAAATATGATCTTGTAAACTAAAGATTCGAGTTTTATAAACGAGAGACATGATTTAAAAGCAAAATTTCGATTTTATTTCAAAATCATTATCAAGCCAAGTGATTAATTACAAGCAAGCGTGATCCTTAAATCGTTGTTATGTGATAGTTGTTGTTAGATAATGCTTGAAGGTAAATAATCACTTGATAATGACTTTGGAATATAGTCCAACTATTGCATTTAAACCTTGTCTCTTGTTAATATAATTCAAATCTTGAGTTTACAAGATGATGTTCTTTGGAGTTTTATTTTATATTTCTGTTAAATTGTTCGTTACAAAAGATATTTCCCAAAAGTTCTTCCATAAGTTCAAAAAGTTACATGTCCATGGTTCGGCGACAAAGTTGTACATTACAATTCTACTGCAAGATGAGTGGATGTTTGTCTCACTGACCTGTAACATAAGGTTCTAACGCTTTTGGCACCATAGTCTTTGCAATTTCTACATCACTTTCTTTACAATTTGTCTTTTCCAAACCAAATGCCATTCCCATTCGTTTTAAAACTTCGATATCATCATGAATTTCAAATCTGTTGTCGAAGTTAAATAGATATTCAAACCTACAAAAGAACATAATTTATGAAAACAATAAGACTGTTTTAGCTGTTCGTCTGTATAATAAATGTTGCTATCACAAAACATGTTCGATAGGTCTGCCCCTCACTCCCCCCCAAAAAAACAAATTCTCCATAGGCAAGCAGGAATCGAAATCTCTATAGCTCAACAATACCACACTTCACTGTAGCTTTGGTAGTCTAAATAATTGTGCGAAACTATTAAGCTAGGAATCAATATAGTTGGTAGAGATTTTCTCAACTGCATTTCATTACCGATATGGAATTGCTTTGCAACTTACTTATCATTAGAGATACTACAATCGATGACGGTTTTCTTGCTCGTGTTCACGATTATGAAAGGAAGATGAATTGTTGTATCGGAACGAGGTACTCCTTTTTCTTCCTCTGTTTTTTTGTTCCTTTTCACCAAATTTTTAAACGCAATTTGCTTCAAGAAAAATTTACATCATACATAAAATTGACAGAAATAAACTACTTAATTTTTTTCAAGCAATAATCAGTTTGAGAAGAAATGAAGAAACATGCTGATTGATTTTAACCCAATACCATTGACAAACTACCTCAAAAAACCCACTAAACCCACCTGTAATATCAACTCTTGAAGTTGCGTGGTTTTCTGTTTGATTCTTGCTACTTTTTCAGCTCTCTCAGCCTATAATGAACAACAATCAAAATAAAAACAGCAATGTCAATAGTTACATAAATCCTCTCATGTCTTATACTCTACGTATGTACTTAGTATTTCCAGCCGAATGAGATACAAAAAAATGCAAAAAGAGATTTTTCATTCGCAATTTGAGCGTAATTAGATGAGTAAACAGGACAATAGACGGTAAAGATTAGAGATCAAGCTCTTATTTTTCAAGCAAACTGTATATTTTTTCGCAATTCAGCACAAAGGTTTCCAAGCCGTTGCAGTTCGTCAACAATAGTGTCGAAAAGGCAAGCCTCCAGCTAGTTCACAACCACAGTAAAAGACGAAAAGTTACAATAAGTTTAAGACTCAAAATATAAAGCAAGTGATTAGCAGCGTAGAATACCTGTTCCGCAACACTACAAACTTACAAACATCCCAATAATAGTATCGTCAAAAGTTGGAGATGGTACTTAACAATCAGGAAGCTAAAGAGATAAAGACAGGCAATGAGCAGCTAATGAAAGGCAATAGGTATTTCTTGATGATAAGTATAGATATATAAAGCTTGAGTACTATACCACTATATCATGGACGCAGAAAGTTGGGATTGAATTAGAATGAAAACTTTGAGAGTCGCGGATAACCAATTCAAGTTTTGTCCTTTTCTGCTGTTGACATATATACTCGACAGCTGTGCAGAGAGAATATCCAGAGGCAAAAACACAAAACAGCAAAAACATGGTCAGCACCAAAAAATGCTAAACCACCAAGAAACGTTAAACCATGTTAACCGCAGTTGAGAAGAAAATAGGTAAGGCACAGGACAAAAAATCAGGAGGCCAATTAAAAAATTGCACTTTTTCTTGCCCAACCTCGACAGAGAAGAGGTCGGTTGAAGCAAAGGGTAGTTGAGGTTATATTGA
Source organism: Xenia sp. Carnegie-2017 (assembly GCF_021976095.1). NCBI lineage: Eukaryota > Metazoa > Cnidaria > Anthozoa > Malacalcyonacea > Xeniidae > Xenia > Xenia sp. Carnegie-2017. The sequence goes on along the minus strand of NW_025813485.1, from coordinate 1,857,218 downwards.
ATGTCGATATAGAGATCATTTCAACCTGTGCCTGGTGGCGTCACGGCGTTGTTTAAGGGCGAATAACGGAAATAACAGAATGAGTATCAGGCATAATCAGACAAAGACTTAAATCTATCGTCGGGAACATCTTATGTACCGTGGGAAACCTCACGTACCGCGAGGAGCCTCTCATGTAACGTTAGGTACCTCTAGCATACAGTGGGGAACATCTGATGTACTGTGAGACTAGACGTGTATATAAGAACCATCTAAGTTATCGTTTGAATTATCTAGACGTGTATATAAGAACCATCTAAGTTATCGTTTGAATTATCTAGACGTGTTTATAAGAACCATCTAAGTTATCGTTTGAATTATCTAGACGTGTTTATAAGAACCATCTAAGTTATCGTTTGAATTATCTAGACGTGTTTATAAGAACCATCTAAGTTATCGTTTGAATTATCTAGACGTGTATATAAGAACCATCTAAGTTATCGTTTGAATTATCTAGACGTGTTTATAAGAACCATCTAAGTTATCGTTTGAATTATCTAGACGTGTATATAAGAACCATCTAAGTTATCGTTTGAATTATCTAGACGTGTATATAAGAACTATCTAAGTTATCGTTTGAATTATCTAGACGTGTTTATAAGAACCATCTAAGTTATCGTTTGAATTATCTAGACGTGTTTATAAGAACCATCTAAGTTATAAAATCGTTTACAATAAAGGAACAAATGTTAATTACGTACCTCGAGATGTTGACATTCTTGAGCTGAGTTAGTCGGTAATCCTATCCATTTGATTTCTTTTTTTTCTTTTGAAATAATATTCATCGCCATAAGGACATTGAGAGCGTCATAAACTCGCCTTCTGATATTTTTCTGGTCATATTGCTGCACATAATAAATAATAGCAATAAAAACCTTTAGGTAAACCTAGTTTGATCAACCACAAAAAACCTTTAGATCACAAATAATCAACATCAATTTTTACAATAAGAATGTACAAGTCCACATGATGAAAACTCCACCGACTGACCAAGTTCTTAACATAAAAAATCACCTGCTCAGCAGGACTTGCGTGTTTTTCAGGATCGCTAAACTCTTGCACAAGTTCATCAGCAACCTGAAGCAATATAAATAAACAATATCACTGGAATGAAAACAGACTATTGTGTAAATATTTTTACTTTTCCATTTTCTTCTAAGGATTTACGTATACCTCGTTGTAAGATGTCGTTCCCTTTTGTTGGACTTTTTCACAAACTTTCATCGAGAAATGACGTAATCCTTTGCCAACTTTATCGTTAGGAGTTTTAGGGCCAGTAAGTATTCGTTTACCACGCTTTTTTCTTAAGAAATAGATTAATAAGTGATGATTATAACCTCCGCAAGCCATTTATAGAGTAGTTCAGTGAAGTCATGCCCAAATCAATGACTATTTTCAAATATAGCAATGCAACAACTATTTCCTTATATAGCTATTTACTCCGGACAATGACTATGCCCGGCAAAAATGCACAGAACCTTCTGGTATAGTTTCAGAATGGAAAATGGTCGTTGAGCAAATTTTGCAAATAAATAGCTACAAATGAAAAGCATCCTCTAAACAAATTTTGAAAAACCATATGGCTTAGGAAACACAATATTGTTTCATATAATTAGAACCTTTTAGTTTGCGCTTAAAAACTTGAAACATACATACAATACATGACAGCTATTGTTTTAATTTTTGATGTCTTCAACTTACTATCGATGTGAAAAGATCACGAAAGTTATTATAATTAAAACATACAGACAGTTTTTCCCTCTGAGAAAAGCCAAAACACAAAATATAATAGTTGTGAACATTAGAAACGCTATTTTCATATTCAAATCTGAAACAATGAAACAATGTGTCGCAAAATACTACAAGCAAATAATTAGGTATCATTCAAATGAATTATAGTTTGTTAAGCATAAAAATAATAAACCTTTCAACATTATCAGGTGATTCATCCGTGTCTAATCCTCTTTTACGCCCACCAGAGAAGCTTTCACCACTGAAATAAATATTTTACAGGTTATAGAAACTCTGCTCTATAATATTCACATTACACAAACTTTTCTTTCATTTGTGAGGAAAGAATGCCACCAAAGAAGTATGGCTTATTTGAACAGATTATAACTCACAATATACAGATTTTTCACAAAACTAAAGACTGAAACTTTGGTCGATATTCATGTATTGGTTGACAACAATACATAAACATCATCAATATAAAATGGGTATTGATACTGTTTGATAGTAATCTATGACAATATCAGATCAGTAGGTGTAGGAAGGGATTTAAAGATATCATTCAGAATACTTACGTTTGGGGGGGGAGGTTGAACATACTTTAATATAAAGAACATATTTTTTCAGGATGGCAGCCAGGAGGGACAAAGGGTGAAATCTCATCTTTCTTCATGGCAATTTCAAATTGACAGCTATACGTTGTTATCAGCACACCCTATGTGACCAGCACACCCTTTCTGACCTACCTACCCTACGTGACCAGCACACCCTTTCTGACCTACCTACCCTATGTGACCTGCACACCCTATGTGACCTATCTACCCTATGTGACCAGCACCCTATGTGACCAGCACACCCTATGTGACCAGCACACCTATGTGACCAGCACACCTATGTGACCTACCTACCCTATGTGACCAGCACACCCTATGTGACCTATGTGACCTACCTATGTGACCACCCCATGTGACACACCCTATGTGACCCTATGTGTGACCTACCCCTGTGACACACCTATGTGTGACCTGCACACCCTATGTGACCAGCACACCCTGTGACCAGCACACCCTCTGTGACCAGCACACCCTATGTGACCAGCACACCCTATGTGACTAGCAAACTCTATGTGACCAGCACACCCTGTGACCAGCACACCCTATGTTACCAGCACACCCTATGTGACCTGCCCCCCTTTTTTCATACATCCTGTCTTCACACCCGTTTTTACTATATCTTATAAAATTGTGGGGGGTTGAAGATAACTCTAAGAGTGGGATTTTGAATACCTATAAAGGTAGAGGGGTTGAAAGGAGGGTAGGTATATGATAGAAAACATAAATTTTAGTTGTATTTAGTACATCGTACCTGGACCAAGCTCCAGCAGGTGAAGCAACAATAAATTGTTGAGGAGTAGTTACACTAATATGAGTGTGTGGTGAAGATGTTCCTAATACCTGTTTTGAATAAATCAATTCTCATTTTTTAAAATTTTGTTAAATACCTATAAATAACAAAACATTCTGTAAAAAATAAACACAAGCTTTGAAATTTGGTTTCGAGTTCAGCTCTTTTGCTTAGAAAAAAATTTATCCACTATGAAAATGCATAAAATTGATATTTCATTCTAAGGGTTGTTTCAAAGAGAAAAAAATTCATATTGAAATAATGGTACCAATTTGAGAAATATTGATCAATTTATTTAACTGGCTGTGCATACGCATGGTAGCCAAGTCAAGAAAAAGAATATGTTATCATTTGTGTATCAGAGCCTATTGACAATACACTTAGGTAAGTTTTGTTTGTCAAGAAACATTTCATTTCTTATTAAATAGTAAAGTAATCAGAAAAAATGAAACTAAACTTTTCCTTTCTTTAGACTGGTTAGACTATCATAGTTGTTGGAAAATGTCATTTGTACATATGATTTTTACATTTTACTGGCCCCTACCAGCAAAATTTCATTTTTCAATTTCCATCATGTTAATAAAACTATTTAACATATCAAGGATAAAATTTTGTTAAATTGTTTTCTTATTATGGGTGTTTAAAGTTGGTGTTCCAAAAACCTTGCCTCCATTGTGCCATAAAGTTTGGGTCTAACAAAACTCTGACATCATCCAAGATAAGTGGTATTTATAATTTATATGTATATTTTGTGTTCATCGGTCCCTTGCATAATGTCAGAAATATATGTTGTTCCAGACTTTTCTGAGAATGGACAAGGTCTATCAAAAACAGCAGTTTTACCAACTTGATACAGCCATTAAATGACACTGTTTTACCAAATTAATGCCCTTTTTAACTGACATGCTAGAAACAACACCCTACTTTAATATGGCAAATAAAAAATTTTTCTGTAAGGGGCACTTTGAGTAACTAGGCTTACCACTAGAAAAAAATAACAAAATATTTCTTGACATTTTCAAAACATAAAGACTGACCCACAAGAAAAATCACACCTACCATTGGTGATGTTGGTACCGTTTTTGGTAAAATCATTGGTGAAAGTTTGGTAGAAATTACAGTTGGACTTGTAAATTGTTGCTCAACAACTTCAACTAAAAGTAAAATTTCATGCAGAATTTTTAGCTAATACTCAAACAGCATTCTTTTTTAAAATATTTTGTAAAACAATCCAATCCTTTGGTACAACAAGAAGGCGCTATAGTTTATGTTAGGTGTAAGCATGATTAATATAAAGGAGTTAAAAGTTAATATAAAACACTCATTTACTCACAGGCCTGGCACCCTCACCTACCAAATACTTGCACACTATCTCCCCCAACAAAAAAAATTGAATTCAACCACTTGCTCAAACTAAGTTTGGGATAAATTTTCTTGTTACTTCAATCATTCTACTAAGTTTTGTGATCAATTTGCACTTTATTTAATGTTTCTACATAGAAAAAACTGTGAAAACATTAGGAGAGTTCCAAAGTTTATGAAATAAGCCTCAGTTCACCTACCTTTTGGTTCAACCATGCCAACAGGTTGAGTTTGCTTACTAGACATGTTTGACATAACCTGCAACTAAGTCATGTCAAGGAAATACACAGTTAAAAAGCAAGAAACAAAGGGTCCTGTATAGTTTTGAATCATGAATATTTGCCCTACTGAACCATAACAGAATAACATAATCTTCAACAAAATACCTGTGAAAGATGCGGCTTAGTATCGGGAGCTCTTTTTAAACCATTTATAAAAACTTTAACATTTTTGTCTTGTGAAGGCCCTGAAGCATTTTGTAAAGCAGTAGTACCGTTTTCTATCGATTTTATGCCAATATCTGAAGCAAATATACGAAACTGTTAAAAATTTCAATAAATTTCGAGTTTAAATTTAACCCTTTAAACTTAAAACTCCGGTATTTTCCTTCAAAAATTCTGCATCAACCTTACGACTTATTCCTTTTATTTTGTAATTCAATCTCAAGCTTTGAGACGACAAAAGAAAATCATTTGTAAAAAATCACATGTGAAATTTCTATAACAGAAAAGTCAATAGTCACCACGCAAACATTAAATAATTACCGTGGTCTTTCCAAGGATTTCCCTCATTCTCGCTCGCAGTAGTCATGAGTAGACGACGACCGATGCATACAAGTCAGATAGTTTAAAATGATTGATAATGTAAAATTCCCCGTAGCAAATATTTAAGAACCCAGATACTGGCCGTACTTGTCATGAACAATCTTCGCCCTGCTTGAAAACGTCAAGACTTTGTTGAGCTGAGGTTGGCCAAGTCACATAGAAAAATCGCAAATAGTTTTTGCTATAATGTAAGACATTCAACAATTCTTTACAGTTTCGCTCATGTGCAATGGTGTAAAGTTTGACTCTAAAATGTTTTCTTTTCTATTTTCGAGGTAAGTTTGGTCGGTTTTGTAATGAAAATTTCGTTACTCCAGTCTTGATGGAAGCCCCGACAACTGAGCTTCGCGGTGGGGAAAGAACTTGCACTCTGATTGGTTGAAATAATTACGCGCGCTACGATTCCCAGGACTAGGCCCAGGGACTTTCCCGCGCAATTTATTACTAAATTGGTTCTGCTGGGGGTCTACAAAATATATTTATTTATTATTTTTACCAAGGTAACCATACTTGAACTAACCCCTATATTGTTTTACTGATATATACGTGACATGCTGTAATTTTTATCTAATAGATCGTTATTTATCAAGTTTCAATGAAATATTTTAAGCTGAGCGCAAACTCATCACGCTCATTAGTTAATGAATAATTTGTAAGAGGAATGGTGACGAGAGGGGCATGTTAGAGGGGGAGTGAGCGTTACACCCCAGGTTGTGTAAAATATGTATAATAAGTTGGTCCACAAACTGATAGAGAACAAAAAGTTCGATCCGTTTTTAAAATAATTTTTAAAGATAGACACTACACAAAAGTTGGTCACAGAATTAAGAACGTTTAATTATTTCTGGGTGTGTCCCCACGATGACATGCAGATTTTAAGTGTAATGCTTTTTTCTGGTTTTTTTCCACGACATTAAGGCCCATATGACCGTAAGAACAGTAATCACAATAAGGACAGCAGTCAGCGATGACGACTATGCTACGTAAAGAAGATAGTAAAAGGAAAATAGAAAAACATTCTTGCATTGTGTTGTTGATTTTGTTGTTGGTGAGCTATAAAACAGATTATATACCTCCCATCAAAGAGTTATAACAGTACTTTATTTCATTTTCGTACATATTACTATACGAAATCATTCAAAAAATACAGTCAAATTTAAAAAATTCGCCTGACAATGTTTAAAATGAAATGTAAAACAATTAGCGTTTAATTCATAAACTGGGTATGGAAATTTATTCATCATAGTAAGGAATCGTAGAAAGCACAGATGAGCGTGTATATTTAAAATGGTTGATACTTTTTCGGGTAACGAACCAGCTTCATGTCTCTAAAATGTTTGCTACAATGCGTCCATCCAAGGTGATGAAACAGCTGAAGAATGAGTGAAAATGTTTCAAATATGAAAGAATCAACGATGTCAACGAAGTAAAAACTTAATACCTCAATCACTTTTTCATATTGCTCCAACGGCATGGCTTTCTCCTGACCATCTTTAAGCAATCTTTTCAAAGCTCGACCATAGTATTTCATAACATAAAAATAAGATACCACAAACGATGAAACCTAAACAAACAGTTATGCCATAAATAAAAACTAGAAAAAGGCATCAAATTCTGTGAAAACCTCTTGCTTCAGTCAAAGGCCTGCTTTATATTGTTTGCGTTACTTTGTTAACAATAATTGTGTTGGTAGCCTTATTCGTAGAAGTGAGTTAGCTAGTTGATAGAAAGTTGATAGAGTTATAATGGTTCTTACCTTTGAATCTGAAACTTCAATCCACTTAAAAATTTCTGAATATATGCTTTTAAGCTGTTCTATAAAAATAAAAGATAAAAACAACCTTAGTGTGAGCAAAATAGAATAAACTAGTGATCCAAAGATAGTGCAAAGTTAAAAAAAACACTGCGCTATCACACCAATCACGGGCGTGAAATGATTTCGAGTTATTGAACGCTTCTCTGCATCCCGGCTGCAAGGGCTCATGTAACCTAAAATAACCACTTGTTGTCGTCATGTCTTGTTGTGCATAGTTTAGATGTGAACGATTTTCTTTTTGTCCACACGGTGTAATGCCTGTGGTTGTGTATAGTCTCTGCGCACGGTGAGGGCACGCTAGCCAGGCAACGGTCATTTAGGTAATGCATTTGTCCGATTTCATAAAGTCCTGGGGACAAGTAACTCAATCTAATAGCACCCATTTTGATGATGCTAAAGACCCCAAAAAAGTGGATGCAGTCAGACATGTGACCTTCTCTCCGATAATTTCTCTACGCATAACAATACTAGCAAGTTCGCACTAAAACCGCCAGTATACGTGGAAAATCCTAAGTGTTACATGTTATCACCTAAATAATCTCCGTTTATACTTGATCCATCTTCTTGTTGTTTTTTCAAAATTGACGCTAAAGCATTGCCCTGAAAAATAATAAATTACAGTTCGTTACTTTCTGAGTTCACAGGTGTTGTATTGAGGTACATTAAAGTACACAGGTGCTCCATAGAGGTACGTAGATGTACACAGTTGCTTCATAGAGGCACGTAGATATACAAAGATGTCCCATAGAGGTACATAGATGTACTCAGATGCTCCATGGTGATACGTAGATGTACACGGATGCTCCACAGAGCTATATAGGTGAACTGTAAACGTTGAAAATCTAAGAATTAATGGGAAGCAATAAACTCACCTTTATTATGTACGCTTCCAATAAAGCAGTTTTTAGTTTTTCCATATCTCTGAAAAAAAAACCGATTCCTAAGTTTGCACGAACACAGCTGTATTATCTCTATCAAACTTTTTTCGAATTAAAACATTCTTTCAAAATATATGTTCGTTAGAATCGTTACACAACTGAAAGGCAAAAGTAAATGCAATATGCATATAGAAAGAAATGAATTAAGCAAATTGGATTCTTAAGAAAAAAAACTTTGTTTCTATTTGGATACGTGAACACAAACTTTTTCTTATTAGCAGCATCTGTTTGAGGATCACATTTCATTCCATAATAACTAAGTAATTCATTCTTGTCTATCTAAAAAGGAAAAAATGCTTAAGCTTAATTTATTCTCAAAACGAACTTCCAATTTTTAATTCCAGTTAAAATACACATTTACAAAATGTCAACCTTTTGTATTATATCGTTTTCAGCTATTGCGACAATGTCGTCCAGCTTTTGATCTCTATCCTTGAAAGACAAATTATAAAGCCCGTTGATAATTAGCAACAGTTAATGCTTATTAATTAAAAATATTAATGAGATCCATGATATTGCCACAAGGAAAGTCGGAAAATCTACACTATGATGTAGGATGTAAGACAGTTGTGAATTGTCGCCACTCATCAAAATGACATCTCAAGTTCCTTTGAAATCCATTGTTTACTACGGATTAAAGCATGCACATATGCTCCCCACACACTTACAATTATTGTTCTCCATGCGACACTGATTATTTTAGAGATCTACCTTGCTTTCATCTAATGTTTTCAGTTGCGCTAAATGAAGTGGGATGTAATCAGGATATGCCTTCTTTAACTCCTCGTACAGACTAGAATCTTGTGCTCTATATGTGTAATAAATCGAATAAATACTAGGGAAGAACGTGCTCTAATGCATGTATGAATAAATACTAGGTATCAATTTGCTCTTATGCATGTATGCTCACACAGAAATGAAAATGATGACATACTTTGGGAGCCAAGAAACTTTTAAATCACGAACTGCTTCATCAATTTGCTTTGATACCTACAAAGAACTAATATTGAGCGATAAATCTTGCCAAGGTTAAGAAGAACTGAGATAATAAAAACTTATTTCAGCCAATAATACTGATATAAAAAAAGAAAACAAGACACAAAGACGATGATGAAAAATTTTCATCAATCAAACGCACATTGTCTGTATCAGATGTTTCTTCATCGGTTACTTTGTTATTTCCTGTACAATCTTTTCGTTCCTGACTATTTTTCTTCAACGCAGGTAACGAGAAGATATACTTGAAAGGATATGTAGACTGTTTAAAAAATTTAAAGAAATATTACATTTCATCAATTAAGAAGTCACCACATTCTCAGACGTGGCTTTCAAAATCAAGAAATGTTTGAAAAAACATACGACTTTGTTTTTATCCGTTGATTTTAGATATGTTACGGCACCGGATAAGTAATGGCCAGCTTTTATTCCCTTCATATATCTGAATAATAGATTTCAAAGAAATTAGTGTTTTCATACTTGGACAATAGTAGACAAAATAGTTAGATAAATAAAACATAAAGCGCGAGGGTCATTAAAGAAACAGACAAAACTTATCAAAAATAAAGAAAAGATAATTTTAAATGTAAGAGATAGGAAAAATAGTTTTATGAACATCGACACTGACGACTAGCAATTGAAAAGTACGATAGTAGTTGATCGATCATGCAAAGTAAATGCTTAATACATCCTCAAAACACGCTGTAAGCAATACATGTCAGGTTGAAAGAAGTATATAACAACATCAAAGTAACAAACAAAAACATCCTTACTTGTCATGTGGCAAATGACCTATAAACAATGGTATGACGTCATTAGGGTGTAACTTTCGGGTACCAAACTTCTCACTGCAAATCATCGCCGATAAACGACTTGGATGTATGTCCAAGGACAAAGGCGATGCAATCTTTTGCTCCAGAATTACTTCCATGGAGGTAAGACGCTCTAATTTTTCCTTGTGTTCGTGACGAACCTGTCATAACAATACGTCGACAAGATTTAACGATAAGACTTTACTATAGTTGTAAAATATCACCAGAATGTGTACCTGAAGTCTTATGACATAATCTCCTTTTTCAAGCTTCACACTGTACTATAGAAGTAAAATGAACAAAGACAATGTCAAGATTTGTAATCTTTAATAGGCACAGAACTTTTCCAAAATTTGGCAATATTATACAACCTTTAATAGGTTAAACATGTAATCAAGACTAACCCTCTCAGAAAAAGCGTCACCAACACCAATCAACATTTTATTTGAATTATACAGCATCCACATTTGACCTTCATATTCTGATTCATAAAGTAGATCACTAAGAAGGCAGGCGTTGACAAAAATATCTGTGGCCTTGTTCTGTGATAATTTGAGAACACAGAAAACGCAAAAATCGTTAAATCTACATGTCAACAACAACAATCAAAGACAAACAAATACAGTGATGTTCCAATACAAACCAGGTTAAAGTTGTAAAGCAACAGAAGCTCGTAAATATGTCTGCCATTCGGGAAAACATCCCTATCACCAAGCGGATTTATTGAGCTTTCGCTAGGTCTAGAAATGTTAAAGAAATAAGGTTATATATTATGGATCCACAGGTATTTCAAAGCTTGCCGACACACGGAAGAAAACACCCAGGGAATCAAGCGATTTTTAAACATGATTTATCCCTTCCATCCAACATTCATGAGAATATATACCATGCAAATTTAATAAACTTGTTCTACGAGGGGGGGAGGGGAAAGAAAGTTTATTGACCTACCTTAATGGTTGACAATAAGTATTAAGACTTATACTTGGGGAAATCTCCTCAGGCACCATTGCACAACGGACATCAACACGTTGATGTTTCTGAGAACTATGCTAAAAACAGTAAATAAATAATAATAATTATCATCATCATAGAGAGAACAAAAAACACCTAACTATGAAAATATCAACATTACTTCCACTACAATTACATTACCATAGTAACAGACTTTAAACTTGGTTCCACTCCATGAAATGATAAGGAGACCTTAATTGACGATTCTTCACTATTTGCCCACCATTTAGCAATACAGACCTCTAATGTTACACAAGCCTACAAATAAATTAGATTCTTTAGCTAAATCTGTTGCAGACCAATGTAAATAATTATTTACATACCCAAACAAAAAACTTATATGTGACCGTAAATGATTTTTGACTTACCTCAACAGCAAACTTAAGTGTGACGTTCGAGTTTCCTTTCAGCTCCATAAAACGGCTGAACATGTGAGTTTGGTAGGATTTCAAGGGAAGAATTTGAACAGCGTCAATCTTAAACTTGCATCTTTTCTCGTTACTGGATCTTGACATGTTTAACTCTATATAATTCACACAGAAATAAAACTTTCAGTTCAATAAATTTGAACTTTGCATTTCGCAAAAATATATATACATTCTGATATCATACAGGCTGTAACTTTCAACTGCACATATTCTTCCAGCAATACATGCTGCAGCGAAGTGATGATTGTCCGACTATGATATGTTCTCTTGTAAATTTTCTTACACAAACAACTCAGGGACATCATCTGCTCGAAAAGTTAGCGCAAAGTTGTTTTCAATTACAATTTTTCCAAGCAAGCTCTGAACTCTAGGCACGACAAATACCTAATGCGAGCATTCACCAATCAGCGCCCGTGTTTTTAGATAGTCATTTTATGACACAATACATTAAATTATTAACTCTACCTGCCCACGTTACACCAGAAGGAACAGCAAAGAAAGTCCTATGAACATCGCCAGGTTTGAATCTGATTTCTTTATCATTCCACGCTACCAAACTATCTTCAGCTATCCTGTGAAAAAAATTTCACACTAAATTATATCTTTGGACGAGAGAAAAATGCAATGTTTAAAACAAGCATTCCCTCAAAAAGCTCAAAAACCTATAACTTTTTTAACATTTTATTCAAATTCTCCTCATAAACTCGGATTTAATTTTAAATCATGGATTATGAAATAAGCATTATATAGCTATAAATGTAATTCTCTAACGTATTTTTCCAATGAGAATTTATATTAGCTTATTATAACGAAACACTCGCAACGTCATTCATGATAGAGTACAGCGTCATTATTAAAGCATACACTCTGCTATAACAGTTAGCTATAAAATTTTGCGTTTCCGTTTTCTGTAAAGTTGGAAATGTTGCAATGAAAATATTGACTGATAGCTTTTATATATGCAAACAGCGATTTATTTCTACAATTTTTGAAGAAGCACTATAAACGAAAATCTTCCTCAAAAACTAATAAAAGATTATTGAACAGCCCCATCGGTAAGTTTACACTCCGATATCTAATGTACTACCCCCCTCGGTAAGTATACACACCGATATCTAATCTACTACCCCCCTCGGTAAGTATACCCTCCGATATCTAATGTATTACCCCCCTCGGAAAGTATACCCTCCGATATCTAATGTATTACCCCTCTAATACCCTCCGATATCTAATGTACCCCCCTCGGAAAGTATACCCTCCGATATCTAATGTATTACCTCCCTCGGTAAGTATATACTCCGATATCTAATGTATTACCCTCGATATCTAATGTATTACCCTCGGTATACGATATCTAATGTATTACCGTATATAGATATGTATTACCTCCCTCGGTAAGTATACACTCCGATATCTAATGTATTACCCCCCCTCGGTAAGTATACACTCCGATATCTAATGTATTACCCCCCTCGGTAAGTATACACTCCGATATCTAATGTATTACCTCCCCCCTCGGTAATTATACACTCGATATCTAATGTATTACCTCCCCTCGGTAAGTATACACTCCGATATCTAATGTATTACCCCCTCGGTAAGTATACACTCCGATATCTAATGTATTACCTCCCCCCTCGGTAATTATACACTCCGATATCTAATGTATTAATGCATGTTAAAATTCTTTGAAACTAAGGCATACATGGAACTAGAGTTTCATAATAGTCAAAAATCACAAACTGCAATCTGTTTTACCTGCATAAGAATAATCAGGCACTTGTTTGGTATAAATATATTTCTATGTGTGTGTTGAATTAAACACATTTAAACAGACTATGAAAATCACCCATTTCAGTGAGACATAGAAATCACACTCCCGTTAATCAATAGTGAACTCATTTTTCCATTGATGACAAAACTTTTGCTGGAAAATTTGAACTCGAGCAATCAGATAATTAAAAATAAAAAAATACCGTCTTCGAATAGTTTAGACTCGTTGAGTGTGGATGTAATGGTGCTTTTAGAATACAAACGTACATCTTCATCTATAAATTCTTAGTCATGCAAGCATTGGTTTCTAATACTTCATAGGCATAGAGCCTTGGATATGCAGTTGCAAATTGCAACTATACTATAAACGTTTGCATATTGAGATTAGTCATTGTTAATGATGGTGTTTCTATGTGTGTACGTACTTGGAGCAAATTATGACAGAAACTGGAACTTTAAATAAATGACCACGTTTGATATCTTGGCTATCATAGCCGATTACCTGAAACAAAAAAGAATTTTCAATAAAACGTGCATTCGTAAATACTTCCTGTTTGTTTATCGGGGAGGGGGGACAATGTCCGCTTTCAACGAAATCATACGGTTGCACTGTAGAATCTTAATTTAATATTTTTCAAGATATGAAGAATAAGGAAGACGCATATACAAAGTTTGATAACTCCCAAAAGTGGTTAAAGCTTTAAAATAAAGTTATTACCTCCGCATAATGATGACCAGGTGGCAGTCCAGTAGGATTAATACTAACGGCGAATGATCGCTCTAATATTCAAAGAGAATTTCATAAGAAAATATCACGATAACATAGACAAAGTTGTTTTCATAAAAAAACAATAACAAGACAGAGTTCCATAAATAGAGCGAATCATTAAGATGCAACTGCGTGTATTGTTATTTCACTTACCTTTATTCATTAAAACTAAGACTTTGGGACACACCAACCACGAAGCAGAACTCACCAAACTTATTCGCAAATGAAGACTTATTTTTACGTCATTTTCTAATGTAGAACAGTAAAAAAACTTACAACGAAGGTCGCAAGCGTTGGTGAAAGGTTAAAAGCTTCACTTCCATAAAACAATGATAAAAACCTCCAATTCAAACATGATAAACTTACCAACATGATCCATATATTTTGGTTCAATTGAAATCATTTTCTTTGTAACTTTAGAAGTTTCGTGATATTCACGTAAATAAATTCCTTTAGTTCCATTCCCACAGTGAATCTGAAAATGATTTCAGGATATAGTAACAATATTTGAATATATATATTAGCTTACACTAGAAATGTGAAAATTCTTAAAAAGTCTCTACCTTATATCGAAGTTCTCTATCAGAAACGTTACTGTTAAGAAGACATAAATCAAATGCTTTGTCCACCTAAAACGTGTTAATGAATGAAAAATCAAACAAATGTTTAATGTTTTCCTTAAACTACAGTGATACACATAATGAAACTTATGAAACCTTTGCAATGAAAAACTCTTACTTGTAATAAACCATGACCAATGGCGAATCGATCGATATCTACAGTAAAAAAGTACAACATTATGACTGTATGATTTTATATCACCATAAGAGAGATCAATTTCAACATAATAATTTGCTTTCGTATCCAGTGACTGTTTCAACATATGGTCATTTTCGGGGTTTTTTTCATTTAAACTCGAAATAAACCGTGCAATAAAACATGTAGCGATGAATAAATAATGGACAATAAGCTACTGTCATAAAAACTGTGTAAATGCTATGTTGCAATTACATGAAAAACATTTACAGGTAAGATTTTCAACTGAAAAAAAAGATAGCTCTTGACTCTTACCGTTGACGAATGATCCTGTATTTTCCAAACATCTTCTTATGCTATATAGAAATGGGCAGTTCGTAAGATTTTAGTTCAGCAACGATGAAAGAATCATTTGATTTTCTCCCTAATTTTTACACATACTTCTACAAGCAAATTGGCATAGTAAAAAGACAAATTTTCATTTTCTCACCTATATGGGGAGTACTCAACAGAGTTTTGTTTTAAACCAGAAAGCAATAAAGCTAAAAAAGCATACCATACAGCTCAAAATACTACATTTTATGCTGCTAACCATTATCTCCGTGTACATAAGTGTGATTATGATGGGACTATGTATATTCACCTATAGCACCACATGCGTTTGGCGAAGACATTGACGTGCCGTTCATGAGCTGAGAACCACTCAATGTCCAATTTGGAACTGATGCAATTGCTGCACCAGGAGCACTGATGCTTACACCTAACGAACCGTCAGTCCTGCGGGAAAAAATGTTACGCATATAAATAGGATTCTTTGTTGTTAGCTGACCGCTGACTGAAGCTTTAGTGGTTAGCTGACCGCTGACTCAAGCTTCTGTTGTTAGCTGACCGATGACCCGAGTTTTCATCCCAAAAAGTTATATAGCCCACATCTAAGTTCTTCTCCATAACATGAAAAGCTAATCAAGATGGTTGTTTGTCAATGTGTCTGTTTGTTTGTTAGTGCGTTTGTTTGTGCAATTAATATTTTATGCTAAATATTGAACATACGACGGTCCTCGAGAAGACCACGTGTATTGCATTCCAGGAATTCTTTCCAGTAATGAATATTGACCTTCCATCATATCAGGCGAAACATAAGCGCCAACACCTAAGTAAAAACATGAATATTTGGGAATTTAAAAAAATCCTAAAGAAGATATGAGGATACAAGTATTTTTAATTTACATGATAAAATAAAATTCGCAAAGTTTCCTTTTAATATGCTCTGTTGATTTTGCTTTTAAATTAAATTTTCATTTACCATTATAAACTACAATATTGAAATGTTTTCATTTATATAAACATGTCTCAAAACAACCATACCAATAGCAGATGATGCCATTCCACCTGGAGCACCGACTGTGGATAGTGCAGGACCATTATTTCCAGCACTGGATACAAATATTATTCCATGTTTGTCCACAATTTCATTTATACGATTGATAACACAGCTAAGATAAGTTTAAATACCATTAATACATATGAACAGAACTAAGTATATATTTGTTGAAAGGAAAAAGTAAAACAACTACATTTTTATCACGACAAGTCTGTTTGGTGATTACTCACTCATCGGGGGTTATAATAAAACAAAAGTATCAAATAACAAAGAAATACATTGTGTTATTTACATTTCAAAAAATTAGCTTGAAATATGCATTGTCCTTCAATACAATTGCAAACCATTTTGTTGGTGCAAGAATTATGTGAAATACTTACTAAGACAGATCTGGCATCATACATAATCTCTTCCTTACCCAGAATCCGTCCAATGAGCAGCCTCTCCATAACTCATATTTATCAAATCACATCTATTTTTCACAGCTTCTATAAGCTAAGTAACGTATAAAACATCTTTTAGTTATAATAAAAAACAATTTATTTCCATGATGCAACATTGCCACATACGTACCCCACGAATCATGGATGGTGCAGTTTCCATGGATCCAAGTCTGGTATCGCCAATTTTTATTGATAATATCTACACAAACAGATTGTATCAGTTAGTTAGCACATTTTGTCGTGATTAAAGAAATGAAGAGTTGAATGTTAGTTTTGTCTTAAAATATGTAGTACATGATTGTAGTTTCTACATCCATGCCTTTACCACACTGTAAATGTACGTTTATTTTACTTCAAACATTAATCTTATACTTAGTATGTCTAATGAATATGTAAATACCTAAGCACCAGGAGCTACTCCGTTATGTTTAAATACCTGAGCACCAGGAGCTACTCCGTTATGTTTAAATACCTGAGCACCAGGAGCTACTCCGTTATGTGTAAATACCTGAGCACCAGGAGCTACTCCGTTATGTTTAAATACCTGAGCACCAGGAGCTACTCCGTTATGTTTAAATACCTGAGCACCTGGAGCTACTCCGTTATGTTTAAATACCTGAGCACCTGGAGATACTCCGTTATGTTTAAATACCTGAGCACCTGGAGCTACTCCGTTATGTTTAAATACCTGAGCACCTGGAGCTACTCCGTTATGTTTAAATACCTGAGCACCAGGAGCTACTCCTTATGTTTAAATACCTGAGCACCTGGAGCTACTCCGTTATGTTTAAATACCTGAGCACCAGGAGCTACTCCGTTATGTAAATACCTGAGCACCAGGAGCTACTCCGTTATGTTTAAATACCTGAGCACCAGGAACTACTCCGTTATGTTTAAATACCTGAGCACCAGGAGCTACTCCATTACATTCTGGTTTATCAGGGAAATATCCAGCAGCAATACATGCGACATGAGTTCCATGAGAGCCTGGTTATAATTATTGTAAATAACTTATGCATTCAAAAATGAAAAATGGTGAAGGACTAAAGTTTTGATGTTACATTACCTGAATCAGTTACAATGCTGAGAATGTTACCCTTTTCATACACATTGACGGTGTAGTTCATCATATCTATGGAAAATATAAAATAAAAGAAAACAATAACTGAAACGAAACAAAAAGTTACTAGAAAAATTGCTAATGCAACCATCAATAGTATAAAAAACATTGTGTTTGCAATATAGAACAATAGTGATAATCGCTCAACTTTGAAGACAAAAAGAGTATATTCCCCTTACCTTGAGTACCAAAAGTACCATAATCCCTGACTCCTTGTAAGGTGATAGCACCTGACAACTGGACAAATCACCAGTTTCTGATGTGTCAATACAGACCCTGATAAAACAATTTTAGCATGCTTGGAAAAATAATAAACTAGATGAAATAATTTAAAGAAAGTAAAAACAACCTCCAACCATTGCCATCATCAAATACGACACAATCAAACACTGGTCCAATACTTTCATAACTCTTTTCTAACATTCCTAAAACTTCCACTTGCGCCTCACATTCTTCCTTGTTTTCCTACAACATATACAGACATAACCATAATTTCATTAATATGCCCAAAATAATGTGAAAAAATATTTTGAGAACAAAGATTCTCGTGTTTGACCAGGCAATCACAAGCTTCTTTTGTTCCTTGTGGACTATCACAGCCAATCGCAGGCTTTTCTTTAAATGCAGATATCACAACCAATCACAAGTTTCTTTTCGTTTCATGTGGACTATCACAGCCAATCACAGTTAACAAATCTAATTTATGAACTAGCACTTTTATGTGAGTTTTATCCAATTATCATAGAGTGCTGCTTAAGTATAGTTGCATATGTTTTACCAATGCACAGTTAAGGCCAAAGTTTAAAAGAGAAGAGAAAGAAATATACATAAGTAACATCAATAAAAGCTTTCTACCTAGTACCTTATCATCTTTATTTTGTGGCATTTCTAATGGAACTTTTTTCATGACATTGGCAGTTAACCTGCGATGTTCTGGATCCCATTGCTTTTCTTTTTCTTCTTTCTAAATGCCAAAAAATATGGAAAGTAGACTGCAGCCACATTTTGCAACAAATTTTTATGTTAAAAAATATTATTAGATGATTATCAAAAAAACCTTCATTCTTTCTTTAAGCAAATTGGGGAAAACACTGAAAGCACTCTTTATTCCAATGTGATAGTCTTGCGTTGGATTGTTCCATTCTTCGAGCACCTAAAGAATACACAGCTTGAAAAAAATTTTTGCCTTGTGCTAAAATTATACAGGTTATTAAATTAAAGACAGAGATGATGATACATATAAGTTTATCAACTAGATTACCTAATTACCTTCAATTTTTTCCCAGTCAACCCTACAATGAATCCATCTTCATCAGGTTTAACAACTACAGATATATCAACATCTCCACTACCAGAACAATCAATAAGGTCAACAATTTTACATTTTCCATCTGTAGTTTCCTAAAGAATAATTAATTGCTTAATATGAATAGATTTCAAACACAATTAGATTTTATGTTGCATTCTCAAAAATGGACATGTTTGATAATTTGAAAATAGATTTAATTTCTGAAACATGATTTGATGATAAACTCTATCATTTGTTTACTGTATTGATAATTTTTGCAAACATTTATTATTCATGTAATTAATTAAAATTCAAAATTTCTTTTCAAAACTTAGGAACTAATAAATTCACTTTAAGTAACATACAGATTAACATGATCAACATGCAAGCAAGCAGTTACGAAACATTTTTACACACAACTATAGCAAACATCAACATCTCCAATCACTTTCACAATACGTTTACATACAACAAGTTAAATCACACATATATAAAATATTGAAGTTTGACTTAAGGCAACAAGAGAAAATCAATTTCAAATAATTTACATAAGTTATCGTAATAGAATAATGACAAATTTTATTCCAAAACCAATACGTTCAATCTATCTATCATCCATTATCCATCATCAAACCTTCAATCCATCCGCTCCTGGGTCAACGCCTGTATCAAACACTGCAATAAGCACGCCTCGACCATCATAATTTGGATTCAGCGTCTGGAATCTTTCTGCTCCAGTTTCCCGTTTAGGAAGAATGCCTTGAACAGGAAAATCAATCGGAGGATCGTCGGCCATGATCTCTCTCGCGTGTACAATGTGTAAATATTGAAAATATTAAAACTATTAATGGCAATCGTATGGATGGAAATGCTATAGAAACCGCATGCTGGATAAATTAAGATCGTCGTGTAATTTGCATTACAATGTTAATTATGTGAATGTGTAATTGCCCCATAGTCCCCATGCCATACACATATACCGATATATCATACACTGATATATCATATATGAACAGAAGTTGAAACTTTTATTTGTGCATAAGAGCTTTGAGTTGCGCTTGGCTAGATCACTTTGTAAATATTGATTATGTAAATTCAATATTTTGTGACAGAGTTTTATTTAAACTATTGTTATGTTGACATCCCACATGGTTGATACCGGAAAGAAATTTTCAAAAGTTTAGCACAAGTAGTCACTCTTTCATAATTTATAAAAAATAAAGGTCATGAAATTAACTTTGCATTTTCCTGTGAGTGATTTTGAGAAATATACTGCTCCCAAACTTTTTTCATTAGCCTTTAGTTAGAGACTTCGTCCATCGAAATAAGCTTGAAATGCCTTGCCGGTGCGAAGTATTTCTAAACTCATGAAGTGATTAATGTAGTGAGAACACATGAGAACGCCAGACGTGAAAGTATTTTCAGATAATAGTCATTTTGTTAAATTTTCAGTGTTTTTTATTGTTTCCATGGATTACTTGTTGTTGTTGTATATTGTTCATAAATAATATGTTTCTTTGGAGACAATACACTTACAACCTCATAATTGAAAGAAAAAACCAACACACTAAACTAATCCGTTTTAACAACTCAAATTTTTCTACTGCTATGCAAATACCATTCATTTCTTAAGAAAATGAATTTCATAATTCATTCTTGTTTTTTACGACATATAAGCTTAAAAGATAGCAGCTTTTTATTAAATCCACACTAACGATTGTTGAAATTGCTATGTTATTACATGTTATTATTTCCTGTCAGGTCACACATCAGTGGCAACGCTATATTTATCTTCCAGAGGAATGCAAAAATTCTCTTAGAGTTAAACAAAAAAAATATGTTTTACCAGGCTTAGCAAATACCTTTCTGTAAAATCAAACACAAATTATATGAACAGATCTTTATTTTGAGAAAAGTTTTTTTTAGAATAATAAAATGAATGATATTTAAATTAGCGACTGCTATACATGCCATCAAATCCTCTTACGGTGAAGTTATTTTCTCCACTGGAAATAACTTGTATCACTTTTTTTCTCTTCCATCTGCAAAATACCAAGGAAAAGGACTTTCTGTACTTCTTCAAACGCCATGCGTATACAAAAGGATTTAACAAAAAGTTCAAAAATTTTACAGGAAAGAAGTATCTGGCAAAAAGTGTTACGCTGCTTGGAGAAGTTCCTCTGAAAAGCAAATACCCGTAGTTAATTTGAATAGCAAGATTGTATGGAATAAATGTCAGGAACATTATAAGAACTAAAATAGACACAACTTTCACCAATTGTGCTTCGATAGCCATTTTGTATCTTTTTGAGAGATTGGTCTTAGCTTCCTTTTGAGATGAAGGTACATCACCGACTGCATTTGAGGTTTTGAGATTTTGCTTAATACCATGAAGCATATTCAGATATAGAAACACGATAACAAACAGAAACATTTCTAAGGTAGAACTGAGAACGAAAGGAGAGACTAGCGGTAGAAAATGAATAGAGGAAGCCATTCCACCACATATGATCCAAACACCAATACAAAAATAAAGCGTTAGTTTTTTTGATCGAACTGAGTTTGATTTAAATGGGTACAGTATTGCAAACCATCTCTCCACACACATTCCAAATACCGTAAAAACAGACACTAGAACCGACGTCCAAATGAGATACCACAAAGATATATCGTACATGTTCATCGAAAACAGAATACCATACAGTATTCCATTAATGGCAGTGAGCAAATCAGCAACTGCTAAACATATCACTAAGTATGATATTTTTGTTCGGAATTCTTTTAAAGGATCCTTGATCATGACCAGAATCAAGCACGAATTTGCCAAAACTGATAAAATGCCAATAACAATAACCAAAACATTTTCAAAGGTGATGTGGGTTTCATCATTCTTCTCCATTGACTGACATTCATTGCTGCAGTTTGTATTTGTAACTCTCGTCAAAAATTGTGAACTTGTCGAAGACATCGTTTCTTATTTTACTTGGGCGTTTCGACGAGTTGGCGTGCTTCTTATATTTTCATATAAACAATCAGGAAGTTATTTGTTAATTATTCCAGTACCGTCATCTTGTACACAGTGATCAGGACCTATTACTATGACCTAATTGGTACATTATCTTTAATTACCCTACTCACTAATAGCATAGTAATATTATAACCAATCTAGGAGGACCTGTCCATATGGGGTAGGATTGCTCGCCTAGCCGGGATAATGATAATGCGCCAATAAAACAACCCATATTTTAAATGTTTTCTATCTTGATCCAGTCCTAACATTCAGTGATAGATTTAGATTGAAATTCATATACACAAACGGAACTTCAAGCAAAGTTCGCTCATGCAATGTACTCAACTTTTAATTATTTATAACTATAAGTTGTATGTCACAGGGGCGTCGGAAGCGGGGGAGGGGAAGCAGGAGAAATAAGGCTTTCTCACTTTTTCTGAAAGAGCGGCAGTACCCACCCACTTTTTAACAATAAACATAACATAATGAAAAATAATATTTGGACATAAAGTAAACAATGCTGAAACTGTCACGAGTTGTCTTAGGACTCTTTCTGTATAAATAGGTAGTAATAACAAATTAGTCCAACATAGAATAGCTCCGAAAAATTCCACTTGCTTTTCGTTTTCTCCACTGTTTTGCAACGAATGAGAAACGTGTAACGTTTTACAATTTTGATACTTTGAATTTTCGATTCTACCTAATACATACGATATATGTTGAGCACATAATGCTATTGCCAAATTGAAGTCATAATTTCCTGCTGTGATTATTGAACAATACTACTAAAAACACCGACGAAACGATGATGGACCCAACATTTAACAGTCAGGGAGTTTGCCACAGATTGCCAAAGAAACTGTATCAAACGTTGTTACTTAACTGCAACCAAAACATGTTCAGTTTTACGGAATGTAGAAGTAAAAGATAAGTAGGCAAAGGACAATCGTTCTTTCCAGTACAAAAAAACGTGGGCTTACGGAATTAGGGGCAGGGGGTAGCTGCGCCACAAGTAAATTAGAAGATTGAAGAGTAGAGCAAATTTTGAACATTAAACTTGTAAAAATGCGGAAGAAGGAAATTATGACATGTAATTTTAAGTCAGAAATTTGGTAGTCTATTGTTAGTTATAGAGAAATATTTACTCCCTCCTCAAGAAATGATTGTTCCCGTAAGCCTATATGCAAAAAGGAAACAAAGTGATTTCATATGCTAAAAAAGGTGAAGAAAAGTAAAACTTGAGAGAGCCGTCTCAAAAATGCACTCCCACACTAAATATAACAAAATAATAAAAAAACAAATTAATTCTAGCATCAAATGATATCCGTGTCGGATAATTTTCGAAGAGTATTTGTAAAATAGAAAATGGAGGTTTGCCTCCCCCCCCTTTACACTAGAGAAATCAATTTTCTTTTTGAGACATTATGTCAAGAAACGATTTAACGCATGCGTACAACTATTTGCAGTGAAATTCACAGAAATTTCACACGGGGAATGGGATTAACCTGATAAAGATTGTTAAATCGTTTCTTGACATCAAGCGAAAATCCAGGCACAATTTGAAGAACAGTCTTGTCTTATTTCATGAATTAAATATGTCTCTCGACTGTCAATGTTGGTTTGTTAAATAAATGCAAGATGTCTACCTGTAAGATAATTAACTTTTGACTAACTTTGACAGGACAATTTTCTCTGATGTAAAATAAACAAAAACTTTATTAGCAAACCAATTTTATACTGAGCAAATGACATAACTATAACCTACGTACAAGTATATTCTAATAAATTCTCAAACAGTTTTCTATTATCTTTTTCACTGCCAGTTAAAATAATTTAATGCAAAATATTACTTTCGTTCTCCTAAAAATTTTGCTACGAATAATTTATTGGACCTTAAAACTAGGCCAAACATAACATAAACCAATTTGTTTTTGACACATAAAATTCTCTGAACAAAAAAATAAATAAATTAATAAATACATATTCACCCAACGTATAAGCACGCTACCAACAATGACATCACTAAACTACTATCAAAACAGCAATAGAATAATACCAAAAAATGCTTTCTTTTCACATAAATTAGGCATACAGTTTTACGATACTGTAATGCTATAGGCAATAATTAGAGACCTTTTTTTACTACAAGTAATTTAAGTATAATTTATATCTAGTCTTCTAACGCTACATGGGATGTCGGAGCTGGTAACGTCGATTGATTGATTTCCATTTTTTATGTTAAAATGAATTACCCGTTTAAAACTGGGGTCAAATTTAAAATTCATCAATATGATATGTAAAGTAGCAGGCGTAAAAATATCTTACATTTCTGAATGATTTGGAGGGCAATTTTGAAGAGAAAACTTGATAAAGCTCTCTAAGTAAAGGTTTAAGATATCTAACTTTACTATATATAAGTTTCTCTATCGTTGCAATTAACTGCACATGGCTTCTTACCACAACAAGGACTTAAAGCAGTAGATAGTTTAATAAATACTTTATCATATGGTTTCAATGATCGAAGACATTCTGGTAACCATTTCCATGTTCGTAGTAACGTAGGAAGGAAAGACGGTTTCTTTTTTTGTAGTACATTTATCAATGCAGCCAAGAGCACGACAACGCCGATAGGAATTAATACACCAATAAGAATTGGTGTTCCTGCGTATGAGAGGCCAAATACTGCAGATGGTATGAGGAAAAAACACAGTACAAGATACACCAGCGCAAACCAACGGTATTCTGCTGTTATATCGCCAAGTTTTTTGGCAGTTTCTATTGGAAGTTTTCGCATAAATGGTAGCGGATACCAGATGGCAATTCCAGTAAGATTGAACAAAAGATGACAAAGAGATATTTGAAGTGCCTTGTTTAAGTTTGATGTACTTGCTAATGCAGCCAAAATAGCTGTTCCAGTCGTGCCAATATTAGCACCAAGAGTTAACGGGAAGACACGTTCAATTGTTACAATTCCAATACCAACTAATGGTGTTAATGCTGACGTAAAGATTGAACTTGACTGAACTAACATTGTTAAACCAGTACCAACCAATATGGTGAAATATCCAGTAAGATATTTCAATGGTCCAGGAAAATCAGCATTTAGAGTTTTTCTAACCATAAGGGCTAGATTGCCCTTCAGCATTGAATGCAACAACTTAACAATACAGACTAAGCAAATGCAAAGCAAAGTAATTGACACAACTAACAGAATGAAACCAACTACAGAGTCTTTCATACCAGTATTGTGAAAGAGGAAGTTACAAGTAGAAATAGTTTTATTGGGAGTAGTGCTTGAACCATTGATTTTTTTAAGACAGGACTTGATCAGACTTACATCAGCAGAAACCTCTTTTCCTTTTGCAATACGTTTTATAACATTCTTGTCAATTTGGATTACTCTACTGGTGAGAGGTTTAGTCAACTTTTTCAGAAATTCTACTTTAGTATTCTGTTCCCCTTCAACACCAAATGCACGAGTAATTTCACCAGAGCAATATAGAAGATACGACTTGGAAAAGATTTTTTTTGTAATAACTTCAACTGGAAGTAGGACAAGAACAGTAAGCCAGTTGAAGAGGTCATGAACAGTTGCACCAGCAAATGCACGACGAAACTCATCACGCTCTTTGACATGGCCCATGGAAACAATTGTATTGGTGACCGATGTACCAATGTTAGCACCCATAATAATTGGAATAGCATACTCCACTGTCAGAACTGTAATAAAAAGTACAAATGCAATTAAAATGTTTGTAGCTGACATTTATTAACACATAATTACGAAGATGAAAAATAAACAAATCATTTGATAAGTTTACCATGCACTTAAATATTTTTATCTAGAAAATATTCCCAACCACAACATGCACATAAATCTGGTTATTTACATAACAAGCTAAAATGTTGTTTAAGGGGTCAAAGTTCTCGATATAGACAATCTTCACCTTGAACAGCTTTCAGTGTTCAATTTCAGGTTTAATTTTTATGTAATTTTTGTGAAATTAAATTTAAACTCTTTTTATTAGGTTCATGTACCAAATACAAAATCACATTATTATACAATTGCACAAGAAACTACATGTGCAATCAACTTTACATAGCTATGACATATGAGATGCATTAAACTTCTTACAAATGATATTGAATTACAGGGTCGACAATTTATCCCAAATTTAATTTTAACGAAGTGAATGAAGAAAAGAAACTGGGTTAAAAAAATTTTTCAGCTAAAGCTTTGAGGTAAAGTTACACAATATTTTTATAATTTTCTCAAATTTCACGATACTTGAATACATAGTATAATTACATAATCACACACATTATTCGAAATAGAAAGCATTCTTAGCTTAAAAAAATGGTTAAATCGCCTGAAATTTCGTGTTATTCTTGGCTACTATTTCGACCAGATTGCGACACAGTTTCTGAAATATTGCACGTGCATCTTCGCTCACGCGGGCAACGGAATTTAGCAGTGAGTGGAATGGCAGTAAAAAGAAGAAATGTGTAAACTTGTACCGGAACTTTTCATACAAACGGTAACAAACTAAATATGGTTTATATTAATTATGTAAGCTTGACCTACAGTTAATAACTTAAAATTACCGGAGAGTTTCCTTTCTTTCGTTTCATATTGGCTCCTTATTCTGAATATTTAATGAACAATATTTTTAAGATAAAAAAATCTCTCAACTCACTTCCTGAAGCAACCATTGCAACAACAACCGAAGTTGTAGTTGATGAACTTTGAAAGAGAACAGTTGCCAACAGTCCGATCATCAATCCAGCCACAGGATTCGAGAGTATACTGTCAGCAGCAAAAACTTTGCTAGCCGTCTTCCCACCCAGTAAACGAAAAGCTGCGCTTAGAAAGTTGAGTGAGCATATGAACAAGTAAAGGAAACCAAGAAGACTAACTATCTTCAGGATTGTACGAACTACAAGTAACACTTTGCCACGAGTAGTTAAATCTATATTAAAAGTAAAAATATGGCGCCATATAAACCGCCAAACGAAGGCGCAATTAAACTATGAAACGGTGTACATACCTTTCCA
This sequence comes from Xenia sp. Carnegie-2017, assembly GCF_021976095.1. NCBI lineage: Eukaryota > Metazoa > Cnidaria > Anthozoa > Malacalcyonacea > Xeniidae > Xenia > Xenia sp. Carnegie-2017. Next base: position 1,830,262 of record NW_025813485.1, on the reverse strand, counting down.
TTTCGGGCCAGATCTTTTAACTTCAGGCAATGCCCATGGATCTACCGTGTTATCTCTATCGGCTTTCAGTCGCTGTTTGTCTGTAGTATCACCTTTCAATGTTTGAAGTTCATTCACCTATGCAGTTTTCACAATCGTATAATTCTATAATCAATCAAATCGATCTGTTGTAGTAAAATTGAACACTAACCTCACTCTCATTCACGAAAGGAGCCTCCATTATCTCAGGGAAGTGAAGCTTTTTGGCACCGGCAAAAGTTGTTTAGTCACATACAATTACTTACTACAACTGTTAATGAAACGAGGAAAACTATGCTATTATATCTTGCCTTTCGTTCTCTGATTGGTGAAAATGTAGCATGCAAGCAGCATACCAGGAGCACGTGAACAAAAAATATGAGCATGTGGACAGTAAAAACTTACACATGGCTACACATGAAATGAGCACGCTCTCATTGAAAGAACGCCATAGAACAGGAAGTCTTGATTGTCAAACAAAACAATTAAAACAACAGAAACATTTCTTCATTTTCCATAATCCATATGACATTCATTCATCAATCATTGGTTTCACTATAAATATTCAAAAATAGGTAAACTTTTGAAATATACTTAGATTTAATTTACTTTATCAGAATCGTCAAGAGTCAGAGTTGAAAGTTTAAAGAAAATTCCTGACTTAAGAACTTATAAGTACAGGAAACAATGAATGACCATTGACGTAAATTAGCGCTTAGATCGACAGTCTGAGTGTTCCGACTGTTCTCAGTTTCACTTCACACGTCACTGGGAAATGATTTTGAGATGGGATTTTGGTATTTAGAATTCGACAACATATCTTTACAAGTTTCATCCCTCCTCTGCTAAACCACAGAACAATCTTTCTATAAAAATGCTAGAAATGCTTCAAGCCATGTTACATAAGAATTTAAAATAATAAAATAAAGTCGTTAAATTTAGATTGGTCTATTTTTGTTTACTGCGCAAAGAAATGTTAAAGTCTTGAAAAGTCGTGTTGTGTGCGCCAGTGCTATACACGAGACATAGCCAATGGCTTTGTTCTATAAAAGTCCTTGGGTGATCTTGCTCGATCAGTCGATCGTGTATTTTTCATTACTCTTAACTCAAGTCCACGATGTAGACACGTGGGTAACATGTGAAAAGTCATGTTGTATTATTTATGCAATAATCGTTCAACTTGAATTTCTGCCAGCAATGGCAAGCATTTGGTGACGTGCAGGCACGTTTCCTGAACTCTAAAAGTTTAGCACGAACGGCACGACTAGGGGATAGTAGCTACGCCATTGCCAACGCTGTCCTTTAGTCTTGAAATTTGGCCGAAAAGACCGTGAACTGTTATTACTTAAACCATATTTAAAATTTAAATAAAAAAAAGAAAACATAAATTTCACAGGTGAATTTTACAAATATCCACAATATTCATTGGGAATGGGTTTATGGGAAGTACGTATTTCTTAGATATATACTCTTGGCTATTGTAAAACTTGTAATCATAATTTTCAGGTATGCTCTGTGATAAGTACAGTCTAGGTCCTAGGGCGTATTGAAAGGGAGATGGTTGTTAAAGGGAGCATTCCGGCAAAGTTGGATTCTCTTTTCTTCTTTAATAGTTTTTGCCTTGTTGCAATATAAATATATGTTTGTAAATGTAGATCGTCCAGGTTGGTATAGTCCTGAGAAGGATTGTTTTTGTTGTTGTCGACTGACGTTTCGACAACCTTAGCGGTAGTCATCTTCAGAGTCAAATGAGGCGTAAACATAAGGTTAGCCGTATTTGTTATCTGGTTCTTACGTCATTGTATTGTGTGTACAGGAATTTACTTTCAGGAATTTACAGGAATTTACATTTACTTTAATATAAATATATATAATTAAAAGAAGTTTCTCCGGATTTATAGATAGATACTGTATATATATACTTTATAGATATATATACTGTAAATTAATGCAGAACTGAAGTCTCGTGCATTATAGAGTGTAAACAAAGGTTTTTCGAGCATTCGACCAATCAGAGCCTTGTTTTTAAAATTTTATTATATATAAAAATATATACATCAGAGAGTCAACAAAGTAATACATCTGTTTTAAAGTGATTACAGTCGGTAAAACTGTAAAAGATCGTTATTTAACAAATCGATAACTTCAGCTTAGGTGTCATGCATATACGGGACGAGCAGTTGCGTGTTTGTGCTGCACTATAATGACGTCATAGAATGACAGGGCATAAACATGAAAGTATTTTCATGTTGTAAATTATTTTATATTTCAGTTTTAGAAGAGTTATTGGTTTTTACGTATAGTTGTGATAAAGGTATTTTATATCAAGTTAGTATGAAAAGTACCATATGTAAACGACGAACGTCTAAGAAATGGAGAATTTAATGCTTTGATAAACAGTCTTTCAAATACATAGTTACGATTCTTACGAAATAGTCAAAACCCAAAAATTCTTCACCTTGAATATTATCTTGATAGAAAATCCAAAGATGCCTTCAAATTACGCTGCAACTTTTAATAAAAATGAACTGAAAGAACGGCTTTCTTCGCAACAATTTTACGTAACTCAGAATAAAGGAACAGAAAGGTATGTTTGAAAGATATTTTTATAATGCTGTGCTTGCTGTAGCCTTATACTGAACTTTTTGAATGTGCTTTTGAATTTACGTTCACTCGTGAAACTACTTCAATATTTATCAACTGTATCTGAGTTGAATGTCAAGTCGAAAAGCTATCTTGGTAACTGAGATAACTTTTCAAAATTTCAAAATTCTACAAGCCTTGAGATATAACAACATAATCTTTCTTTTAAATACTAGTAAGAAGAAGAAAATTTATGTTGGTTAATTGCTCAATGACATATAAACAATGGGCTCTTGGGTAGAAATGACAATTATCTGTTTGGCTTTTTTTAAAACAATTGTACAAATATTGCAGAGCTTTTACAGGAATGTATTGGAATCACCATGAGAATGGTATATATCGTTGTGTAGTTTGCAACCAGAAACTGTTTTCATCATCCACAAAGTTTGACTCAGGCACTGGTTGGCCTTCTTTTTATGACCTGATTAGCTACGGTGCTGTCAAAGAGCTCACAGATAAATCCCTTGGTATGACAAGAACTGAAGTTGTTTGCAGCAAGGTGAGATAATAGACTGATTAATTATTGTATATATAGACTGTTTTTCATAGACTGTATAATAGACAGTTTTTCATGTTGTGAGACATTACATTGCTGTAGTGTGGTGCTCATTTGGGTCATATGTTTCTTGATGGGCCAAAGCCAACTGGCAAAAGATATTGCATAAATTCTGCATCATTGGATTTCAATAAAAAAGGTACTGAAATGTTTTTTAGAAGTTTTTTCCATTTCGTAACTGATGCTCAACATGACTTTATATTATTTTATTCAGATCCTTTGAAAGATGACTTATAAATATATTTTAACCACTTAACTAAGCCATTTTTTTTAATTAAAACAACTTACTCAAATTTGTAAAATTTACTGTAGAATTAGTATAACATCTGGAAGCTATGATATTATATATGTTGTATATGTAGCTGTCTTAAACCTTTCTTACTAACAAGACATTGCTTATGCCATTTATATACATTCAAGGAAATGCAAGACAGTTTTTTTTAATATTATTGGATTGCCAAAGTTTGAAGTATACTAGTATGACTGAGCAATGCATGTAACATACCACATATTTTGGTTAATGCTAGTTTTTGATCATTTTTCTTGTACATATAAGTATTCTGTGCAATTATAACATCAACAATATTTGTTTTCACACTTATTTAAATGTCATATGTAGCATACATACATATAGCAATGTAAAACATATCTTAAAACAGTTTTGTCCTGATTGAAATGTAAGTCAGAGTAAACTAAAATATATTTTTTAAAATTCAAAATCTTATTGGTTAAAGTTTGACTCGAAAAAATTCTTTAATTAGAAATTTCATATCAACACAAAACAACATGATTAATTTTATTGTACATTCAATTCACAATGAATCGCTATAATGTATTCTGACATACCTTGGATTCACACTGATAGTTAAATCTTTGAAGAATACCTTTTTTGGCCATATATATTTATTGTATCTGATCTTAGCAATGATGAAATCAAATTATATAAAATTGTGTGATTTATAATTGATTTGGATTGATTTATTTTAGTAATTAATGTCAATTGCATAATTTATGTTTTTATTAAATGAATAAATTGCATAATTTTTTAAAGCGAGATCGCATATACGTATAAATAGCTGAAGTTTTTCAATTTTTTCATTTTTTTGGGTTGGCATTACGCGATTCATCACACGTGAAGCATGTCAGTAAAACCGCCATCGCGATTTTTCCACCATTATCAAAAACGTCCAGTTCTTTTTATTTGTCTACACAGTTTTCTCCAATTTCTCATCTTGCACTTTGCTCTTCATGAAAACGTCACGTTAAAGGGAAAAAGAAGTAGGGAAGAACAGCTAAGAACATGGAAAAACTACATAGATAATGTAAGAACTGAGGCATCTCCGCGAACATTAAACGAGTTAACGATGTGTTCGACTATGGTACAGTTTTTCACTGGTCTACTTACTGCATCCTTATAGACAAACGACTTTCGAATGTGTGTTTGAGAAACAAAACATCTTGTTCAATGGTTTCATTCACATTTCACACATGAAACAGTTTTAATTGATTTCAGATCTCGCATTGAGTGAAAATGAATAAAAAAAACACGATAACTTTTGTTTTTCCATGTCATCGACTCATCAATAATTTTTGTTCATCTAATCAGTTCAAAAACATTTGGAAATTTTGGTAATTCATATTTCAAAACAACTTTCAAGATCAAAGCACACACGTATAATATAATCTAATCAACCTGTATATAAATTTACAGTGGAATATTACCATGTTTTTTACAAGGATTGCTTAAAACCTTTGTAGTTAGTGTTTGCAGATCTTGACATAACCGGACTCTTGTTGTTTGAGGTTTAATAATATCATCAACAAAACCTAGTAGAAAAAAATGAGAAAAATACAGTAAAAATAGAGAAATACACAAAACAAACACAAACTAAAAATGCAATAAACAGACAAGAAAATATTTATTTTTATTTGGATATTTCTCAATTATCAACAATATAATTCCCGGAAAGTAAAATTCCTGTGACAGTAAGGAATCCCATAATAATTAACTAACAGTGCGTTCACTACACATGCTGGCCTGTACCTGAGCACATTAAGAAACTAAAAATAACAACGAAAATGACATCTATTGTTAAGTTGATGCTTCCTGACTTTCAGCTAAGAGTTTACCTTGCTGGTTCATCAAGTCTGATTTACATATTCATAACTGAAATGCATTTATAATTCACCCAAATAAAAGCAGTAAAAATTTGACACCAGTAAAAATTTGACAGAATTATCTATTTTTTCAGAAATGTATTGTTTTTACAGCGAGATTTCAAACACGAAATATGTAGCTATGACAAAAATTATACAGACTGAATACGCCTGTGTTTACTGGCCCCCTAACTTAACCTTACTTCACAGTCATTTCAAAATGCTATTACGCATGCTCAATTTTACCTCTTGCAGCAGCAGGAAATGGATTGGCAAACTTTTCTACGTATTCTTCCTCGCATTTATCTAAAAGAAACATGTTCGTTGTTAAAAGAATTGAAAAAAGTCGAGAAAAAAATAAAATAAACATAACGCTGAATTAAGGCAATATAGTAGAGACTGAATAAATAAAAAACGATTTACCAATATTAGTATCACCTCGAAAGATTATCGATACGGCTCCCTATAGATAAAAAATTAATGGTGTAATACTGTCTTTATTCATATCCTCTTATTTTTCTAACATAAATAATTAATATTGCTCTCTCGAACCTTTGCTCCCATTACGGCAACCTCGGCAGTTGGCCAAGCATAATTAAAGTCACCACGTAGATGTTTTGAACTCATTACGTCATAAGCACCACCATACGCCTAAAATGTAGCAAAGATAATAAAGAATTGTAATGCATTAACTTAAAATCAAAAACTAAACTATAAGCAGCTACCTTTCTAGTAATGACAGTAATTTTTGGCACAGTCGCCTCCGCATAAGCATACAGAAGCTTTGCACCATGGCGTATAATTCCACCATATTCCTGTTGAGTGCCTAAAGCCGAAATAAAAATGCAAAATAACGCAACTGTTATGTTATCTTACACAAAACAACCGTAAAATAGAATTGAACAAAACAACTTCAAATGAATTCATTTTGGTGGAGTTGGACGAGTTCAAGTCAAAGTTTACAGACAATATAGAAAATAAGGAGCTTTACCAGGAAGAAAACCAGGAACATCCACTAATGTTATTATCGGAATGTTAAAACAATCCAAGAATCGTACAAATCTTGCTGCTTTTACAGATGCATTAATATCGAGACAACCTGGAAAAAAGGGTTTGGTAACAATGTTTTAACTAGTACCTGCTTCCCCACTCTCCCCTCTCACACACACACACACACAAAATAGAGCATTTCTTCCATGGCAAAATACAAAATTTCGCCATTTTTCAGAAAATATTGAAGACTTAATAAAAAAAGAAGCTCTTTCTTCTACAAATTAATATAACTAACTATACATAATACCTGCAGCTTCTAAGGGTTGATTTCCCACAATTCCAACTGTTTGACCATTCATTCTGGCAAAACCAATCACAATATTTTTGGCATAGTTTGGACTTATTTCGTAGAAGTCACCTTCATCAACAATCTAAATAACATAAAATAAGCTTTCACGTCACCTTCCATAAACAAAGTTGAGTCAAATCTGCCAAAGACATCGATGACGTCTACCTTCTTTGGAACAGACTAACAATTTTAATCTTGTAAAAATACATTTTCATCTAAATAATTGAATGACTTACACTGAAAATGACATTTTTGATATCATACGGTTTATCAGAATCAAATGGAACCAAAGTATCTAATACAGGACATAGACGGTCTCTATACAATATGTAAAAGCAAAACAAATACAACAGGATTATGTAAAGGTAGAATTAATACAGAACATGGACGATCTTTACACAATATGTAAGAGATAAAGAGAATAAGAAGCTTCGTTTACATATTTAAAAATCGACACATTTTTTTCATACATTAGGCTGTACTTACGGAGGATCGTCAGCTTTTAAAATCGGCGACTGATCTTTATTACATAGTGGTAGATAATTAAATAATTCTCTGATCCTATAAAACAACTTTTGCCACTTAAAAAGCGCAGAAAAATCAACATGTGTAGAGGGATTTTCAGATTGGATATAAAAAACAAAGATCGTAGTACAAACTTTTATATCTTTTCAAAAAATCTTGTATATATATAACGTGAATAGTCTTGCAAAGATATATTATATAACCCTTAGTTAAAAAGTATGATGCATTTCGGAAGACATTTTCTCAGGTAATATGTCTTCGCTAAAGAAAACTGACAAACTCGTATTTTTTATAAAACAAATTGAAAATGGCGTCATTCCTAGGAGAAAGTGACTTCAAAACACGTATATAAGTAAAAAAGTCTTTTAGTTGGCAAAGCAACGCCAACGCTCATGCTAAGTAACGCTAATTATAGAACTATTTTCATGATTATACGTTTTAGTTGATGACGTACGTACAACGGTTGACAAGAAATGTTTTGGCTCTCCATATCTCATGGAGGACTAGGCCCTAGTCCAACATATTTATAACGTCATCTAAATTTTATTACTCTGTGAGACAATCACTAAGAAAATTAAAAAGGGAAAAAAATTGACAATGCATTTCTAAATAAAGAAATGTTATTTACTACCATGAAATTTCTGTGAGTACTCACATTGACAAAGCGTCGATGTCATTTTCAAAAGCCCCATGAGCACAACCTAACATGACGCATAAAAGTAAAATAATTAATACGAGCGGGTTTCTCAATCACGTGAAAATAAGGTTAATGAGAAATTTATAATATGGTTTAGTTTGATCGCAATTTGTTTGACTAAATTTTTTGTTTTGTTTGGTATCAATATTTTCATCGTGAGGTATGATATGATTTCATAACAGTTACTTTTAAAAATTCATTTTGTGTCGCGAGTGGCAAGATGAATTTCTACTGAGGGAGGGCAAAATTTCTTCCCAGTCTTTCTCCCGACCGGAAATCAACCAATCAGCGTGTGCCATTTCTCTCAGTCATGTCCATATAATATAATAACCGTTTTTTAATTGCGAAAACCGATTAAAATCGTAAGTGATATCCATGTAAAATATTTAATACTTAATCAAATTTAAGGCCAAGTTTGTTTGATCTCATTATCAACTCCGAATTTGTCATGCGATAAGGGCGCAAAATAATCCAGATTACCAGAAACAGTTGTATGAGTTTTTGATCCACCAAGTTCTTCCTGAGTAACATCTTCTTGGGTAACAGACTATAATCGTGATTCAAAATTGAAGAAAAAAATTTACTTATTTAAAAGAATAACTTATTTTATGAATAGTCTGGGAACAACATTAAATAACTACATGTTTGTAAATGATGATCGTCCAGGTTGGTATAGTCCTGAGAAGGACTGTTCTTGTTGTTGTTGACTGACGTTTCGACAACCTTAGCGGTAGTCATCTTCAGAGTCAAAATGAAGTAGTCAAAATGAAGTAGTCATTTTGACTTTGAAGATGACTACCGCTAAGGTTGTCGAAACGTCAGTCAACAACAACAAAAACAGTCCTTCTCAGGACTATACCAACCTGGACGATCATCATTTACAAACAGGTAACGATACTCCCGGGTTCAAACCATTTACTTTATTAAATAACTACAAAAAGCTTTCCATTAAGTTACCTTAACAACATCTGGACCAGTTATGAAAAGATAAGATGTATCCTAAACAAGAAGGATAAATGAATTTGCCAATTAGGGCAGTGCTCAGCTTCCTTGGTGTCTTAAGTGACGTACTCGTACGTAAATTAAATAACAAAAGTCTAAAAATCTTAAAAAAACGATGAAAATTGTTTTTCAAAGAAATTCAATCAATTAAAACAGCTAAAATATTCAGTGATTTGATTGTTTTCCTTTTAACTAATTTCAGTAACGCTTTAATATTAATTTGTGCATCAAGAACTTTTAAATTTCAAACATACTTTATCTATAATTTAAATAAAACGCTCAATAACAAAATAATTAGTTTTAGAAAACTAACAGAAAAATGAAAGTTTAGTAAACTATGGTATCAATAGATAAAATGAGCGGAACACTCCATTTCGTCCGTATTGATGTTGCCGTCATGCTATAATGTCCCACTGATTGTAATCTTGTAAAAATGACAGCTCAAAAGACTTCTTTCACAATATCATGCCAGCAGATTATGACAGTCATATTGAGAAGGTATTGATAACATGGAGAGGGGTAAATAATGCCAATTAAGCTCTTCCATTAATCACTTTTGCAGTATTTTCTTCCCATTTTAGTGGGTGAAAATGACAGGATCAACTCGTAAAAGCGTGTTAGCACACAAACCGATCCAATAAGTAATAATAAATCACCATTAAAACAAAAATCATCACTCACGAAACTTTTATTGATGATAATTTTCATGGCAACTAATATGAAGCTTTTCATGTTGAATGTATACAATACCTTCACCATGAATGTAAAATCTGTAATTGCTGGAGAATAAACTGCACCACCTTTGAAAATATGTTGAAAAAAATTATTAATGTTTTTACATAAAACAACAATGTCTACGATTGTTTTTATTTACCTGCACATGGTCCCATGACGACAGAAATCTGAGGAATTACACCCGATGCCATAACATTCCTCTAATAAATATAATTACATACATTTTTAGTAATCTACTATGACTAAAATATAACAAAACAAGGCATAGAGTCTGGAAATCAGTTATACTTCGTGGGTGAAAACTTAAGTGCATGTAGCAGACACTGTATTTCTTTTAGTTGCGTTTGTTATATGAGTAAAGTACATGTCTCACACCTTGCATAAGGGGAGAAACTAAAAGCTTGAGTGCTGTACATGTCTCACACCTTGCATAGGGGGAGAAACCTAAAGCTTGAGTGCTGTACATGTCTCACACCTTGCATAAGGGGAGAAACCTAAAGCTTGAGTGCTGTACATGTCTCACACCTTGCATAAGCGGAGAAATTAAAAGCTTGAGGTCTGTACATCTCTCACACCTGGAATAAGCGGAGAAACTAAAAACTTGAGTGCTGTACATCTCCCACACCTTGCATAAGGGGAGAAACCTAAAGCTTGAGTGCTGTACATCTCCCACACCTTGCATAAGGGGAGAAACTAAAAGATTGAGTGCTGTACATGTCTCACACCTTGCATAAGGGGAGAAACTAAAAGATTGAGTGCTGTACATGTCTCACACCTTGCATAAGGGGAGAAACTAAAAGATTGAGTGCTGTACATGTCTCACACCTTGCATAAGGGGAGAAACTAAAAGCTTGAGTGCTGTACATGTCTCAAACCTTGCATAAGGGGAGAAACAACAAGCTTGAGTGCTGTACAAGTCTCGCACCTTGCATAAGGGGAGTAACAACAAGCTTGAGTGCTGTACATGTCTCACACTTTGCATAAGGGGAGAAACTAAAAACTTGAGCGCAGCACATCTCTCACACCTTGCATATGGGGAGTAATTGGAGCTGCAAAAAGAGAAGTTCATTTCGCACCTTGCCGTTTCGTACCCAACGTTGTCATTTTCTACCCAACATTGGATGTTTCAACCCAACATTGCATGTTTCCTACCCAAGCTTGATTGCTTCATACTCAAAATTTGTTGTTTTGTACTTATTAATTTGTCATATTTTTGAAAAGTCTCTGAAACACAATTGAAAAAATGATAACATGTTTATCAATAGGCCAAACTATAAAAAGGCAAAACGACATCTGTCTGCTCACATCAGTAGGCCAATGGGAGGCTCCTGTGATAAGTTGAAAAGACAAATTTCCATGACATGAAGTATGAGATATGCTCTGGAGCATTTATGTTTTGTATTATAAGCTCTTGAGATTTTAAGCGCCAGTTACTAAAACGAGATACTCACTCAATATCTATTATTTCCGAACTATTATCTAGAAGTGATGTCAATAAAAGCAGTCATTAGAGAATGAAAAGACCAGAGAAGTGGTTATGAAATGACAAGAACATGAAGCAAGTTGACACAGATCTAGCAATAGTTTCACATTCCATATATACAAAATGATATATACATGGAATACATATGTTAAGTTCCCAAACAATGTATTTACTTGATTTTTAATACTTAAACTAATATTTACTTAACATTTTATGATGCCACACCTGCCATTCAAACAAAGATATTGCCTACTTTAATGACATCCTATAAATCCTAAATCTTTAGGATTTCTATTATGTATAATCTCTGATGATGGCTTTGGAATAATGACATCCTAACTGTTTGAACTAATCCATTACAAAAATAACTATGCTATGCTAGTAGTTTTAATCAATATATCCAAGAATCAGGTCAGTATTTGCATATTAATCAAAATAACTTACAGAAAATCAAATAAAAAATGTTGTAGAAAAGTGCAAGATCAATGTATGTTAAGCATCTAAAGTGGGCACAAATTCTACAGTTTACAATATATAAACTAGCAGCACGTACAGGAATAATGGAAAACAAAAGATGTTAGTACAAACTGAGGATGATTTATAATAAAGTTTTATAACATCAGCCTCCCACTCAAAGAATCTGACAGGTCACATGCTTCTACAACAGACTAAAATTAGTCAGTGATTATTGTCACTGATGCATATTTGTATCACCTGAAAAATATCTGCATAACCAGCAAGGGAATCCACACCTTCTTGAATACGAGCCCCACCAGAGTCATTTAACCCAATCACTGGAGCACCAACAAGCAAAGCTTTATCCATAACCTAGAGAGAAAAGTGGTGGTTAAAAACTTGATAGTTTGCCTTTACTATTTCAAATTTGTCAAATATTACTTTGCATATTTTCTTAGCATGAGCTCCCGAGAGACTTCCTCCAAACACAGTAAAATCCTAAAAAATATTGGCAAATAAAGCCCTGGAATTATTTTAACTGTTATTCAGGCTTATAAAATGTTTGTCACCTGACTGAACACAAAACATGTTCTTCCATTAATAAGTCCTTGACCAGTTACAACACTATCACCTGTAAACTGCAATAAAATAAACCAATTATTTTTAACTAGAGATTGTACAAAGAACCTGACCAATCTTCATACATGTGTATGCATTATCAACATATGTTTGATGCTGAGCTTCTTTTATGTTGAAATTCATTTAAGTCCTGATATAAAATCTCACAATTTATTTGTACGTAAAAGTAATTATAAATCAATGAATATATTTATATTAATGCAACAAAATGAGCCTATGGCAAAACTACATCAAAAGGACACAGTGACTTTATTTATTATCAAATATTCCTATTGAAATCTTAACAGATTTCAATTCTTTCTTTTTCTTCAAAAACATTTCAATTTACCACATTATTTTCCTTCTTCATTCCAAAATCATGACAGTCATGTTCCATAAACATATCATATTCTATGAAAGACCCTTCATCCAATAGCAAGTGTATTCTTTCTCGGGCAGTCAACTTCCCCTTGAAAAAAGCAGGTATTTTATTGTACATAAAATGCTTTTACTAGATTGACATGATAGCTATGCCAACTTCAATATCCGCCCATTCACGGGAGTGTCCAGGGTTATGGAGTTGGACTTAACCCTATCTGTCAAAATCATATTTCATATTTTGGAAGCTTGGCAGTGGTAATCTATAAATCAGGGAGCCCACCCTGTCATATTTTGGCAGTACACCTCTGGGATGCTCCACATCAGCAGAAAACCCTCTTTTACAAAATTGTGCAAATATCAAAAAATGATATTTGCACAATTTTGAGAAATTTGTAATATTACGAATTTAAATATAATATTACTTTCATCAATGTTTTTAAGATGGAACGATGGAATGTTCACTAATCAACTACAATCACTCTGACAAGATGCAATCATTAACAATACGGGCTTGCGCAACAAGATAAAATAGATTGTAATTGACAATAATGTTACAATATTTGTGAGAAACGAAAGATATCGCAGCAGATATATCGAAGAAGTCCAAATGTCTCAAATAAATTTGAAATTTAAAATACATTGTTAGCATATTAGTTTCACATATACCTACTCGCTCATGTTGAACATCAATTCTTCTAAGACCTCCACCAACTAATGCTTCTTCTTTTTTCTTTTCGATCCGTTCAGACACAGTAGATGAATAAGATTTGACCATTGCAGCTGAACGAACTCGAGGTAGAATAATCCTATTACAATATACAATTCCGGATAAACATTTGGTCATTCTGTTGGAAACATGACTTCGCGCACAAGCCAATAAACTCGCCATTTTGTACTCCCCGTGTATGGGATTTCGTCCAGCACATGTTGGAAATGTATACAAGTGTCTCACATGTCGGTCTAACCGATCCATTGATCCAATACATTGATCCAATATTTTGATCCAATATTTTGATTTGACCCTTTTTTCAATCACCAGAGTTAATTACGATTTGAACATGGATTTGAACGGATTCTGGGATTCTGCAAAAATGAATTAATCAGCTGGTGAAAAAATTCTTTCAGCAGTATATTATGTATTTCACCACAAACAAAAAATACGATATTGAAATGTCGACGTATAATATTTATTTGTGAAGATATGACTTTAACGTGCCCACTAAACAATATTGAACGTCCATGACGTTTCTCGCAAAGAATGGATGAAAACTCTTCAACTACTTCACTGTAGCACTGATAGGTGCTTGGAACTTCCAGTAAAGGACCACAAGTATGCACACCAGGCCGACGGACTAAACCATTGAACTCGGTGAATGTGATTTTCAACTTCATTTCTGGCATAACCACACTGACTCCAGTAGTGAACTGAAGAAATGCAATGACATTACTTCCAAGAGATCAGAGATGTAATTAATTCGGTCAAGTGGTCTAACGTTACTTGCTCGTTGTCATTTTGCGGAAATGCATCAAGCAATTTAGTGACCTTATTCTGTGTAGGCTTTTTTTCATCACAAAGCAAGAGAATGTTTGAGATATTCTGGAATTCTTTACTTTTGATTTTCAACAATTGTAGTATCGGATTCCAGGGTTAGGAAACTACTTGATAATGTAACACTAAAGAGCATTTTCAAATCTTGAAAGTTTGACGTAAATAATGTTAAATATATAATTTACTTTAACTTGTTGATTAAATCTACCTCATTCAGCAGCTATATACTTGCAGGCTGCCAACATGTACGCACGTACCTATTTTTTTAAATGTATGTTGTATTTAATAATCGCAGTGTTTTGGGAGATATACCCAAAGACCAAGAAATGAAAAAGAAACGTGAATATTCATGATAGCTACAATATATAATGTTATGACAAATAACATCGCTTGGCCCCAAATGTGGACACTGTTTTTTTCGCAAAACAAAACGAAATGAGAGGGAAAACCGGTGGATCCGGTAAAAAACCCTCCAATAAAAGAAAAGATCAAAAATTTAGAAAAATTTCCTTCATTTTTTGTAGTTTTAAGATGTTTCATATTTTTGTTGTTTTCAATGATCCCGATGGTCTACTTTAACATGCAGCGACTTAAATATACATCGCCATTTATATTTACAGAGCGACAAAAAAGCGGGCTTACTATCCTATTGATACAGCAAATATTTTGTGCTCGAAAAAAAGAAACGCAAACTTTGGTAGAGAACAAAAAATGAAAGAGCGCAAAATGTTAACAAAAAATTGAAAAAATAGACGAAAAATGAAAACTAATAGCAGCCATTCATAAATCATATGAAAAAATTATTCAGTACGAACGACCTGAACATTTACCTGCCAATAACAATGAAAAATGAAATGACCATGACCATGTCATGTTTTGCATAAAAATGCATAAAAATCATTTTTGATGTCTATTAGACTTCATTCGATTCAAAATTTCCATGTTGCTTCATTAAGACCTTCATTAATAGCTGGCTTTCACTTTTGTGCTTTGTCAGAAAATTAAACAATTGTGAAAATTTAGTTTTATGTAAATAAATTGGTTGAATTTGAAACTGCGTTATATAAGTGTGAATCTTTCAATCAGGACGCTTGCTTCCTGGTGCGTTTGTTGATCGTTCATTCATTGTCCGGTTAGTATGCCCACAGACATAGCTACTCTGTAAAAAAACACGTTATACACGTCAGACCATAGACATAATTAATGAACAAAAACTGAAATTGAATATACTGAAAAGAACAAAACTTTAATACCTGATTTCCAAGCGTTGTCCTGGTCAGTCTGATCCAGGCCACTTAGTAGGCTCCTTTTTTTTCATCGCGTAGTTTTTACGTTTATATTATAGAAATTTATTATAACGTTTTTATCTATGAAATTCAACAAACCTCACGTGCAGTATTGCAATTTTCTTTATAAACGTTAAATAAAATAAATAAAAAGTAGCGAGTGAAAGCCAGCTATTTTCTTTCAACAAGTAACATCTTTTATTGACATTTTTTTTAATTTGGGTGTTTTTCGTGATTAAGGTTCAAATTATAAAAATAGACCATCAGGATCTTTTTCAACTATCTCATGCAGTTACTCATAAAACACTTATCTACTCAACTTACAAACCACAAGACATGGATCGTGTTTTTCCACTCGCCTGTTTTCCATCTTCGTAGAATATAATCGATTTTTATACTCCAATCATCTCAATGTTAATGTTCCTACGAACATATGCCGTTATGCGATGTCCATTCAATCTGTTTATAGTTTATACCATTCCATACACGAAGTTACCGGCATCACCAATAAGTAGCTACTGAGAATCGCCATTTCCATAGACTACAATTTACGATGCACTCTTATGGTAACTTCAAGCGAAGGAAAAGGGATCACTTCAATACCCCAGTTATATCATCACTCAAAGAATGCTTATTGCAGAGTTGATCTTCTGTTAGTATCAGTTGACCACCTTCAGGTGGGTGCATATAACAATGGGGCCCATCATCATTATATGAACAAACAACTGACATCAACAAAGAATCCAAACTACAAATGAACATTCTTAGCCATGAATCACCATGACACATGAGTAATGACAAACTAGTAAGAGTAATTGAAGTGAATGAGACAGGTGGTAAAGGGACTTTCACAACTCCATCCATTTGGGATCTACAATATAAGAAAATGTGAAACACATGTACGAGATTTCATGATGAATAAATCTGCATATGACGTTAGTTTGCGTTTTTAAATTCTTAATCAGATATATTGAGAATGAGCAAGTTGTAATATGTTTTCCGTTTGACTATCCAAAGAGTAGAACATTCACCTACATTGCACGAATAGCTTTAGTCAGATGAGTTTCAACCATGCAACAAGCTTCAAACGATCAAAGGCTTAACATCGTATTACGAGGCCTACCCTATAACTAGTTGATTATTCCATGTATTATGTCACTTTTCACAAAGACAATAAGTAATCCTTCATTGCGTTTAAATAAAAAAATGATTAGAATCTTCCGATTTTCCCCCTTTTTATGTCGTTATGCAAAGTAACAATGCATGATGTTGTAGGTTAAGATTCATGGGACGATAATCAGTTTAGAAACTAGACTTTCATTTTGTCCAAATTGTCATTAAATCTTGTAGTCATGTCTTGCTAGGCTAAGGATAGGAGGGGGTTTAAATGCGTTCTGTTTGTCCTGATGTTTCTCGACTACTAAAAATATTGTAGGAAGTCGACCGAGTCGTAGAAATTCGAGCAAACGACAATTACGGCTCTCATTTATTGCAAGTCTACACCACAATCTGTGAAAACTGCACCTCTTTGCACTCAACCACATAGTGCGTTGGAGACAGATGACAAATTTAGTGTATTTATATTCATTGCATGTATTCAGTAATGATTAATGTGACATTGAAAGAAACAAACCAAAAATCAGAAGCATCAATAAAACCCTTCAGATTTTTACAAGAATCTAAATAGAGATAAATCAAAAAGCAAATAATCATTTATCGTCAGTGCAGTCACTTACTTTTATAGTTTCCAGCCGTTGGATCTTTTCATTCATGATAAGATGCAAGTACGTGTTTAACACATTTCAAAAGAGTTTTGATCGCTCAAATTTCTTTTTGCAGCTGCTGTCAACATTTTGGATGTGATACGGATAGTATATATCAGTACATCGTGGTTTTCAAATGTTCAAATGTGTGCGGTATATCCATTGAAAAAAGCTTTTTATGATTGACGTCGTTGCAGCTCTGCGTTGATAGGTATTAAAGTTCGCATGCAGGATTCGTTGACAGCTGTTTCCAAACTTACTTGACCTGGCTCCTCCTCTCTGCGTGGTATCTTATCAACGGAATTTTCTCACAAATATCGGAAAAGGCCTGTTGCTGTTGATCGAATTATTCCCAAATTATCGTCTATTACTAAGTAGTGTTAAACACAAACCAATCTTTTTCTTTTGTAGCTACTTCAGTCCTATGAACGTATTTACAACTGTATTTTTCTATGTTTTCAAAAAGTTTCTTCAAAGTCATAGATTCCAATTCTTATTCAGTTGCATTCAGATGTTGGCGGTCTTGACTTTTTATCAACACGTTCAAATACATCTGTAATCAAATGAGACGACTTTCGGTAACTTGTCATCGATGACAGTTGAAGGCAACAACTTTATTTTGCTTTGCTTTATTTTATACTTGTCGCCTTTGTGTGTATAGACTGGTTCCATCTCATATGAACAACATCTGCATTCCACAACGCCTCGTGGTGTAAATATGGCCAGACTTGAAGTCAATAGTATTTTTATACATGGTGTTAAGCATGTCATTATATGTATTTGTTCCACATGATTGTTTTAGGTTCATTGTTAGTGCTTGAACAAATTACCGGATATTTATCAAAACTAATTAAAAAAGAAACGATTAAAAACGTAAATATTATCATTTTGGGCATTAAGATGTTGGTGACGTCAACCAGAACGCCCTTTAATCCTTCCTAACATTACTGGTTTTCACTGGCGACAAAAGCATATGGACAAACAATAACAAAAGAAAATACAAAAGAAGGCAAGGAAGCGACTCAGACAAGCATCAGCATATTCCCTGCTGTAAATTGATAGTGGAGCCACAAGCACATCACTTCCAGAAAGGATCTAATTTTGCACTATAACCGGTATCCTTGACCGGCTGAAACCTTCCATCAGTTTCATGGCGACAATAGAATAAAAAAAGACATGGTGCTCTTGTAGTTTTACAATCGTTTAAATGAGCTTACAATGGGATTGTATAACGTGCTGTATATTCCAGAAATAGCTAAGAAAGTAGCGGAAGTTTTATTCGACAACGAATAACATTCAATATTTAATTGCTCAGTTAAAACACAACAATTACATAAGATTTTCAAATAAAAAATAAGATATATCCTGAGTTAAATGATTATCATCTTATAACAAGATGAGAAGTGAAATAAAATAACCATATAACAATACCTATAAATGTGATATAGTAATGTATAAGCAGTGGAGTAGCCAACACGTCATTAAGACCTTCATGCTGTACAAGTTTTTTTCCTGTGCGTGGATTTAGAGCATAACAACTGACTTTTATAGAAATAAATATTCATGTGTGATATGTTCTAAAGTTTACAAAACAGGATTAAAGCTCTTGAATGCGTGTACTATTTCACAATTAATTTTCCACTGAAATTAAAAAATAAAGTGGGCCACTGGCGTCGATTTTATGAAAGAATTATTGTCAAATGAAAGCAACACTGACAGTGCGTGATTTCACAGATTTTCTGAAAAAACATTATCCTGACGCTAGAGAATTTATTACTCTCACTATCGAACGTTTCTGCTGACCGTAATGGTCGAACAAGCAGTATAAGTAATGCATAAGGTACAAAATTTTGGTATAAATGTTTTATCCAGGAAAAGGGTTAGAAATCTAACTCAACTGTTATTTCTCAAATAAACCTACCTACATTTATAGAAGATTATTTAGCGTTGTATGATACAAAGCAAAACCCGCTGTTTCTTATGCTTTCGTTTAAAATGGCAAGGAAACTGCATTCAACAACACTCAATTTCCAATGATAGAAAAGTGCAATTTCGACTTAAAAATTTTATTTAAGGAGTACTCGATCATTTCAGATTCATATGAAATAAAAAAAAATGGGAAGCTAAAGAGCTTCATTTCTTTTGCTATATAGAAATATAAACGTAAAACATTATCAAATGCACGAGATTATATTAAAGTTTGATAAACTTTCTTTCGATACGCTGCACAAATAAAAGCATGCCTCCCTCCACATTTGAGTTAGATTTCCAACCATTTTCGTGGATGAAACTTTAAGATCAAAATTTCATACCTTATGTACTGCTTATTCAACCATTACGTCTACAGATCCATCTTGTTATGTGCTACGCGACCATGCTACGCTTTTCGTCTGCAGAAACGCTCAATAAAAATAATAATTTCATTCGTTATATTTCTTCACACACAACCTCGATTTTACGCATACTCCTCCCTCATGACTGTTGTGTTAAAAATAAAGACAACTTTTGTGGAGTTCTCCCAAAGGTCTCCTCGGTTTGCATAAGCCTGTGCAAACACAGTAAACATCTTTTATTTCAAAATTTGTTTGAATTTGTTTGTATAGTTTATTATAGTGCGTTCAGACTGAGTACCCTGGCATGGTGCTCAGGCACGGGCACCAATATGAACGCAACCTTTACGATGTATAAGTGCCCAGGTCTGGGCACCAGGAAAAGAGATAGTACCCAAGTACGGTGCTTGGGCAAGGACACCATTGTGAACGACGACACCCGAGCAACGTGTACAGAGAGGCACGTATTCAGCACATGGTTTCAAGACTTGTTTACAAAGAAAAACATGAAATTATAAATAGACGAAGCTAGTGGGTACTACGTATTGTAAAGAGCCTGCAGATTTTTGCCCAAACCAGGGTATCGTACTCTGGCTATCAGTCTAAGCGTGCTATAATTGATAAATCTAGCATGAACTAAAAAATGAAAGTGGAACATAAGTGAGACATGAAATACTGTTAAACATCCATACTTATCAAATGTAAGTATTTGTTAAAGCGGATTTTCATACTTTTACACTATACAAAGCGAGAGATAAGGAAATAAGTGGGGGGAGGGGGGGAGGCTTCTCCGCGGCCCCTGAACCTTGTCGAACAATTCTAACTAAAAATTGGTAAATTTGAAGTTCAAAGTTGGGCTATGAGAAACCGCGCGCGGTCAAGAGGTCTTGATGACGTATGCAGTGTGACACAGTGTGACAAAATGCACCATTGAGATACGTCGAGGATTTAACAAAAATACAGGAATGTTTATGTTATGAAGTCTTAATACATAAATTAAATCAATTCAATATTTTATTAAACGAAGTTTGTCGCATAAAAAGGTCGCCGAAATAGGAAACAGTTAAGTTGCAGTAAGAGCGAAGGTTTCGGACTTTCAATAGTCAATACTGAAGACAAAGTTTGCACATTTATAACAATCTATAAGATTCATTAAACTACTTTCGGTGCAACAAGACTTAGATTTACTACAAAACTTATTATCTATATAAGTCCAATGCACGTCTCAGCATTGTCAGTTTCCTAACGTATCAGTCTTCAGTCTTAAAGAAAGTTACCCTTATCAGAATATGTTTTTGTCAATATAATGATAGCCATACTGGAAAACTTCTACTCAAACTTTCCACTTGAAAAAATGAAACAAGCATTAAAGTGACGAAGAATTAATAGCTACTGTCTTTTAATGTCATATACTGTGTATAGATTTCTATATCTAGAGAGAGCCTTAAACAATGCTTAGCACAGCAGTTTCTAGGACATCTTTTTGTCTCTCCAAATCCCATGTCACACAGTTTAAGCAAATAACATCACTTCAGATAAGCTTGACGATGGAAAAGTTCAAGAGAGAAATCAAAATAGCTGTTATGATGGAGATGAGTATCCTGATTTGATGCCTATTCCTTTCGATTACGCTGCGAGAAATTCAAGAGTTTGGAATGAATTTGAGGTATTGTAAATGCTTCGAAAAAGGAGGGTTTGCTTCAGTTGTCAAGGTAACTTTTTATTACATACAAAATCGTTTAAATAGACGGTAGTTTGGTCATGTGAAGGAAATTTTGTACGTGATTTGGAAATGCTTTATATACGCTTAGGTATGTAATAAATTGGACGGCTGTCTCTATGCGATCAAAAGAATTACTTTGAATCTGAAAGTGTGCTGTTTAATCGCAAAATTACTCGGGAAGAGAAGTTACTTTCTAGATTGAATCATGAAAAGATTGTAAGGTTAACAGAAATTTACTATCCAACCCCGTGTATACCTAACCGCACCCAGCTATAATCTCGAGCATGTACAACCCTTGACCTTAGGTCTCGGGCTTGCACTGATCTGCTCTCGAGTTCTCCCAAAGGTCTCCTCGGTTTGCACAAGCCTGTGCAAACACAGTAAACACCTTTTATTTCTTAAATATTTAATCTTGGAACGCGGAGTCATCGCAAAGAGCAAACGTTTAATCGCATTCTTGGTTAAACTCGCACCATGCGTTTTAATAAATTCTTTGTGATTTTTGACGTTATATTAAATCCAACCGATTTTTAAGTAATCATAAAAGCTCGAAAGAAAATAAATGCATGCTTTCATGACATTTCCCTCACCGGAGCACTGTTACCATAGAGAGTGCAAGATAAACAATGTGGATCGTTCGAACTGACTTAATACGCGGCACGGTGAACCCATTTCATGTGTTTTTCGCAAAACGAGATATGTATAACTGATGTCGGTGACATGTCACTCAATTTTACTATCTAATGTATTACGTTGTTTAGGCCTCATATCTATTCGGATTCCTGAAGTTTCAAATCAAACAGAAACGTATAGAAGTTCCGAACGGTTCTATTTTGTTGTGATTGTGCGATCCCCCTTATTCCGTAAACCCCGGAATTGTTAACAGACAGACAGAGAGACAGAGACAAATCGAGATTTCACCAGTATATAGGTCGCGTGGGGAATGGGCGGAGTCATGTCAAGAATAGTGTGTGGTGCCACGCTTACACTCAATCATTCAAAGAGAATTTGAAAGTAGATCATGAATACATTCTAGAGGAAAAATTAAAACGTTTGTTTTGAATTTGCCTTTTTCGCGATTTGAATTTCTCAAGTTCTCCCAAAGTTCTCCTCGGTTTGCATAAGCCTTGGCAAACACAGTAAACATCTTTTATTTCTTAAATGAAATAACTGCACTGCCTGCATTCTGATTTCTGAGGCCATATGCAGCATAATGGAGTTTAAATACACGATCGTTAATACAAGCAATTAAAAAAAGTCGTCGCTTTGCTCCGGTAAATATGGACCAACAAGACCAAGCTGTTCTTTTAGAACTCTAAGTTTCGAAAAAATACCGTCCCAGTCAAAATATATACCTTGCAACCATCTTGATGGGGACTTCCCTTTCACAGAAACAACCTTTTCTCGCCCATGTAAAAGTCGATCATTGTGAAACATAGCGATTTGACCAGGCTTCAAACGATGATCAATAATGTTCTTGGGATCTTTCAAATGAGATGCAAGCACATATAGAGCATCGTAATACTCAAGCAGTTCGTCTGGAGTACAATCACCTTTAGATTCTGACTCCATTTGTGCGCTGAACTTAAAACTTGAGATGCGACCGTGTCTGTTTAAGCTAAATTGTAGACAAAACTTATTGTGAAGACATAAATTGAAAAAATAGTGAGAAACGCATATTTACACAGACGTTATGTTCAAAAAGTAACTTTGTAACTTTCAAATGAGTGTCTGGAGGTCAAATTACGTGCATTACACGCATTACGTGCATTACACGCATTACGTGCATTACACGCACGAAGTTTTATGTTATACGAGATTTGTTACAAAACATCTAATAAACATGTCTTTTTTTACCGAAGTCCTTATTATTTTTTTTTAAAGAAAGAATAATCGTAGAAAAGTAGTGTGGCATTAAAGGTGATGGAGCTTGATCTTTTTACTGTCAATTATGATGTTTCCTGTTGATTACCTATTCTGAAATGGAAAACATCAACAGTGGAAACCATTAAAAAAAATGACATCGTTGATTGTTTAATTAATACACATCTGAAACATACCAGAAAGGGCAAGGGCTAGTTTATTTCGAAAGGATTCGACTTCATAGAGTCAATAATTTACATGCCACTGTGGTTCTCTTTCAAATATTTAGGGATTTGTATACGTACACCTATTTACAGACACCATTATTTCTTGTAAAAAATGATGTTCGAAATAATGTTGCACGTGCAAAACTACATTGTTCTGAAAGTTATGAATGCAAAAATTTTTAAGATATCAATAAAATGAAAAGCTTTGGGAGGATTTCCTTTTTGTTGGTACATCAATTTATCTAACATGTGACGGATATGATTTAAAACCAAATCTCATGTAAGGTTGTACTAAATATTATGGTTCACAGAAGCTAATTGTTTTGGGTAGAAATCATTGAAAATACATTTCCAAAACTGATGTTGTTTTAAAATTTTATGTATTTTTTATGTTACACGAAGTTCGTAAGTATCTTGCGCATAATGGTAGGTACTTTGGAACAGAAACGCTTTAGTTTTTTGGCACATTTACCGACAAATAAAAGCAAACAACTTTGGCAAAATGTCTACACTATACTACGAGAATTCAACTTGAGGTGCATGGACATTAATTTGTTTAAGATATAAACAATAAACAAACCTAATTATGTTGTGAAAACTTCCAACTTTAAAATCCCCACAGGCGTCTGATCCGTATTCATAAAATGGCACGAAAAAGCGTTTTAAAACGTCAAATGCTTTATTATCTTGGTAATAAACATTTCTACAAGCATTAAACCCATCGACAAAAAAATTGGTTCCTCCATTAGAATTATGTTCGATGCAATGCAGTAACTGGATCTGGAAATAGGGACAAAGTTGAGTTTACAAACATGCCAAACAACACTCATGGGACTTAATGTAAGTATACATTACTTCATAGAAAGTCAAGTCAAAATGACAAGGAAGTTAAGGAATGACTATATATTTCCTACCAATCAATTATAGCTTTCTGAAAGCAATAAAACGTTTACAAGAAACACAGACATAAAACGGTTGGAAGTCTTAAGAATAAGTTGAAAATATATGCCTTTTTAAAAAAATCCGTACAGCTCGTTTTAGTTAAACGTTAGTTTATGTTGAGCAACATCACTTTCAACTTGACTTGCAGCCATCCACAATATTTCTGAGAATTTAAGAGTACCTATTTATTTACTTACATTTGGAGACTTAACCAACGTTGGTAGATCACTGTGTAGAGGTAACCCTCGATCTGTAAAAGCCACGTTAGAAGGATTGTCGACAGCTTTAACATCAAAAAAGTTCCTGCGTGAAGAACAGAAAAGTCTTAATAGGGCTTGTAATTGAGTTGTAAATCGTTCTCAAAGTAAATAAATACTAGAACTTACAATGGCAAGGGGAAGTGCTGCTTCGCCCCGCCCATCCATTGTCAACAAAAAATTGCCAGGTACAGTCGGTGACCCTAAGGTTAGCAGTTTAGGGAAGGGGGGTTGAGATGAGCACATGCTCACAGCTGCTCATAATTACTCACGAACACTTGCTCAAATGCTCATAACTGCTCGTGAGTTCTCATGACTGGTTGCAACTGCTCATAACTGCTTCAACACACTTGCTCATAAATACACGTTGCTGCAGCAAAATATCACATTTCGAAAAAGGTTGTGCTGGCGGAATGAGCTGCAGATATTGTGGAAAAGTATGTTTAAATTCTCCAGGTAAAATCTCTAGCAACCGATTGAAACAAACTTTCATTGAACTCACAATAGCGTTAGCACACGTAAATGACAAAAACAAGCGCGATGTTTACATAAAAACAACTACCGTGAGTTAATGAATTATATAATTCCCATGGCAAACCTAAATAATTTCACGTGTCAAAGTTCAAATGTAACGTCATCTGCTCCACCAGCTCCATCGGCCGCAGAACCCCCTTCCCTATTGGTGGGTTGCAACCATCCCTCTGGGAGTAAGAGAACAATGGAATGCTCCCCATGTCGGATGAAATTTGCATTGAAAATGAGGAAAATCCTTTGTTAAAATCATCCAACATGGCGACTATGACGTAACTTGCAACCCAAGAATACTGCTAAGGTCCACGACTTTGTGTACAACATATTAAGGTGATTTCGTGTTCTAGCACATATTGCAAATTAGCTAGGATAAAATACTTCAAGACAAGTCTGGTGAATTTCATACGTTATGATTGCATGTAAAAGGTTTAGCGCTTTGCCATGTTTAAAATCTGAATACACGAAGTCATCCGCTCGGAAAGTCGACGTTCAACTTCCGGCATAAATATCTCCCGTGCTTACATCTTATTAACTTATGTCATTATACAACTTTTAAAAATGAATTCATTGTCATTTTGAATGAAGTTTCAAAAAGACAAAAGTTTCAAAAGTTTCAACTACGACAGAAAAAGTACAAACCCATAATAAGTAGTTTTATGGTATCCAAAGCGTTGAGCGATCTCCATGACGACGTCTGGTCTTGATGGAGCATTTTCCATCAAAATTATTCCTTGTTGGTAAAAGTTGTACAAAAAATCAAATAACATTTGATCTTCATTCATCAATGTATGATAATCATAGCGAAGTATTTGTTCTTGCATCAGTTTTCTGTTCCACAAAAATAGCTCATCTTTAACTATACTGTCCTTATTACGTTCTTTTTTTTGTTCTGGCATTCTCATTTTATAAAGCCATTCTAGAGAATATGTACTGTGATGATCATCTTGCCACGTACAATTCACAAATTTTCCATCAGCAGAAATTGTAAGTGCTTTTGCTTTGGTATCCAAAGTCAAATCTTTGATTGTATTGAAAAGTACTTGATTTGAGGCTGGATCGTAACATTGAGGACATTTGCAGTTATTACGTAAAAATGCATATGGATATCTTGAGAAAGAACCATCACTCCAATTCACCCTTAAACATCTCTCATCGACACTTGGGTGAATACTTTCAATCAAAACATTTCTGTTTAAAGCGATGGAGGAAGCATCTATGAAATAAAAAATAAGAATGTAGCGATAGAAAAAGTGAAATGTCTCTATTTATGTATGATGAACAACGCATTCCACGACGATATTTTCATGTGGTAGGTATATCTATAGCTACAAAGTTCTTAATTTTATTCATTCAAGATAGTTTGGAGCTTTAACAGAAAAGATCAAAAATAGCTAATAATTTGAAGTTCTCAAAGTTATATAATACAAGCTTACCCTAAGGCTAGGATATATTGTGAGCTGAGCTATAAAACAAAAAATGGCAATTTATGGGAGCAAATCACTACTAAAAATACAATATTTCTTTATATAGCTAATTGCCTCTTATAAGCCTTCCCACCTCCTTCTACAAATCCCTCACTAAAAGGTTGCAAAATATAGCTTGCACCCTGTATTGAATTTTGCTTATATCAAGCTTTACTCATTGATGTACGCGTTCGTTTGAAATTAACCATGCAATGCATGGAGAAAACTGCATAGCCCCCTAATGCCCACGGCTATTAAGTCCTCTTGCTCGACTGTTGTTACATCGTTAATTATTCGGAGTCAAATTACACGATAATTCCCCTTATCGTTCAAAATCGCCAAACTTGCGTTAAAATAAAGGAAAACACACACTCCAAAAAACATCACGGAGTGTGTTCTTTCTTTATTTTTTAAAATTATCGGGTGTAAAAGGATTTTGCGTTATTATTACAAGCCTTGGTAACAGAAATCGTCTTTCCCACAATAACACAGATAAAATATTTTTTTGTATGACACCACTAACATGGTTGAATTGCGAGTCAAGAATTAAACTACAGTAGCTATATATTTGCAAAGCAAATTCATACATAGGTGCATTCAACCAATTCAAAAACAGAATTACAATTAAATGGCTCGATGAATTGTTTATTCCATAACTGACCATGAACAATGTACGCTTCAAACAACATCGATGGTTGTTAATATTCAAATAAGTGAACTCAAATTTGGATGAAATTATTGTCAAACGGAAGAGTCTCATGCATTGATAATTCTCTCCGCAACCATGTTACTACAAAGTGAACACATGCTTTCAGGGATATAAGTGATTAAGTGTTTCCTTGTGCGCATTTAATATACACGACGAGTATTTTTTAAAATAGACATGTTTCGACATCTCATGATGCCATCTCATGATGTTTCCTTATGCCTCGAGACGTTAAGCAAAAGCCCCTCGGTCTGCGCCCTCGGATTTTTACTAAACCTCCTTCGGTTTGCAGGACATTTAATCACTTATATCCCTGAAAGCATGCGTTTACTTATAATAAATATTCGCTTTAGCGTCGCTCCCCCTTCATCGCCACTCTCTGTTAAGCGCCACATCGGAGAACATTAGTACGGGGCTCAGAAGAAATATAAAGTTATTAACTTTACGCTTACGACAACCTAGTTCTCGTATTTTGTAATTTACTTGCGCATTTAAATACGTTATTTGGTGATTTAGAAGTAACATCGTGTGTACGTGGCACAAAGAAAACAGTTTTATTGCATACCTGAATACCATTTGTTTATATTCACGTTTGCACCTTTTCTTGTCAGTAGTCTGTTCTGTGTTTTGAACAAAACTGTACAGACCGAAGAAAATGTGTTGATACGAGAAATACCACCTACTAGCAGTACGTTATGCATTTTCATTTTAAGCATTTTATGCATTGCCATTTTAAACGAATACGTTGGCATCACCGACATATGCAGAGCACGATAGTCATGCACAGTTCATGGGAAAAATAATCTTACTGATGGTCGGTCACAAGTGAGTTTTTGTGCATGTGTGAAATATCAATAATTTGCGGTATTTTTATCAAGCGTTTAATGATTTATAAACAGAGGGGTTCTTTAAGAAAGAATAAGAAAGAGGTTCTTTAAGAAAGACGTGTCTTACCAAAACATAAAGAAATGGAAAGAAAATGCGCGGATCCAGCGTTAGGCAGGAGCAAAGATAATACGCTAATTGGGTTGGGGAGGGTGAATATTCATACATTCAGCTTTGCTTGACTGTAAATTAGGTCGTCCAATCTCACCGGTATGCAGCAATGGAAGTCTACGTGAATACAATATATCACGATTTACTTGCTCTTCCACTTGCAACGTGCGTAGAGTTAAAAGACCAAATTGTATCCTAAGGGTTTGAGCGACTTTAACAAACTACTTATTAAACAGTCTTTGTCTACTTTCATCTGCCTCATAAACCCGTGAGTAAAACAAACTCAAAATATCGCCAAAATTTTCAAGTCTCGTCAACCAGTACTGTGCACTTTCACCATCACAATTCATGGAATCCTGAACTGCTCGGCATAAATCATGTTTCAAAAAAGCAAAAAAAATTTCAACATTCGTAAGCCATCAAACGCCAGCCATTTTGACAGTGATTTTTCTTACCTCTCCCCGTGTTAAATTTAAAATTCTATTCAGGTATAAATTACCATAATTGACAGTCGATTTGTTTTTGTGTGATAACTTCCATTTGCTTTCAAGTAAGTTCAATATTTACGGACTGTTTTCAATTGTATCTTGGAAGCATTTGATATAATTTACGACCGTTCGATTTAAACGTATGACATTGGTAATTTTGTCCTTTTTGGACGCCCATACTTTGTAGATGGCGAAAATTGGAAAATTATTTGTAGGCTCTTAGCCAATCGCAATCGAGATTACATGAACATTGAATAATAATATGTATTATTAGGATAAGCTGATTTTTTAAAACTCCACTGGCCCACAGATGAAAATTACTGCCACGAATGAAATATGTCGATATTAAACTTAAAGTTTCTTCTATAGAATAAAAACTTCTAGAAAAAGATGAAAAATAGAATTATCTTACTTGAATTTATCTGATTTGCCATTTTCCTCAACAAAGAACACGAAAACCATTATTGTTTCAGGATAATGCTCAATAAGATCTCGCTAATTGTGACAGTGCTTACTTAGCTACAATTATAACTAAGAAACAACATACCATGTATGTTGTGTAATATTCTTTACTTTGGATGTTGTAAATAGTTGTGCACTTACAAAGTCGGTTCTTTTATAACTTATTGAGTCAAGAAAGCAACTAAGAAAGGAATTTGCGTGATATTAGTACAACAATGTGTCATAAGCCCCGACGATATTTCAAGTGATGGCCATAAGCCATCACGCGATTCAAGATTTTTTAATTAAATACTTTCATAGTAACTGAAATGAAAAAAGTAAGCTGAAAGAGGCAATCGATTGATTTGGGTCTTAAAAAGGCCAGCCTTTTTTACACTTAGTTGACACTTGAAGGTCAACCCTCGAAATACATGTATGTCTTCAGATTATACATAGCTTATACAACCATTGGCAAGTATGATCATCCCATTTTTCTCATGTGTGTACGCTAAATACATGTTAGCTAACATAAATTTCACTAAATAGAGTCATGTCGCAGCAGCTAGCAAAAAATTGATTAATAATCTGTGTAGGATAATCAAAAGCTTAATTGATATTTCTGTTGCTTGTTGTTTATGGAGAAGCATGTGTTGAAGCGATTATGCAAATTAAATAAATAGTGCAAGCTGTACCGACATTTTCCTAAGGGTTGTACTTTCAAATTAAAAATCCTTATGAGATCACGTGAATATAGAAATAATTTCATGGCACGTGGCTCATGTAGCTTCATTTTTTATCAAATTTTCGTTTTAAAACATATAAACGCTTATTGCACATTTATTATCCTAATATGCATTTGTGAACTAAAATAAATTTCGCTATGTCATGTTATATTGAGACAATGATAAGAAACAAAGGGTTAGGCTTAAAAAAATGGATACAACGCAGAGTTTACGAAATGGCTTCAACTTCAATTTTAAACAATGGATTCATTTAAGTTTCTAGCAATGGATTGATCTAAGGTTTCAAACTATAAATTCAACGTCACTGAGGGTTAAAACACTGAATTCAACCAAGGTTTTAAGCAAGTTGCAAAAACTGATTTTATAACTTAAAAGTATCACAAAGAAAGTATCTATAAATGTTTCACTAAACACAAGAACCGTAAAGCAAGATCGCCTTTATAATTTTTTGAAATTTGTCACCGAATCCCTACTTCCACCCAATTTTAGCGGTTAATACCCCCTCTCAATAAAAAATATGCTCGCAGCCCCGAAACAATACAATTGAAATTCTCATACAACTGGCCCAATATATACGTAGTTTCCATTACAACACAAAATCTAAATTGAATCTCAAATCGATTGCTTAATTTTGAATCAAGTCCATAACAGCCTGAAACTTATAAACATGTATTTACCAATCGCGTATCAATGTACTTTGAAAGAGCTTCTTTTTTACATTCGCCCCATTGTTTTTGTCGTGCTGAACGCAAAATCTATAAAAAAAGAATAGAAGTGTTTGCCACAGGCAACAATACCCGTTACAATAACATGAATATATCGTCTGGGTCGAACACTAAGAATAAAAACATAAAAATACAGGCTAAATATGCAAAAAAGAGTTTCCAACAGAATAATTAAGGAATTCCGCTTAACTTACTCTTTTACTTCCTTTTTGGCTGTAATCAATCGGTACCAAAATTAAAGAAACGAATTTTGGCACTTTCTATAGCAAATAAATAAACCGTAAAACCGCTATTGATAACAGAAGCATTGAGCATCTGACAGAGCTATCCTTTTTGAATAACAATTTCATTCATTCAAAATAATTAGTCCAATGAAACAAGATCAGCTAGTAAAAGAGTTTCCCAAAATACAAATATTTTGTACATATAACAAACATAATAAAAAAATTAACTGTCTTACACCATAAAATGAAAGTTTACTTT
This sequence comes from Xenia sp. Carnegie-2017, assembly GCF_021976095.1. NCBI lineage: Eukaryota > Metazoa > Cnidaria > Anthozoa > Malacalcyonacea > Xeniidae > Xenia > Xenia sp. Carnegie-2017. The sequence goes on along the minus strand of NW_025813485.1, from coordinate 1,799,133 downwards.
TGAAGCGGAGAAAATATTCTTTCAGTTTATGACTGCCCATACACGGTGATGAAAACCAAAGTTAATTAACTATGTAAACATGGCATTCTATTACTACTGAATATATAATACTAAATACTCCCATGGCATCTTTAGTAAAACATTCTGAATTTTAAACTCGGTCTTATTGATTAGTGAACAACAACAAAAAAATGGAAATGTTACATCATTGTCAGGAAGGGTGGAACAATTAACGTTACAAACACATCAACAGAATCAATGATTTGACATGAAAAGGAAGACGAAACTAAAATTAATATTTTGGTCATGGCAAAGTTTTGATTGATATATTATATCAAATAAGTACAAAAGTTTGCAAATGCACAAAATTTAGTCTTTACTGAATGAAAGCTTGATTGTGACTGTATGAAACTGTTATTTGTAACATGTGAATAGCTTTGGTGCAATCCTATATTCATTATTATCATTATTAGTAAAATCTTTATTAACTATGTTTTAGTAATTTCCCTTATAACATTGATGTTTTTTCCGATACAAGATTATCCTAGGTCCAATTTAAATTATTTCCTTCAAATCTTCTTATTTGAAAGTTGCTGAAGATGTATAAATATCTTAAATACCAAATCTTGAAAATCTATTCAGTTTCATTTCAATGCTTCCATTGATAAAGCATGCAAATTTTTTCTTTGACCAAAACAATATTAGCTAGACAATACTGATAAAAATGTCTGCACAATTATTATTCAGTTTTTCCCTACTAACTACTATTCAAAGGACACGCTCAGTTAATTAAATTTAATAAAATAATAAACATGAGGCTGACAATCAAACCAATCAATCTTTACGAGTTTTTAAACATATTTAAACTAATCATTTCATTAAAGGAGGTCGATTTCTCTTGTAATGCCGAACTCTGATAAAGTTACAAGCACAACACACATTAGAAAAAAATTCAAAAATATTCCTTCATTTTGTGGAGTTGAATGTTTTGGCAAGACATTTGATTTTTTTTAGAATTTCAAGACCGTGTCATCAAGATTACTAACACATAAAATTAGCAATGTTGAAAAAATGAAAGAAAGAATGACGTCTTATTAGAGCTTGACGTAATGTCAAAAGACAAAATATTAGCAACATTAGTGATAAAATTGGATTATGAAATCTTATGATCCTGGTTTAGACATGATTATTCATTTTTGTGGTCTATATAGCATGGATAAACAATGCCTGGAAGTACTACTTTGAAGTATTTATTTGAAATTGCAAAGTTTAAATGCTTTTTCAGCGTAAAAGAAAAGGTAATGAAAATCTTCGATTTTTAACGTTGCGATGGCAGTTTTGCAACACTAGCAACACTTTTGACACATGTTAAAAATATGATTTTAGTATTTATGATGACAATAGCATCTATGAAAACACACGATTGTACTAGCGATTTCAAAACGACGGAATTGATTTCATCATAATCAGTGATAGCTACTTAAAATAACAGTCGAAACTCGAAACTATAAAACTTGAAAATATTGAAATCGAAACGTCGGAAAACAAAATTTTCATCGCTTTTGTATGGGTTGAAATATGTTTTAAGCATTTATAATTTACAACAACATAGTTAATAATTTTAAGAAAATAATATACGCTGGTGGTCCAAATCACACAGGCAATAAAAATGTGTATGACGGGGAAAAAATATGGCATCCTAGGGAATCATGAAAACAACAAGCAGACAATTCATGTGATGAAAGCTGATACATTAGTAGTAGAGCCAAATAATGACTGCGTTACATTTTTTTGTAGACTCATTCGATATACTTCTATTACCATAGACTATAAATGGGCGTACATAGCAGGACACAGTGGGCAAGATTATAGATTTAAAAACTTACCAAATCTGTCAGCAATTTTTGTAACCTGGACCGCACAAGTTCATGCAGCCAAACTGCCGCTTCAAACTCTATTGACACCTGTGAACTTTAGTCTTGACATATGTAATTAAAGCGCTTATGACTATAGTAGGCTGCAAACCGCACACAGTATAAATTGAAAAGATCGTGCGTGAATAGTAAGCAGTTCACACTTAGTCTTAGGCTTGAAAACACTTCGACAACTTACAACATGGTCGCTTTTATAAGAGCTTTGACAATTATCTTTGCTCTACTTTGTGGTATACACATGTCATATGAGGAAACGACTCAAAGGACTTTCAACTTGACCGAGGTTTGTCTTAAGTAAAGTAGTGATTTTAGTCCCGCTGTGTAGCACTTACCTTACGCTAGTTTGCTAAATTAACCCCTAAATATCGGTGTATTTACACTTATAACATTTGCGCGTGTCCTATATACGTCGTTGTTTGCTTATATAATAGTATCTTACTCAATTGTATCTATGTACCTGTTTGGTACTCTAACAAATATAACCGCATAATCACTGACAGTTTGGTCAATCTGGTGACAGAGAAATGCGATGTATCATAAGATTGTCGACAAACCTAATCAAATTTGGACATTCTATATAAGCTAACTTTCGAATAGATATCATATTAGTCTACGAACTATATCGCTTTTGTGAAAATGTTTTCTTTAAACAAATTACAAAAGATAAGATAACGCATTGTGATAACCACATTCATAATCAAATTGTGCGTGCAACAATCCATGGATCCTATTTGACCAGCACATTTTACGTCAGCTTACACATTCCAAGGGAGATTTATATTCATTACTACATATTAACAGCTTATTTACAATTAAATGCTCTCGAAACTACGATTAGATATGACGGTGTAAACTGAAAAGATGAAACAAACGATATAGCATTTATATGAGTTCAGCAAATCTCTAAACATCAGCAAATATGTTGCTTGTTATGTTAAATATTTGATAAGACAGCGGCTGTGTACAAATGCTTTAAAACAAACCATATGTCCAGATGTGCACAGTTTTCGCCATGAGATAAACCTTTGCAAGGGCGTCGTTTCATATAAGGTGTTTTAGATGTAAGGATCAGAAAAAGAATTTGAATAATTTGCATATTTTGTCAGCATGCCGATGGTAAATTCAACTAAAATTGGCCAATTATTGATCAATATCCCAGAGCGAAGCCAGCCCGTTTATTCAGTCCTGCTATGCAAATATTTCAGTGTTTACTCAATATAAAAGCAATAGATTTTTAAAGAAATGAATAAACGATAACTTGCTTGACACGACCCCAAACGTCAACATCCATGTATGCCGTAGTTTTGAAAAATTTACATCTACGTAATCTTAACACACAATCCATTCAAGTAGGTGATGAGAAGGAAATATTTCCACTTTTACAAGCCACTCAAGTTAAAAACCCACCTAACACTGAATTTATTTTAAGTATACATTACCAATTGAACCAATTGAAATGGAGCTAAAGTATTTCTTCCAAGACTAAATGTTTTTCAGTAAAAACAATATTTGACGGAGTTCTTTTACAGTCACATGTTTTTAGAAGTCTACGAGAATGCAATTTATCAAAAAAGTTAATTAAGAAATATCTCTCTTCCGTTCGTAAAAATCTTGTTAGTGACGTGGATCTTGCTGTGCATAACGGATCTCCATGTTATTCATAATCCAGCTTTGCTTAAATGGTATTATCTTCGAAACTCAATACAGGAGTAAATTAAAACACAAGACGTTTCTGCATGGTAAAGTGGCTATTTTCCCCAGCATACTTTAACTAAACATCATTTATATATTTCAGGAAATATAAACAGACTCGTAGTATTAGAAATATCTTTAAAACAATACAAAGTCACAGTTGATTTTCCTATTAATATAAAAAATCAGCTAATAATAGTAATGTATAATCTAGAAAACTAGAAAAGAACTATACCACGGTATAAAGTCGGTAGAAAATTTGGCCATATTGTTATGTTAGAATCATCAGGGAAAATATTTTGTGACGTCTAGTGCTTCAATAACACCAATACGTTTTATTGAAAAGAATGCTTACATATAGAAATGGAAGTAAGAAATAGTTATACAGAAAGCCATAATAATCTCGGTGATCCGACCGCCAGATTGAACGGAAGTTCTAACACTCAAAACATAATCAATGTTAAAAAGACACGATAAAGTACTGCGGTCGACAAAATTAAAACGTGTTAAGCAAAGTATTCTTTCGCAACTGCGAAATTCGCCCTATACACAAGCCTTCTGCTAACAAATTTTCATTCTTAACTCTCACATAAATTTGCGCACTTTTTTATTTACTTTGGCAATTTCCTCTGAGCAAACACAGTATAGACATTACAGACATAAATTCGATTGTCAGTTATGATATAAAGAGAATTCTAATTTCCTTTGACACAAGTGCAGCCGGAACGCGACTTAAGTACTCCGACAGGTGTACGTATTAAGCACGCCAAAAACATAACTCGTAATAGACAAATCTCTCAATATCTTTATTGAAAATTGAATGGATATTACATGGCAACCATATTGAAAGGAGATTTAAAGTTCATAGCTCATACACTCTTTCAACGCCTTAACTTAATGTCTTTGGATGGTAAATAGTTTCCAAATGTCTATTGATTTTAACAAATTAATCCCTTAATTGCCCATACAATTTAGCTAACTGTGCGCGTATTTAACATAATATGCGCGAATGACGACGTATATTGATGTATTGTTTGTTTCATTTTGTCTTTGTTCCCACTGTGAACTTCGTCTGGCAGGAATAACACAAATTATTCACGCTGGGTATCAAAAGAGATTTATCGATTGTAGTTATATCCATTTCTGTCAACACTACTATTCATAATAACATACAAAATATCATGCAAAAATAATCAAATAAATATGTATCACATTTGCTTAAATTTCCATTTAAACGCACAATTTTCATGTCGTTCCCATAAATACAAATTTTGAATAAAATTTATAGAATTGTGATCTTACAAATAAATTGACAAGATGATTAAATTCTAATATTAACAAATCAAAAAATTTAAGCAGTAGCTAATTTTGTTTAAAAATAGATTAAGAGTTATCTATAGTCACAATTGAACGTAATTTGTTACAATAATTTAAAAATAAGACGATTTTTTTAAATGGTTATACACATCAATTTCCTCTTATTTTATTTACAAAAGGTAATTGCCCATTGTTCATATATCTTGTGTTTTAACTATGGTTTTAGTGCTTTATAACATCACTAAAATTAAAATCCATATTATTTGTTTCGGCATTATAAATAAAACAGGAACTACGAAAAGTGTTTCCGAAGCACTTGTCAAGTACGTAAAATGAGCAGTCTCGTGCGAAATAAATAAAAGAATTATTGTTTTTGCTTTGTTTTCTAGTATTTTGTTGTGTCTAAATGTGCCCCATTTCCCCCAATATTGTGATTATCTACCCAAAAGAAAAGGATGAGCCTGATAATATATTACACAAAAACAAGTCAAAAACTTATGACTTTGAAACGTTGTTGAAAAGTAAATTTGTTCATTTGCAAAACATACTATGTGATCACCATAGTTGAAAGACAAAATACTGTCATAAAATAATGAAAAACTCAAAGCAAAAGATTATCTCATTTAAATTTCTGCAATCTAGTCAATAGGTTTTAATTTCCAGTCATCCTTGGTCGTGATAGTGTGGATAAAATTGGATTGGAATAAATTTGAAGTAGGCATTCTTTAATCTTCATATTTGTTATTTTTAGAAAAGTTGCTTGGGAAAACTTTCATGCCAGAGATTAAACACTGGAGTATCTTCGAGACATTGTCTTTCTGACTCAGATTGCAACAGTAATGAATACTGCCACAAGTTTCATCAAATATGTTTAAAATCTCATGAATTTGTAAAAGTTTCACAGAAAACCTCCGTGAAGAGTTGTAAGACAAATTCAAATTGCCATAAAACTGAGTATTGCCATAATTTCTGGAAAATTTGCCTCCCCAGTCAAAAAGCGTACAAAAAGCCAAGAAAAAAGCGACCTTCGTGGTTTTGTGACACATCTAATGATTGCAAAACCGACGAACAATGTCACAAAAGATTTCACGCATGCTACAAGAGACCATCGGTTTCAGCTGTCCGAAGAGACACCGGCAATTCCCGACGATGTCAAAGTACAAGTGATTGTGGCACGAACTTTTATTGCCATGATCATTTTTTTATTTGTTTGGAAGACGTACCAACCGTAAATTCAATTCTTCCCAAGCGAACCAATAAAAAGTGCAACAGAAGTATCCAGTGCCCAAACAACATGCTCTGTCACAACTTGTGGAAGATTTGCTTCTCACCAGCAAAAATCGTGAATTTGCCAAAAAGAAATAAATCGCGAGGATGTCTAATAGACAGTGACTGTCTTAAAGACGAATATTGCCAAGATAAAAAGATATCTCAAACAGTGGTTGCTCGGCAAAAGCGAGCCATTCGCAGGATTTGTCTTCCTCGAATGCATGCAAAGAAGCTCAAATATACGGTGCCAGATGTGACCTGTACCACTGAAAAAGACTGTGGACCAAATAAAACATGCCTACGAAGTGTAAGAGTGTGTATGTCATATAAGTTACCGGGAGAAATGTGCTTGGTAAACAAGGTAAATACTTTAGTTTACACCTTGCTTATATTTATTTATTGGTTTTAAAAAGTTTAATTGCAAATTTCGTTTTTTTTTGTTTCGATTGTTTTTCTTGTTTTTTTTTTACGTATTGTAACTTTTTTCTTGCTGCTGTTTTTTCTGCTTTTTCAAAAGCTGCATTTTTCGTTGTATTGCTGGTACACATTTTTTGCATTACTGGTACTTAATTTGTTGCATTACTGGTGTTCAATTTTTGCATTACTGGTACTTAATTTATCTCATTGATGGTACGTAATTTGTTGCACTGCTGGTACTTAATTTGTTGCATTGCTGACGTTTAATTTGTTGCATTACTGGTACTTAATTTGTTACATTGCTGGTGTTTAATTTGTTGCATTACTGGTGTTCAATTTGTTGCATTGCTGGTGTTTAATTTGTTGCATTACTGGTGTTTAATTTGTTGCATTACTGGTACTTAATTTGTTGCATTACTGGTGTTCAATTTGTTGCATTGCTGGTGTTTAATTTGTTGCATTACTGGTACTTAATTTGTTACATTGCTGGTGTTTAATTTGTTGCATTGCTGGTGTTTAATTTGTTGCATTACTGATACTTAATTTGTTGCATTACTGGTGTTTAATTTGTTGCATTACTGGTGTTTAATTTGTTGCATTACTGGTACTTAATTTGTTGCATTACTGGTACTTAATTTTTTACATTGCTGATTCTTCATTTGTTGCAATGGTGGGGCTTATTTTGCTGCCATACTGCAATCACCTACAAGTTTACTGGTTTAGCAAGTACAATTAAAGCTGTTATGTTACATTGAGTTTGACCTGTTCACGTTGATTTTATTTATAAAAGCATCCATGTAATGAGTACTTCATAAAGTTTATGTTTTATAAAGATTTCAATTTTGTTTGGGTAATTCGTTAGGTAGTTTCTATCTTCAAACAACAAGAAAGAATAAGGGCACGATTTTAACTTGCTATCAATTTTCTGAGCAAAGTTTAGGTGTGACAATACAGAGACTATAGACATGACACTTTACATCAACTATCGGTAATGTGTATAGTTGACGTTCTGAATTTTATCAATAAAAATATAAATATTATACAATAAATGGCTGTTTGCAAAAGGTACAAAATTTAGCTGCTGCCTTCAAGCCTCATATGATCAAACCGATTTTTAAACAAGCAGTTAACAGTTGGCAACTACAAAAATAGAAAAAAATGCAATAATTCAAGTATTGGTTGACTATATAGTTGAATATAGATATTGGTTGACTATATAGTTGAATATAGATATTGGTTGACTATACAGTTGAATATAGATATTGGTTGACTATATAGTTGAATATAGATATTGGTTGACTATACAGTTGAATACAGATATTGGTTGACTATATAGTTGAATATAGATATTGGTTGCCTATACAGTTGAATATAGATATTGGTTGACTATATAGTTGAATATAGATATTGGTTGACTATACAGTTGAATATAGATATTAGTTGACTATACAGTTGAATATAGTTATTGGTTGACTATACAGTTGAATATAGATATTGGTTGACTATACAGTTGAATATAGATATTGGTTGACTATACAGTTGAATATAGATATTGGTTGACTATATAGTTGAATATAGATATTGGTTGACTATATAGTTGAATATAGATATTGGTTGACCATATAGTTGAATATAGATATTGGTTGACTATATAGTTGAATATAGATATTGGTTGACTATACAGTTGAATATAGATATTGGTTGACTATATAGTTGAATATAGATATTGGTTGACTATACAGTTGAATATAGATATTGGTTGACCATACAGTTGAATATAATTGGTTGACCATACAGTTGAATATAGATATTGGTTGACTATATAGTTGAATATAGATATTGGTTGACTATACAGTTGAATATAGATATTGGTTGACTATACAGTTGAATATAGATATTGGTTGACCATATAGTTGAATATAGATATTGGTTGCCTATATAGTTGAATATAGATATTGGTTGACTATATAGTTGAATATAGATATTGGTTGCCTATACAGTTGAATATAGATATTGGTTGACTATATAGTTGAATATAGATATTGGTTGACTATATAGTTGAATATAGATATTGGTTGCCTATACAGTTGAATATAGATATTGGTTGACTATATAGTTGAATATAGATATTGGTTGACTATACAGTTGAATATAGATATTGGTTGACCATATAGTTGAATATAGATATTGGTTGCCTATATAGTTGAATATAGATATTGGTTGACCATATAGTTGAATATAGTTATTGGTTGACCATACAGTTGAATATAGTTATTGGTTGACCATATAGTTGAACATAGATATTGGTTGACTATATAGTTGAATATAGATATTGGTTGACTATACAGTTGAATATAGATATTGGTTGACTATACAGTTGAATATAGATATTGGTTGACCATATAGTTGAATATAGATATTGGTTGACTATATAGTTGAATATAGATATTGGTTGACTATATAGTTGAATATAGATATTTGTTGCCTATACAGTTGAATATAGATATTGGTTGACTATATAGTTGAATATAGATATTGGTTGACTATATAGTTGAATATAGATATTGGTTGCCTATACAGTTGAATATAGATATTGGTTGACTATATAGTTGAATATAGATATTGGTTGACTATACAGTTGAATATAGATATTGGTTGACCATATAGTTGAATATAGATATTGGTTGCCTATATAGTTGAATATAGATATTGGTTGACTATATAGTTGAATATAGATATTGGTTGCCTATACAGTTGAATATAGATACTGGTTGACTATATAGTTGAATATAGATATTGGTTGACTATATAGTTGAATATAGATATTGGTTGACTATACAGTTGAATATAGATATTGGTTGATTATACAGTTGAATATAGATATTGGTTGACTATACAGTTGAATATAGATATTGGTTGACTATACAGTTGAATATAGATATTGGTTGACTATACAGTTGAATATAGATATTGGTTGACCATATAGTTGAATATAGATATTGGTTGACTATATAGTTGAATATAGATATTGGTTGACTATATAGTTGAATATAGATATTGGTTGACTATATAGTTGAATATAGATATTGGTTGACCATATAGTTGAATATAGATATTGGTTGACTATACAGTTGAATATAGATATTGGTTGACTATACAGTTGAATATAGATATTAGTTTACTACAGATAATAGGTAACTATGAACTACTAATGGTTTTTTCACGTTTCGTAAAAGAAATCCTTCTAAAAATAATAGCTTCTAGGAGCATCATAAATTTTTACCTTAAGTATTCTTCCTGACAAATTATCGAGATTCATATTTCCTAATTTTGTTACGTGGTGATGATTTATAGTCGTTTTTGTGGCTCAGTCGTCAAAACCAGAACAAGGCCATTCTCTTAAATGCAAAAGCGAAACATTCACTAATGTATTTTAAACATAAACAACATAAGAATGAAACAAAATTATTGGCAAAATTACTTTTTAAAATCTGGTTGAAATAAAACAAAAAACTTAAAAATTCACGTCATGTCACATCGTCTTCCATAATTACATTCTGATTGGTTTGGATTTATAATGTAATTAAACGCTTTTGATCATTGGTGTGGTTAATATAGCTGTTGTTTTTGCTGATGGTTTTGTCTCTGATAATATTTTCTTTTTTTGATTTAGATGTTGTTTTATTAATTGTAGCTGTTCTTTTTTGCTATTGTTGTTTCTCTTTGAAATTTTGATTTTTGTAACAATGCGTTGTCTTCGCAAAGTTTGTGAAGCAGGTCAGCCGTAACTCTCCCCCTTTCACAATCTTATATTCAAATTTTGACACTTGCCCAATCGTAGTTTGCTTTGGTTGAGCATGTTGCAAGTCACATATGTCATCAATTTTTTAATATTGCTCATACTATTACTGTGGTCGATGGTCTTGAGAGTACTGCTGTATTAACACATTTGTACTAATTATGTTTGTGAATACTTTGCAGAGTGATTTTGCAAGCGATTGCGTAAGTGGATCATATTGCAAAAGAAGAAGAAAATGGGCATCGCGTCGAAGAATAATAAATAAAATGAGACTTCCAGAAAAAGCAGCTAATTATCTCATGAAAACAAGCAAGAAGAAATTTGAAGTTGGAAGATGTATTCTATCAACATAAAAATAAACACTAAATGGCCTTTGGAATGTAAAAATTAACACATGCATCAGAAAAATGCTATACGCCAAAGATGGACAGACCATAAAAATATGAAATACAGTTTTTGTATTCACAAGTGACACAAAGTACAACATGCTTGACAATGATTCATTAACAGAATTTATAATTCATTATATCTTACACAGTATAATTTATACTATATGCAGTATTTTCTTGTAAAAAGTTTATTTTTTTATAGATTAACATGTCATAAGTTTTCTTCTTTTACTTTAACTCGATAATTGCTTCATTAAACTTTTGCAAATAAAAAATATAATATATAAAACCATGCAGCTAGCTGCGACCAATTATATTAACAGGGCAAAAACATGTTGCCCTTTCATTTTTCATATGACTACAATTTTGATAAAATACAACAGTTCTAAATATTTCTTCCTCAGGCTCAATGGGCAATATTCCATAGTCAAACTACTTGAGTTTTTTTATAATTCGAATTTCGTGTGCAGAAGTGTTTGCCAATTATCTAAAAGTGTTTCTCTAGTTTCATGAATCCCGTTTGATTTTTAGAATACGTCTATGATGGATCTAGCGTCAGTCAGAATAAAATACATTTCAAAATTTGAAAATCATACATATTAATTAATAAACCGATAAGACAAAACGTCGCACCAACGTCGCGCGAGATTGACGTGCGAGATCGATCGATCAATGTCAGACAAATTCTTTATTTATTAATAAAACCGTAGTTTTGGGCCGCTTGTGGTTGAATTCTTTCGAAATAAACAAGTACTTGCTGCAATGTTTCAGATGTGTATAAAATGAACGATGTCATTGTTTTTCACAGTTTCCACAGTTGATATTTTCCATTTCAAAATACGTATTCAATAGTAAGCATCATTATTGACTGAATAAAGATCAAGGCCCATCACCTTTAATGCCACAATACTTTTCTATTCTTTCAGACACGCGTGTCTGGAGGTCAAAATTGGCTTCAAAAATTTATTATGCTTTTCTATTACAGGTAGCGTTCCATCTATTATAGTTCAGTGATTATAACTGTGTTGGAATTCAGCCTGTGCAAATGTGGAAAACCGATTTTAGAAAGAAAGTAAAGAGAATTTGCAAATCAATCATCGATGCACGTTAGAGGGAAAATTTGTTTCGCATTATTGTTATCTTATAATGCTCGGTTTGCAGAAGTCTGTGGAAACACGAAAAAATTATTTTCCTTGTAGAAATTCAGCATTTAATTAGATTGATATACTAAACAAAAGTATTTGTACTTTACTTTACAAAAACTTTTTGTTTCATTCTGACCGTCATTTCTAAATTTCCACACGTTTCTTTCATTTTTGTTATAAATACCGATATACAGGTCACAACACAAGGTAATCAATACAATAACTAAACACGCGTGGTCTATTGCTAATATTTATGATAGAAAATTTTCGATAGCTAAACACGCGAAATACATATATGTAGCTACTAATATTTTCATCAACCTACGCACGTTTACCAGCACACTTTTTCGTCAATATGAGCTACAAGGCGGCAATTTGGGTAGTGAATGAAAGAACTTAAAAAATTTTCTAAGATCTTAGAAAAACACCACTTCAGGGATGAAAGAAAAACAAAGTTTCCCAGCCTATACAATAATTGGCATAATTGCTACTTCACTGTTCTTTCTTTACAATATGACTTAGGTCAAAATGAAATATTTTGTAAAAAGACATCGCGAAATTTAATATAGCTAAATCTCCAGGGTTCAAAAAAGTATGGAAAATTCAAAAAAATCTCACTTCATCTTTTAAAATTACTTGGATAATTTCCTGATTATTTGAAAAAAACGTCATTTATATTTTTTGCATGCTTTTTAATTCGTATTATCCCATTTTTTACACTTGTACATTAATGGACTTTTTTTCTTGACGTCCTCTTACTCTTATACACGATAAGAGCAAGCTTTTATTGAACTAACATATCATTACTTTTTAATCCTAAGGACATCACGAAATCAGTTAATTCACGTAGGAAAGGTCAAGCTTTAAAGCTAGACTTTATCCATGGATTTTTCTGGAACCGTACACCAGTTTATCGCCGGAAAGTGATACTGTAAACATAGACTAACAAATATTCATGAGTATAATTGCCTAATTCAGACATTAAAGTAGCAACAAATCGATTCATATTATGTTTGATGGCATTTATGAATTGCATGTGTTGGGGAAAATTATTAGCTTGCTAGATGTATTGATAATAAAGGACTATCAGTTGATTGCAGAAGAATTTAAAAAAAGTTTAGATAAATTATAGTTCACACATTTTCTTGAATAAAACTCACTGTTCAACGCAAATGCAGAGTCTTTCAGATACAACAATCTCAAACACAATGGGCCTGTCGTTAGCAGCAATTAGAGTAATGTTTTGATGAAAAAAAACTTGAATAATGATGAACAAATATTTGATATGAGCAACACTTAAAAACACTTGACTAATGTATATGGTTTTGATTTTCAAACACAAAAATGTTTGTAATAACTATTCAGGTTTAGAAAAATAATAGTTATTTCAACTACACATAAATAGGGCTAATATATGACCAATAACTGCTAATATTTTGCCATATTTAACAAAACGAAACTTATTTTAGAAAGCTGAACAATCAAGAACAACAAATTTATGAAATTACTCTGTGGGCGAAAAAAAATGAAGCCCTATATGTCATAATTTACTAATAGCTAATATCCCACGTTAAGTCAAAGCCGCTCAAAGAGGCAGCTCAAAATATTGTCACCATCGAATTTAGGACAATATAGCTAAGTGCTGGTTTAGAAAATATTTCCTTAAATGTGGATAGTTGGACCTGAATATCAACAAATGATTCAATAGCCATTGAACAATCATAATGGTTTTATTGATAATAACGTCTAGCGGCAAACATCAAAGAAACGTGTTGTGCGATAGTAAAATTTAAAGTCATCAATGTGGATTGTACATTTGAACACATGAACAATGAAATACTTTACTAAAAGCTTCTTGTCAAAAGCTAAACACTTAACACCAAGAAAAAATGTTTATGGACAGACAACAAAATACGTGTAAATTGTTTTTTTGCAGGCAAGACGAGCTAAGTGATTTTCCGTGACTTCAAAATTCGTACATCGTGATTATTTATATTTACAACATAGAAAGTACAATTACTCATGATTAGACGTGAGAAATATATAATTTTTTTTCTAAAGTGCATGGTTTTTAGAAGTAGACAGTACTCGATAACTGGAAAACAAACTTTGGCTAGAATTTGCGTGAAATGAAGGAACAAGTTTAATCACTGTAAAAGCGAACGGCAGCTAAAAGTTTAAGAAATACCATGTTATTTTTAGATTCTTGTTATAATCATTTATTACCACCATACGCACAGTTCAAACAGGGCAGATTCATGTTTCATCAATTAATCAGCAATAGATCACCAGTACCCATTACCGCTAAATCATCATAAAGCCAAAAACAAACGACTATAAACCAGTGATAACGGATTGAATTTATAACAAAAATTCAGTAGTATTCCAAAACACATGAATTAAGTACTTGGACAGTGAGGAGTAATGTCAGTATACGAATTAATTAGATGTGTCCTAACTCTCTTGCTTTTTGACAAAGTCAAACTACGCAAACAAAAATAACTAAGTTGAAAACAATGACAACTACCCAGAAAATAAACACTGCTTTGAAATTAATGAGTATTTTTATGCCAATATGTGTGTACTTTTTTCTAGCTTTATCTTCTGTCGTAATGAAATTTACATTTCTATTTATTTGATGAGTGAAATATAACCAATCTAAAAAAAGAAATCCGTAGCATTCCTTTTAAATTATGTACCGAGCTTGTCAATGTATGGCAAAACATTTAGTAAAATGCCTATTGCTTTTACTAAATTCACTGACAAAGCGTGAATTCAATCTTTTGAATCCCACACTAAAGCACGCATGGTGCAAGATAAACAGCCATTTTATTTAATGTCGGTGTCTTTGACAAATCGATTAAGTAAAAGCAAGCAATTTAGACACTGTCAGGAACGGTATCAACACACAACCATATCGCAGCGCAATTTCGCTCAATTGGTCGAGAAAAGAACGCAAGACAAACAAATTAGCTATGCAACACCAACATATCATATATTTAATTATATGCATGGTTTTTGAATTGCAACCGGATTATAGAGATATAAAAAGCGCTCAACGTGAGTCAAAGGATTAGTCAATTAAGAACAATTCAGTATAAGCAGCTTATCTTGTAGTCTTAAAACTTCAAACAAAACTGTCGAGAAAAAATAAACGACAGCAATAGCAAATCAAAGAAAATGATGCTGAAAATGATTCATTTATCATTTATCGTCGCCAGCTGGTAAGTTAGTCCTTTAAAACTTCTTAATGTCTGCGTGTCTTGACGATTTTGTCATTTGCACAATGCGTTTCATCAATATGATTTAAATAAGAACCTAAAAAACCAACAAATACTAGGTACACAGCAAACCTTAAGTTGACAAGACTTATGAAAACATCGAGCACCTGCTGCACCTCACAACGAGGATGTTGATATAAACGTATAAGAAATAAGAATGACTATAAGAACATTTATACATAGTTATATCGTCATTTTAGTCCATATATTTAATGCTTCCCCCTTTTGCAGGCACTTGCTTTTATCGTATAAAATAGTTGTTGCTATAAACTGTTAGGGTTGGTTAAACAACGTAAAAGTTGCTTGAAACCTTAAAATTAGTATGAAGTATGTGAAACAAACTTTTGTAAGAAATCAAAGTTGTTCTGTATATCAGATCAAAGAAAGAAGATGTTGCCATATATGGCTTGAATTCAGTCGCATTTAGAATTGATACAAAATACTTTTAAAAAATGTTATGCTTTTTATATCACGATCAGTCATATTTTTATAATCATATTGAATAAGGGTAAATTTTATATAACAGAATGTAGACTGTTTCTTTACACATTTAAATTTGGTTGTGGCTTAAATTATTTCTATGAAGATGATTGTGTCAGCTTATGGCAAGAATTACACTTAGACGATACACTGGCCAAAATTGGTTTTAAATGACATCATTTAAAATCTTGTTAATACAGTCGTGAAAATTAAAAGCGGCAACACGAACGAAAAGCCAAATTAAAGGACAGAGGCTTGCGACCACTTAAGTAAATGCAATTACTACACACGCAACATATTTCACGTAGAAATTGACAAATTTCTGCCATTTTGACCTTAACTGAAGCATATTTTTTATCAATACGTTGAGCGAATCAGTTTCCATCATTAACACTGAATTTCACAGTCATACATTCATTTGTTTGTGAATATTATCCTTTTATCACTTGTCAAAACGGAACCGACTTTGCTTCATAAAGACGATGAAAAAATGTCAAAGATGGAAGTTGACACATTTAGTTTTTAAACATCCTTTGAAAACAAAACTTTGTCAAACTTTTTTGAAACTTATATAGAAAAGTGAGTTATAATAACAATATTTTTATAGCGATAAATACAGTGAAAAACATCCGTTGCTTTGTACAAAACGACAAAGCCGAAAATGATTGCTTGTCGTGAACTATTTTGTGCATTCTTCAAACTGTCTGGTCAAATATCACTAAATACTTGTAGCTAATATCAACATTGGGGTTTGTTGAACTTCACATTAAGGTGGTCATCCCCCTTTAGAGCAATTTTTTTTAGTTTTATAGGTAGACACTTCAAAATAACATTTTTGGGAAGTGCTGAATGTGAGAAATCATATCTGACAATTTTTTTTTTTGATCACTCATTAATTATGCTAATTATCAAAGATGGCGACTAATTAATTAGCATAAAATGAGCCTCTTTTCAAACACGATTGCATCAAAACTACTAATCAGAAACTTATATATAATACATATTTACAAAGCTTATATCAAGACCTAGTGCATGACACTTTTTGATTTTGTTAAAAAGCTATTTTAAAAGAAATAAGTGAGAAAAACTAGGTATTCAGGAAAATTTCATTCTTCGTTAGTTGCATGAACCTTAATTTTTCATTATTATTAAACATTATCAAATTTTTAAAAGTGTCATGCATTAGATTCAGTTACTAACTATTACCACAAAAAATTTGAGCTTTCTACAACAAATATTGAAAAAGTAATCGTGTCACAAAAATTGCCTTCTAAGAGGAAATAAGGAAAAGGAGAAATTAGCATTTAAAGTTTTATAATGATCTTACTGAGACTAGAAGGCACCAGCTTCATAAGTTTTTCCTTCATTCTGTTCACTACTATCTACAAAGTTCTTTCTCATATGCCTGAGTGTTTTTCTTCTTTTTTTTACCTTCTCTGTGCTCTTCTTGGAGGATAATTTGATACGATCGGTATCACAATGCAATGCACCATTTGTAGTAAACAAGCCAGGTAGTATGTCTAAGTCACTAAATAATTTGAGGAATAATATATCTCCTTCATTGAATTTAAGCACAGCTAAGTAACTTGAAAGTGCTACAGTTTCCTGTTCCACATATGTGGACTTTGGGCATCTTTCCCAAATTAGCCCGTTCAGACACTCATTCACATTCTGTGTCAAACCATGTGTACACTTTTGCAACAAGCTTTCATCACTTAGACTTTCATAAATGGGTTCAATGAGCTCAACAATACTTTTGGTATACCATTCTTATGATGGTATGTTGTAGGGTCTTTCTTGTATCCACACCAACTGTCTTCAGTGTCGGGGCAAAGTTCATGTTGAGGGTTATCATCACTTGATGCCACATGATAAAGGGATGCCTTGATTGCTTTAGCCATTTTATCTATGTCATGCAGGTTCTCTCTCACTGCCAATCCATAGTAATTTTGCAGAAGGTCAATTTTAGCATCAGTCAATCTGCCCTTTCCACTCACACCTTTACCATCCCCAGTTTCACTCCTTTATGTGAACTCTTCAACCTCGGCGACTCCCCTCTCTTTGCATGTCCAATGCATTCCAGTTTTTGGAATGCAATCTTTCCATATGGTTCTCTTTCAACTATAGCACTATATGTTGATGAGTCACCATCAAACATATTCTTATATCTCAATCCTCTGGTAGCCATGGACCTCAAAATTCTGATAGCTCCACAAGTCTCCATGCTATTAGAACTTCCTTTATGGTTTATTTTGCAGATGTGGGAAGCCTTCCATTCATTGTATCTCACATCATGCTCTTTCTTTTGCCACTTCAAGCACTGCTGGCATTTGTCTGAAAGAACTTCTATATCCAGACATTTCTTAGTGTCCAGCGATATAGCAGTGACAACACCGTTATGGGAGGTATGCCTCTTTTGCCATGTCCCATCAAGTGAGATGCCACATTCTCCATTCTCATTGTCAAGTCCTTCTTTCATTTTCATTGCACAAGACAACATACTGTCATTGGCCAACTGTTTCACAACAGGCAATAGTTTCTTATTTTGAATATTGGTGAAGTTTTGGCGACTTAGAGGAGCTGGCATGTTCATCACCTTGTTGAATGTAAGCATGGCGGAGTGTCCACGACCAATTTCACGAAATGCCAACACTGCTCTAACATTTATTTCATGGGAGTGACCTTGCTTCTTCGATGTATTAAAGCAATATTTCCACTCACATTCATCACTAAGACATTCAAGGATTATGTAATGGGAATAGCCATTTTTCTTCCTCATGTCAAGATGAGAGTGTATATTACCACCACACTCGGGACAATAAAACATCATAAACACTTCAAAAAGCACAGACAAGTCAATGAAAATTGTACCTTCATTGACGTTTTTCATTGGAGGTGGACATTGTCGAATTTTCTCCGTGTTGGTGCCAATTTTCATCCCGGAAGGGCCAGGATTTTCATCACAGTATCGGCCACGTTTGGCCATCTTCTTGATTTTTGATGGCGGAGTTCTAACCGCTTTTCTCTTTTTATTCCGTTTATTTCCCATAATTTTTAAAAGTAAGAATTACAAAAAATATACGAAAAATCAAATAAAACAAATATTTCAGGCGTAACTTAGTAAAACAAAGACTATTCTGACGATTTCAAGAGAGCACTTTCGAACCGCACGAGGCGAGCAAAGCGGTATGATTAGATGTCTTCGAGTCGTTGCTATGCCGACTAAATCCTACCAATTACAATGAATCTTTCCATAAGAGCTCTGAATAACATACACCAAAAGTACAGCTCGAAAACAGCTATTTTTTTGCTTTTTTTGTGGGTGAAATATGGTTAAAAACACGTTGCTATGGCGTTGCTAAGGTCGAAAATTTAGGACATGGTCTCTTTGGTGGCTTTTTTTTGATATTTTGCATTATTCTATCGCAAAATAGATCCTATGTTCATCAAGTACAATAATCAAAGTAACATAAACTGCAAAAAAAATTTTTCCAAAAAATTTGAAAAAAAACGTGTCTGAAAGGGAGATGACCACCTTAAAGCAGCCCACTGCCGCACTGTACTGAATTTCTCAAGTATGTTGATATTGCACATATCTTGAATAAAAGAATGTCAACAATCGATTCATTTAGTTCGGGTTGTGTCACTAAAAAGTGACATAATGCAGCGTATATCTTCAAAGTCATATACATATAAATGTCCGTTTTTGAATTTCTAAATCGACGCCAGGGTTGCTAGGCTCCAACAGTTTCTTATGGCCAAATATTTTTTGAAAAACAGCCAAGTTCCAGCAAGAGGGAACTCTTTTCCTTCAGCTTTGGTCGTCATGGGTGTTTGTTACATGGGATGTTACTCAATGTCACCCTGCTAAAAATACTTAACATACGTAGCCATGCATTATGGGAATTGACACGTGAATACCATGATGTACGTCACTACAAATACCTCTCTCACTGAAGGTCAAATTGAGAGGCTTACATATCAAAAAGATTTTCACATTTAAAATCAATACCATTCTAAAACTCAGCCAAATTGTCATTCTAGTTTTCTGTGGCCAAAGAATAAAAGAATAAAATTGAGTTACTCGGCCACAGCCAAGCTAACTTACCAACCCTGATCTAGTAAGGCAATTAAAAATAAAAGAGAAAAAGAGAAAACATTTTAACTTCCATTACAGTGAAGTTACAATGAGACGTCACGCAGAAACACCTTATTTTATCCAAGTTGAAAAAAGACACAATTAAACGATTCTTTTAAAAATGGTGAAATTTCCATTCAATCTGTATTATTTTTAGCGTTCACGAAAGTTGCACTAAAGCTGTCGGCGATCACGTTTCAACGACGCAGTTGACGGACAACAGAGAAAGACTACCTGTATCCAACAGCAAAGAAATTGGTTTAAAGGTACAGTTATGAAATACTTTTTCTTAGTTTCACATAATGACTGCAATGTAAACTATAATGCACGTTTACTAAGTTTAATCTAACAAATTTCATTGTTTATAGTAAACACCTTATTTTATAGGTTTATTAATATAAAATATATTAAAATAATGCAACACAATGTCGCCAATACTTAGCATTAACTATAAATCTCATTTGACAACTAAACGCTTTCAAATATTTCTTGACGTAATATGTAACTTGCATCAAAATCATTCTAGTGTTGTGTTATATTTTGAACTAATGCATAAATATGGGAGCGTATATTATGTGAAATTATGTTTTCTCTGACTTGTTATTACGCAGCGAATACAATATAATATCTATTTGCTGACGTTTCGTTTAGTTCAGTTAAAGAATTGCCACACACATTGGTATCGTTGATTTATTGTCTTTTATAAAGCTGTCTTGTATACTTGTTATTTCAAGATTTCCACTCGCTTAATGTGTTAAGGTCAACAAAATCATGCTTTTGACATATCAGCCAACCGTCAATCCATTCTGTGTTCATTCATTCAGATTTAATAGCAGAACCAGACTAAGTACTTATGCGCATGCGTAAAGGAAGAGTAATATTTTTGGTGCTAAAGGTGTGGCAAACTTCTCTGAAGGTCTTGAGCATACATATCGCAAATTTTCAAACCTGGAATACATGAAATGCCATTTGTGCTTTTGCAAGGAAAGAATGCCTCTTCTCCAAGTTGTCAGTTTGGATTTAAGCTGTATTTATAACATAATAATTTGATGTACTAATAGGACACCTAATCACCAAACATAGATGACATTAATGTTAATTATGTTATAGTTTTACATGAAACCATCTCCTATCTACGCTACGACATGTTATTCATAATCCATACATCATTCCTATCAATTAATACTTATTTCTTTTATCGCTAGGAATTTTTCATTTATTAGGAAATTATTCGCCCCATAGTGGTTCGGCTATGTTGTTGCAGTGAGATGATTGCAAAACAAACAATTTTTTATGGCCCATTCCGATACGGCAGCTTGTGGGGCAACTTTTCGAATGCTGTCGAATGACTTTAGTTGACATTCATATATATTTAAAGACGACGGTGTTTTGCCAAGTATTTCTATTTTCAGAATTCGTGTCATATCACTAGTATTTAAATTAGACATATCACTAGTATTTAAACTAGTAAGTAAATTGTACTCTATTTCATTTAATACATTAAGATGCATCATTGAACCAGCATAAACAACTAAATGAGAGTTGATACTCTTGGGTGCACAATCAACATAAGTAAAATGACATAAGACAATGACTAGTCTCCATCAGTGTTAAATAAGTAAAATGACATAAGACAACGACTAGTCTCCATCAGTGCTATAAAATCAGTGTTAAAACTGAATCCCAGCCAAAAATTTCACAAATTGCATCTGTTGTAACGACAATTTTACAACAGCATTTTTAAGCATGGGAAAAAATAAATGCTCATGTAACGAGAGCGGCAAGAAATGGAAATATAGACCCCACGCTTCACCAACACATGAAAGATGCGCCACATCACAAAAATTTTGACACTACCACATGGCTTTGATTTAAAGTAACCTTTAATTAAATGCTATGTAACACTCAGCATTTGCAAAAAAAATTCAAATTCATCACGTCTATAGAACAAAAAATGCAAACATAATACAAACATATGTTTTGTTTCTATTTCAGGAATTTTTTGGTAAAATTGCAACTCATTCAATGGAATGTACGAGGAGAAAACAAGGAAAGTTTCATTATGATGTTAAAAATGGTAAATTATTATTATGTTACAACAACGAGTGGCGTGAAATGGGTTGGAAATTAAACAAAAAGGAAGCAAAGTTACCATCGTCATGTCTTGATGCAAAGTTGAAAGGTTTGGGTAAAAATGATGGATTGTTCTGGATAAACCCTCAGGAAGAAGACGATTTACATAATTCATTCTTAGCTTACTGCGATATGACTACAGCAGGTGGTGGATGGACTCTAGTGGCAAAAATTACACATGACTATGCCTGGATATGTCCTGAAAGAAAAGGTTCCAATTGCCTCAATTCTAATGTTGATCCACTTACCGCTAATCTTTTTCATAAAGTACATGCTCGTGACTTCGTTGATCTTACGATTTCGTCGGATGAAAATTCAGGAATTCATTTGAGAAACGAAATCATCAGAAAGTTGTTCGTCGGTGAGCTTTAAATGAGATAAAATTGTAGGTTTACATGACAGAATTAAAATAGTCAGGTACAAGCAAGCAAAGCTTCGCTAAGGTGTTGTTTGGGATTGAAACTTCCAAATATAAATCAAAATATCAAAATATAATAACAATTGCCACAGCTTGTATACTTTAAGCTGCTGTCCCATTATGTGCTTTTGACTTATTAATGATTAGTAATATTTGTACATGTGTTCATTAAAACATCTCTTTCTCTCGTCCTTTGTTTCTCATCTAAGTGATTTCAGTGTAAGCAACATTTACTGATTTACTGAAAGAAAATATCTGTTAAACTTTAACGTTAAAGTATCATTTAGGTGGTCGACGGTCAGTGCGGTTTTCATTCGTCACATCATCAGAGGGCTGGACTCCAAGCGAGGATGCGTACGCAGCTTTTAGCTATGCAAACACAAGCAAAATATTTCTTGGAAAAACACTGGCTGATTATTCTCGTGTAAATGGTGATTACACATGGAATGTCCTGCGCCATGATCGCAAACATCTCAGTTTTACAGGTAAGGACCTTCACGATAAAAAAGTCGAAAATAAATACAATATAACACCGTTTTTAAAATGCTTGCAAACCTCAAGCAAGATTCCCGTCACTGCACTTTTTTTTGTTGAAAAATTACGTCACCTACAGATAATTTTAATGTCGTGTAGGTGGCATAGAGCTAAGATAATCACAATCGAGATTGCATCCACATTGTATAATACTATTCTTTAACAGGTTCAATAATATGCTGGGGAATGGATGTTGATTCCGATTACCGCTACTATGATCAAGGTTTGCATGTTGGAACTCCAACAAGAGGAAATAAAAAATGCCATTTGTCCAACGACGAAAACGAAGTCATGCTAAAAAGCCACTACGCGCGTTTAAACAGTTCTGGTCGAAGTGCAGAATGGGACAGAGCACAATTTGGATTTCTAGGCTCACAATTTCTTCAAGCTCCATGCCAAAGAATTGCCCTCTGGGTTCGATAGCAAAATTTATTTATTTCTGTAATAGAGAATTCAACCTTGAAATATAATTGAACTAAAATATACCTTCATTTAAACAAAAAACTTTAAAAAATATTATTTGCATATTACATCAAAGCTGTTATTTCTCACACATGACCCACAAGATAAGTATGCAATGGAAAGTCACAAACATTCAACCATCATGTACTGTTATTTAATTAACATAAATTCATATGTTTTTAAAGTGACTTATTCAAAGTATACAAACAGTAGCTATAAAATATCCTGTTTCCTGTAAAACTAAACAGTTGTACAAGAACTTTGGTATGGACATCAATTGACAAAGCTCGGTTTTTGGTAAAAATACAGCTACACATGCAAAATGTTGTTAAATCAATCAATTGAATTTCACATTTCATAACAATTTCTTCCAAATCAATGAGTGCATTGTAGGGCTATTCATTGAAGATAGGTTCATAACGGTATGCGCATCGAAAGTGTGTTTATTAAAGGTGTGTTCACTGAAGGTGTGCTCATTAAAGGTGTGCTTATTGAAGGTGTGTTCATTGAAAGTGTGTTCATTAAAGGTGTGTTTATTGAAGGTGTGTTCATTGAAGGTGTGTTCATTGAAGGTGTGTTTATTGAAGGTGTGTTTATTGAAGGTGTGTTTATTGAAGCTGTGTTCATTGGAGGTGTGTTCACTGAAGGTGTGTTCATTAAAGGTGTGTTTATTGAAGGTGTGTTCATTGAAAATGTGTTCATTAAAGGTGTGTTCATTGAAAGTGTGTTTATTGAAGGTGTGTTTATTGAAGGTGTGTTTATTGAAGGTGTGTTTATTGAAGGTGTGTTCATTGAAGGTGTGTTCATTAAAGGTGTGTTAATTGAGGTGTGTTCATTGAAGGTGTGTTCATTGAAGGTGTGTTCATTAAAGGTGTGTTCATCGAAGGTGTGTTCATCGAAGGTGTGTTCATTGAAGATGTGTTCATTGAAGGTGTGTTTATTGAAGGAGTGTTCATCAAAGGTGTGTTCATCAAAGGTGTGTTTATTGAAGGTGTGTTCACTGAAGGTGTGTTCATTAAAGTTGTGTTTATTGAAGATGTGTTCATTGAAAATGTGTTCATCAAAGGTGTGTTCATTGAAAGTGTGTTCATTGAAGGTGTGTTCATTGGAGGTGTGTTCATTGAAGCTGTGTTCATTGGAGGTGTGTTCATTGAAGCTGTGTTCATTGTAAGTACCATTGTTCATTGTATGTTCATAAAACGTAAGCTTATACTTGGTTTGCAAGCTACATCATAGCTGTCTCTGTTGAGTAATTTTAACAAAGGATTTTCCTTATTTACAATGCAAATTCCATCCAACATGGCAAACATTCCATTATTCTCTTACTCCCTGGGGAATGGTTGTAAGCCACCAATTGAACGCATGTTCCTTGAAAGTGTGTTCTCAAAATTTTTTTCCACCCATCCACAGTGTAGTAAAATTTTTCAGTGCCACATAACACAAGTGGTGAGATATTAAGATTAGATTACAAGTTAAAATAAAAGTTATAAAAGTCGTTTTTGAAAATTATACCATAAAAACAAAAACGCCATCATTTGAAATCACCAAAGCTACTTCATTGAGTTACAGAGCTACACATAAACATGTTAGTATTGTGTGATGAGATTATAAAGAGACAATCTCCAGTGAGCACAAGACATACTTTCTAGTCTCTGGGATCATGTGAATTGATCAATTAAAGTACAAACTGATCAATAATAATGCAACTTGACAATGACAATAAAAACTGATCAATATTCAATAATTATATAAAATGATCAATAACTATTAAAACTGATCAATGATATTAAAAACTGTTCTATGATAATACAAGCAGTTCAAATTAATCAACGAAATAAATAAGTTCAAATAAGTTCAACAAACAATCCCTCACCTTATGTATCTTGATATTTCACCAGAAAGTTGCAAATAAATGGGAAAAAACGTGAATAAAACCACATAACGTTTTGATTAAATTTGAAAGCCAAGTTTCACTTAACTACAGAGTAACATCAAATAGCACAAATATAGATTCTGACTTCGTTATCCTTTCGAGTTGGTGTAAGTAGTGATGGACTGATGGGTGATATCAGTCAGATACCAATGGGTGATACAAACAATATGTTCAATAAATTCACTCAACACTGAATTATAGCCTTCGAGCCTGCAATGTTTTTGCTCAACAACAACAACAAACATGTGTTAGCGCCATTTTAGCGCCCATCGATAATCGACCAATGAAACAGCAGGCAAAGGGCAACCTATGACAATTGATGACAATGGTTAATAATACCACGTGATGTTGTAACAAAGGCATTTGTTGTTGTAAAAGATATTTGCTTAGCCCAAGAATCTTTAGCATTGGCAAGTAGGGTCACCTTGAGTAACCCCTCCTAGAGAAACTTGGTTTAGAACTATTTAGTAGTGCAGTTAATTGCTTTAAAGTAAAACAAGTTGTTAATCAACTCTAGCAGTGAAATAAAACACGTAATGAACCTTTTGTAGCGAACACCTTACGCCATCCGTTGTTATGTATCTTGAAATATTGAGAAGAGAAAAGTTTCTTCTCAGATATTCCACTTCCTCAAGAAACAAGAAAACGTTGTTTGACTATTCTCTAATTTCTCTTTGATAATCAGTATACTGTTGTTGAATGCAACAGAATCTTTTGGTTTAGTTACATTGTTTTTCATTTCAATCACTTTCATCACTATTTTATAACTTTCATATCCTTGAAGTGAAACATTCAAGGCAATAACCCCTACAGAGTATCGTATCACATATCATACCATGTCAACAAAATAAAGCTTTACAATTGCTCAAATTTACATTGAGGTTATGGCTTGGATTGAGTTTGCCCCTTTGCGTATACCACTTCACCGACGAATTGAGACCGCTGCAGTGGCCGTCTTTTATTATTCTTTTTATTTTGGTGCTTTTGCTGGTACATGTATAATAATTGGCCTGTTTTTCACTTCATATTATCCACTTGCATTGCTATATTTATCTTGGGCATACATCTTTGATTATGGCACACCAAGTCATGGTGGACGGCGTGTTGAGTTTTTCGTCGATTAAGATTGTGGAAATATTTCCGAGACTATTTTCCAATCACTCTTATCAAGACTGCAGAACTTGATCCAGAGAAGAACTACATATTTGGTTATCACCCACATGGAATTCTTTGCGCAGGTGCATTTTGCAATTTTGCGACAGACGCAACGAACTTCTCGACGGTCTTTCCTGGTATTATTCCTCATCTTTTGCCAC
Source organism: Xenia sp. Carnegie-2017 (assembly GCF_021976095.1). Taxonomy (NCBI): domain Eukaryota; kingdom Metazoa; phylum Cnidaria; class Anthozoa; order Malacalcyonacea; family Xeniidae; genus Xenia; species Xenia sp. Carnegie-2017. The sequence continues at coordinate 1,772,476 of NW_025813485.1, read as the reverse complement.
TAATGGGTAAGTCTGTCGATTGAAAAATTTTAAGTAAGACAATTTAGATTACAAGGAGTTAGAAGCGTTGTTTGTAATTCTTGAGCAATGAGGTCCAAGGATTTTTAATCAGACTAAATATGTACAGGCTATTTGAAGTGCGAAGAAATCAGATCCTGGAAGGCACTGATGATAACAAAAACGTTACGCTTGTGTGTCAGTGTTTGCGTTGTGGCTTGCACAAATACTTTTATTTTAAAAAGTTAATTGTTTATTGAATTGGAGTTATATAAAGTTAATTGGGAGCGAATCATAGGTATATTTTGAGCTAATCACAAGAGCATTACAGTGACTTTTCACTGATGATTTGTTGATGACTAAAAGATCTGAATCCATGGAAGTAAAGAAAGCAAAACTCATTTTCCATTTAATGAAGGCATCGGGTTCAAAATGAGCAATATAAGTTAAAAATTTACATTCCTTACAAAAGACATAAAATGAGAAAGGCAGAGTTTGCGTTGGAAATGATGTCTTTAAAAAAGGAGAGAGTCATCACTCCGCCTTTTCTACCGTGTTCTATTTGATCTTGTTGTACTTTGCAATTTTGCATTGGAGTTGGAAATTATGAAGATTTGAGCTTATAGTCATAGTCTTCGTTTCTAAATATGGTGACAGGTCAACAAAGTGTAAAGAAAATATTTGCATGCGAACAGGAAAGGATTATCTGTTTTGTGTTGGGTAATTGCTTCATGAACACATGAAGGATCGTCCTCGAGTAAATTTGCTGTGGGGAAGGAAGGAGTATGTGTCCACTCTAGCCTCCAAAAAATGGAACACACATAAATACACACACTCATACACACATCATGTTCTATGTTATAACAAAAACTATTGGTGTTTCCACTGGCACTTTATACTATAATAAGCATTCAAAAATGGTTAAGTCCTAAGTACATTGGCGTTTGTTTTCCAATATTTTCTTTTTTAGCTCTTTTTAGACCGCCATTGTTTCGTGATTACATCATGCTATCTGGAATGTGTGATGTCACCCGTGAAAGTTGTGAATACATTTTGACAAAAAAAGGCGCTGGTAATTCTGTTGTGATTGCAGTTGGTGGTTCAGCTGAAGCGTTGGACGCACATCCGGGTACTTACACTCTCACTCTGAAGAATCGAAAAGGATTTATAAAACTTGCGCTTAAAACAGGGTAAAAAATATGATATACTAGCGAGTTTTGTTATCTGTGCACTACATCATCAAAAAATTAGATGAAAATGGTGATGATTTTATTTAATAAATAAGACAGTAACACAAATTAAAAAAGCAAGCTACTGCTCTACAAACTTATGTGATCTCATCGTAAGTATAGTTTTTTTATTTTAGATCATCTCTTGTTCCAGTGTTTTCATTTGGTGAAAATGATATTTTCAAACAAGTCAGTAATCCCCGAGGTTCTCGTTTGCGAGAAATACAAACAAAAATTCAAAAGACTATTGCTTTTGCCCCAGTGTTTTTTTATGGTCGCGGTATATTTCAGTATAGTTTTGGTCTTTTACCTCACAGGAAGCCAATACACACCATTGGTAAGAAATCTTTATTTAACATTGTTTTCTCGTGGATCAGATCAATAACATGAACAAAATCTTGACTGGGTAACTTGAGATGTTCATTTCTGAAGGACTCTTGACTTTTAATGGCATTTGCAAGTTCCCCAAATTCATTACAATTAGCTAAAATTCAATTTTACTAAAAGTAATAAGCAAAATCCCTACAAACGAACAACCAAGGATAAAGAATTGAATGACGATGGGAGACTTTTATACCAGGCAGGAAAGCGTTGGAAAGCATGGCTAGAATTACGGAAAGCTAATAAACAAACAAAAAACATACATTTTAGCTAAAATACAGAGAGAAAAAAGTCATGTTTAGAAAAAAATGACAAGAAACAGAAACTACTTTCAAGTAGAAGCTATCTATGAAAAAGTAGATAGTGAAGACTTGACTGTGCGTTATTTTTAAACAAAGTAGAGCAACATGTTCAATTGAAATATAATTTACATTTTATGAAATGGCAATTTAAATTGACTTTGTTTAAGTTGGACACGCGATACAAGTGGAAAAAAGAACGTCTCCTAGCGATGAAGAGGTTGATTTATTACATGCAAAATATACCGATGCTTTGGAGAAGCTTTTTGAAGAAAACAAACAGAAGTATGGTGTGCCATTAGAGACAAGATTGGAATTTGTTTAAAACCAACTAAACTTTTACAATACACCCACATTTAACTATATATAGCATGTTTTCTAAACAATGATTAACGATTATTCCTAAATATTCTCAAACGTTGTATATACAGTCAAATGGTGAATACATATTATAAAAAAATAGAAAACTAACCAGTCATCTTGTTCATCGTGTTATGATTGTTTGCCATTCGTATTTTTTAAACATAAATGGATAAGAAAATATAGATCAATAAAAAGAATTGTGAAACAATAAATTCACGAACATTTTAGCAATTTATGGTAAAATTTTTATGTTGAATGTAAGATTGCAGTTTGCGTGATATAACAATATTACAACACGACAAAGATCGCCATGTAACCTGTCTTATTTTGCTACAAAAACGAACTAGTGCTGGAAAATACAACACAAAAACACAAATATTAGTAAATAATACATTTATGTAGATTACGCCAACCACATTCGAACATTAGAATCAAAATTTTTCATACATAGTTCGCATCATATTTTATTTAAAAAATTTCATCACAAACTTGTGTGTTATTTTATTTTAATTATATATAATTCTGAAAACTCTCATCGATGACTTTTCTCAACAGTATCATCAAGACACACACGAGCGATCTATGACAATTTGTTTAACTTTCTGCATATTAAAATATTTGCAACTTTGCAATCAAAACGCCCTTTTTTCACAATATTTACATGTCTTAACGACCCTTTACTCAGTGAATAAAAAGTCTATTGTTAGAATTTATGATCTTCTATAGCATGATTCAGAAATACATCTGACATATGCAGGTTCAAACAAAGATGTATTGCTCCAGGAATGCGTTTACGTAAATACTTGAAATTTGTCCATTTTCATACAAACCGTTAAAATTTCCAAATAAAATCCACAGTCGCTCATCGCCTGTCCAAATATGTTCCTTCATCAATAAATGTTTATTCTTTACAGTTAGGATGTAATATTTTCTTGGGTCTTCCACTATTAATGTCGCTGAGTTGCTTCCTTAGCAGCCATAATTAAAGGAACAAGACTTGCTAATGGTTTGGCATTCTTCAGAAATGGATGCTAAAAAGAAAAATTTTAAGCCTAAGAAATTTGAAAAGCTTTCGTGAACATAACTTACAGTATAAAAGCGGGGGGGGGGAAGACGACTACAAAAGAAAAAGAAGGGAAAAGGACACATTTCTATTTGCAACTTTCCTATAATCGATTCAGTAAGTATTGTTTCTTTAGTTTTGTTGCAAATTCATAAGATAAAATGTCAGTTAATTTATTCCTACGTTCAATATTAGTTAAATAAAGATATAAGATCAATGGAGAAAGAGATAAGAGAGGTTAAAGAGATATGATACGTCCAAATGATAGACAGCCGTCGTAAATATTAAATATTTACTGAAAGCAAAAAATATTTAACTCAAAAATGTGAAATTGTTTCTGAAATCATTATAAACAATCATTTGAAGAAATATGGTTAAATAATACTAAAAATTAAATTAAGATTTAAATTATACTAAGAACAGACATTTCTAAGGAATAACCAAAAATCATTTGAAAATCATTTGAAGTTTATGGTTTACCTGGAGGTGTTCCGTTAGTAGCAATCAAGTACAACGCCTACGCAAGATAATTCATAACACAACAGAGTTGAAGAAAATACGTTAAAAAAAATACTGATGTACGCCTACGCAAGATAATTCATAACACAACAGAGTTGAAGAAAATACGTTAAAAAAAATACTGAGAGTCACTCACTCTGAGAGGATTTTCATTAAGATATGGAGGTTCGCCTTCAACCATTTCAATTGCCATAATCCCTAAGCTCCAAATATCAACCTTAAAAAAAATATAATCTTACTTCCAAAGAATTTAATTTCATACGACATACGTAGCTCATACGTAGCTCATACGTAGCTCATACGTAGCTCATACGTAGCTCATACGTAGCTCATACGTAGCTCATACGTCAATACCTTTGGTCCATACGCTTTTCTAGTGACAACTTCAGGCGCCATCCAATAAGGTGTTCCAACCATAGTTGAACGTTTACTCTGTTCTGGCGTTATTGTTGCACAAAAACCGAAATCAGCTATAAAAAACAAAGCAAAAGAATTAACTTAAACAGACAACAGACCAGTATTTCAAAAATCTTGAAGTCTATTTTTGCTAAATTACACTCAAAAGTTGTTGAACAAAAACTTACAATATACAAATATCATCACTGATGAAAATGAGTTGTAGTTTAAGTTGAACAGTTCAGATATCGTTACTTTTAATCACATGTCTGTGATGAGTGTTTGAAACTTACTTAACTTTACGTTACCATCCATTCCCAATAAAATGTTATCACTTTTGATATCTCGATGAATGACGCCATTACTGTGAAGAAATTCTAAAGCTTGTAGAACCTGCATAAGAACGATAGATTGTAAATAATTTAACCCAAATAAGCATCTCTATATTATAATCCATACGCATGTTAATCACGTGACGAATGTACCTCGCGACATACGGCAGCTATTTGTCCTTCATCCATACATGTCTCTGTGACAACATCAGTTAATGAGCCACCAGCAAGATAGTCCATAACAACCTATATTTTATTAAAGATATTTTAAGACGATTCTAATCCCATTTTTGCTCTCCCTACAGTACACGCAATGTTTTCGTTAACATTTGCCATCCATTGATTTTTTACCTTCTCCTAACACTACTTCTACACAAACTTAGCACGAAGACCCAGACATTTCTACTACACGTATGTACATGTAACTATAATGAGGGAAAAGAATTCGAAATAATTTTAAAGCATTTAATACCCAAAGTTCTTCACCGACAAGATAACTGTCTACATAATTGACTATGTTCGCATGTTTGTTTTCTCGCATGACTAGAATTTCGTTGATAATAAGCTCCTATAAAACAAAACATCATTACGTGTATTTTAAAAAAAATTATCATGATAAAATGTCTGACTATAGTACCTTCTTCGGCTGTTGTGAAAGATTCATTTGTTTGATGGCAACCTGTAAATAATTAAACACACACGAAAAGAAATTTTAAGTCGCATATATTTTGTCAGATGAAGAAGTTTTATAAAGTAAACGACCTCGTGTCCAGTAGCGACGTCAATAGCAGTGTATACCGTCCCTGAAGCACTATATTAACAAGGATATAAAGTTATTGTCGGTTTTTAGTTCCAACGTACAAATCACGAAGAGTCGTCATAAAAATATAACGCCAAAAATAGCTGCATAGTTGACTAAAAACATACATACCCTTGACCAATTTTCACAAACTTTGTATATTTCTTTTTGGGATCTCGTACTGTAACAATTGTTCCTTTAATTAAAAACGAAACAAGCCGTAAATTTTAAATAAAAATGCAAATAGCTTGAATTTTTAAAAGTTCTTACTCAGCCGAGAAAGTATTTCTTCATCGGTCATTTTCTTTTTCTTCTGTTTTGTCTGAGCGTTTTTATCATTAGCTAAAATATTCAGAATATCAGCTAAAATATTCATTCGTATATACAGGAACGTATGTGTGACATTTGTTTACTTGCAAAATTTATAAATTCTATTAATGAAACTATCGGCCATCTGAGCCAACTTCATCACATTAAGTTCACAAACTTTAATTATTCGTTTATCTTTATGGACACCGATTGGTGAAAAACAGTTAAACAGTTGCATTTGCGCATGGCTAAAAATACGTATAAGACGTATGAATTCTGAAGCTATCATTTTCCAGTCATAAGAAAAGTCGTATGTCCAATACAAAAAACTTAGATTCATTCTTATATGATTATATTTCGCAGACAATATGATAGTCACAAAACAGTTTTGCTTTGGATTTCACTTGAGGTTTGGATGTTTAAACTTTAAATTACCTTCCTTTTCCTCTGGTTTACCAGACGGTTTTACTGATTCATTAGGAATGTACTAAATATAAAAACGTGCTGAGATAAGCTTCATAAGTTGTACACAAATTCAATATAAATCGTCTAGGAGCCTTGTGATTGCGTGTATGTATATCCATGTAAATCAACACAATCCGGGAAGTGGAAAGTTGTTGTGAGTTTTCATATGAACGATATGTTTACATTTAAGAAAGATATGCCTCAAACAAAGATTTCTTTCGTGAATTTAATTTTAGATACATGAGAATATCGCAGTTTCCGAAGTAAGTTTGTCGAACACGTGTCAAAAATGCAAAACATTTCAACAAAACTATATTGCTATAATATTGTATCTATAATATCTCTCAAAAATTGTGGGTCAAAATTTGTTGACGAGTCAATTACGTCATTGAAGACACTTTATGTGTAACTTAGGAGTAGCTCATGACGTAACAGCAAAAATCCATTCATGTTTGGTTAAAGCAGATGTTACAAAATAAGTAAATAAAATATATAATAGTTTGATATGAATAAACTATGTACATTTAAAATATGGTTATAAACTTTGCGAACATCATGAGGATTGGAAACGTTATTTAAATGTTTCAAGTCTTAGACGCCTTTGTGTTAACGTTGACGAACATCTTGGGTAGACACAATTTTTAGTTTATCCCACTGTGACTTTTCTAACAGTTAAGTTTCCTATACTGAAGGAGAATCTTACCCTCTCAAACATGAAGAGTGAAGCATAAGTTAGCTGGGGGGTGGGGTGGGGGTGGGGTGGTTACTTGAGTGCAATTAAGTTATGATTTAACTAACTGAGGAATAAACTGGAAGTTAGTTTGATGCAATAAAATGTAAGAAACGGTCTAGAAAAACATAAGATACATCATATGAAACCTACGGTACAAAAATATTTAAGTGAAGAACATTGCTGATCGGACAATAAACATGAAAAAGTATCATTAGATATGGTCGTATTATCTTTGACGTCTTTACGCTCAATTTTGCTTCCTTATCAAAATTTCTTACACAGATTAAGGGTGATTAAAAAAGGAAAGTCTAAATAGTAATAGCACCTTTGATTTGGTAATTTCTGGTCGAGATGGAACAGTCGGTGGTTTTTGTGGCTGACTCGAGGGAAGAGTCGTGTGATTATCATTTCTTCCACTTTTACTATCCTACAATCACAAATACAAATGGAAAATTTAAATTTTTTCATAAATGAGTAATTATAGTGTGGCAACATTTCAAAAACATTTTTAAGCAGAAAAATTTTCCACTTCTTGTCCACGACTTGAAACAAATCTTAGAAGTTTCAACAACATTATACCAAAAGAAATATTTTGAAATTCCATCATATAGCTACTCACATCTTTAACAGGGGGTGATAAATTGCTTTGAGGATGAGTATTTGATGATACTGTTTCATCTAAAGAAAAATTCTCGTGTCAGGATGTGTAGCTATGGCAACACAGGATATCTGCAAACATCAGCAGAGGTATAATCTTTGGCCATGTGATAGTAAGACAGTACAAATTAAAAAAAAATGGAACTATTTCAATTTTATAGATACCTTCGTACTTTCGGTTAAAACATTTAAAGATGTGAAGATTTAGGTGTTAGATATTGGGAATAAATACATTTCAAAGTATTCTGTGATCTAAATACTAACCTTTAAGTTCTTTAAGTTATCATAATATAAATTAATGTTTCAGGTATAGACTTCAGTAAATTTTAACACTGAAGTAGTTATCAGTGACAGAATTAACTTGATTATTTTAGATTACCTCTGACGGCATTGATGCCAGCATCAAGGGAGCCAGTACGAGGCCGTGAGTAAAAGTGTGTCATCATTTTAGTAGAGTTTGGTGGCGATTTACTTTTTCTACAGTTATTGTGAACAACATCAGGAAGAGATTTACTGGGAGTTAAATAATGGTTACCGGGTAATGTTTTATCACCTCCATTACAGTTTACGGCATTAGTTTCAGTTTTAAAAATTTTGAGTCTTGATTTGAATGAGTGAGATTTAGCTATTCCTGTTACTGACTTTTTGTTTGTAGTTTTAACTGATTTATTAAGAACAGGTGAATTATAACCAGTACTTGACGATGAGGCAGATGACGATGATGATGAAGAAACCAAAGATGTGTCTAAAAATTATTGGTGAAATATTCACGAATTATTTTACAAGAAAACATTCAACAAATGCCAATGTGGACAGTTAGTTCTTCTTAACATTTCTTGGACTTGTTTTTTAAATATGTGACTGCAACGCCAACATCCACATTAAATTAATTAATTTAAGTAAATGTATTAAAAGAACTAAATGATTAGGCAATTTGTGTTAATGAAAACATTTTATAATTTATATTATAAAATTGCTGCTCAAGCATTAAGTTTTATAAAATATGTTTTTTTAGTGAATATGTTACGTATATTTCATGATGTGAACATTTTTGAACGACTGAGAATTTATTTTATATCTAGTAATGAAGCAGTACATATGATCATATTGATAGGTTTTAGGCATCATCCCAATGTAAATCTTTCTTTAGTAGAAACATACATTCAGAAATAGTGACATGGATAAATATTGATTAAGTAGATTGAAAAATTGTTCATTAACCAGGACAGTTGTTCATAAATAATGTTGATAAACCTTTGCAAGATGAGTAAATCAGTAAATGTCTTGCAAACAATTTTCAACCAATGTCAAGCAGATGATGAATAAAATGAAAAAATATTCAAAATGCTTATTTTGACGTATGGTTACAAGTACCTTTCACAACAGATATTTTTATGGATTCTTTTCAAAACGATGGTATAAACATTAGCTGTGATCAAATTTTGATTTCTTGCTCTACAGACTTTTGATCACAAAATTATGCGTACTTACTATATGGTTTAGACACTTGCATGTACTTTGCTGGTTCCGATTCTTTGTTTGCACTGTCATAAAAATTCAAAACATCTAGAATTGCCTGAAAAAAATACAGATTATGTTGTAATAATTATTAGCACATAATTATTTAACAAAACAAAATAGCTATACTCATAGAAACTAAAAAATATCATTAAAATTGTCCCAAGATTGTATAAGTGTTTCAACATTTAATTTAATAATTGCAGGCAAAAATATGATAAATTAACTGTAGAAAAGCAAGGAAGGTGAAGAAACTACAGAAAATGAAATAACAATTCATAAATCAAAAATTAAATCATGTAATTCAGAAATAGAATTTTGACAAATTGGTTTAAACTACAATTTTCCGGACTGTTTTTTCACAAACTGAAACTTTTTCAATCTTCACAAGTGATAAAATTACACAAACATACAAATATTAATCAAAACTATTCAAAATTTTCTTCATTTCATACCTGAGGATTCTGCTGCTGTTCCTTTTTAGTTATGTTTGATGTTTGTAATAAAGTTTTCCATGACTCAGGCATACCCTAAACAGATAATTTTTTAAGAGATTTTTTCTTAGAATGGTGTAAATAAAATATATTTATCAAATTTGGAATAGACTCTCCATTGAAAATTCAAAAATAATGAAATACATTCTGAAGATTAAAGTATTTTTCATTATATAAAATTAGTTTGTTAAAAAACCCTGATTTAAAGTTAAGCAGCATGCTAACAATGATAAAGCCCAGCTAAAAAGTTTAGTTGTGCCATGTAAGTTTCTGAACATCATTTCTATTTATTTCTTAAGAAATCTACAGTTTTTGCAGTGAGTAGAAAATGAATATTTGCATGGCAAAACAAATGAACTGGCTATGCAATTGCAACTAAAATAATGGTACATGTAAGCAGTCTTTGAGCAAGACTATATTATTTACAAAATTACAAACTTTATTTTCTAAATATTCAAACTACATAGAACACATAACGTGGATATCATTGTAGATACCATTCATTATAATATCTAAAACATTTTTTAAAACTATGTTTAAATTTGTTGCTGGTAAAACTTGATCTTCATTTGGTAAATTACTGTTTTATTGTAGTACTAACTTTTTACCTCTTACAAGATTTATAAAACAATTTACAAACACGTAATAAGCAGTAGATGGTGTTGTAAAGGTTTTAAGTTTAAGTAACGACAAACCTGAGTCCACTTTACGCTATATAATTAATCCACACAAATATTCAAGTGTCATAGATATTGTTGAAAATTAACAATAAAATATCACATTGACAAAATCACATTACGTCCATTTAAAATATTTAAAGTAGGCCTATTATTTCTATTGGAATAATATTATTATTTATAGATAAAACTTTCAAAATATGAGTATATAATATGGGATAGAGATAATTTGTCCAGACAATCCCTTGTCAAAAATATGAAACGAGACACTGATCAAATTACTTGCAGGCAAAAATGGTGAAATGTGGTATGGATTTTTCTTATATTAGAAGCGATACTACAAAGCTGTACTGCAGTAAATTTTCATATAGCTGAAAAATAAAATCAATCGAGTTTCATAAAACGAAAACAGGCTTTCAAAACATGACAATCGCAAATCGAGCATTCACATCCGCATGAAATGTTGTCGCATAATGCAGCATATTTAGTTTCAAAAGTGAAGTCCATAACTGACCGTAAATTCACCAGTGACGGGGTCAAAACCCACATGAATTGTATGTTCAAACTTTGTAGGATATGAAATTTCTGGCTTTTTCTTGTTGTCTATGTACGAAAAAGGCAGAAATTATAAAAAATATAAAACAATTGTAACACAATAATCATACAAAGCAAACACTTATGTTCCACGGAATTAAACATAAATTTGAAACTTAAATACAAAACTTTACGTACATTTCTTATCGTCATCTCCTTTCATAGGAAAAAAAGTAAATGTTGCTTTCTTCTTTTTCTTGTCTCCATCAACAGGAGTGTTAGGAAGAGGTCTGGTTGATGCCGGTGATGTAGAATCTTTATGCGAAGTCGATCGCATTGGTGGCGCTGGGGGACAATCGCCGTCAGCCATTCTTCAAAATTCTCTGTTGCTTGTTCGTAAAAAGCCTTATGTACAGGTGAACAGTGCAGAAAACAGAATTGTTTAACAAAATTCCACAATCATATGTTGCATGCTAAAGCACTCCTACTCACTTCCTTTCGATATGCACGCCCGCAAAGACCAGAGGGTAATTCTAAATATAACTATGATACACACACATATATTAATGTATATAAAAAACGTGAATACAAAAAACTGCATAAATTTCATCATGAATTTAAAGTAGACTGGAAAATACAGGAACGTCTTCAAGTGAAGAAAAAGAAATCATTTTATTTCAGATGAGAGATGAGCCAATGATAATCTTAAGAGACTAGGAGTGAAGCTAGTTGTATAGAGTTACCATGGAAATTACTGTTTTAATAAATCATAAAGGCATTGTACACAGTAGTGTTCCTAACTTTCTGCATTGAGTGAAAAATTTTAGAGAAATGTTTTGTATCCTGTTCATGAGAGCCATTGCTACGTATTCCAAAATATTCAGGTATAAAGCAGATCAGAAACAAGCAAAAAGAATATGGTCTGAGCAGTTGAGAGAAAGTCAAAAATCGACTGCCATATTGATGTTAGACATTTGTTTATTCACCTTTTTCAAGGACTCACAAATTACAACAGTTTATAAATATGTAAAATTGAAATGTGTGCATTAACAGGTTATATTCCCAAATAAAATTCAAATGAAATTAGAGAAAGCAAATCACTGTTGTCCTTTCAAAAGAAAATTGATGCTCACATTTTCTACTACTTTCATTTTTTGTAACTACTTTACTTATAGTAAATTGTATGAAGATTATATTATATCTTGTATCTATTGTAACTTGTATCTATTGTAACTCGTATCTATTGTAACTTGTATCTATTATAACTTGTATCTATTATAACTTGTATCTATTGTAACTTGTATCTATTATAACTTGTATCTATTATAAATTGTATCTATTATAACTTGTATCTATTATAACTTGTATCTATTATAACTTGTATCTATTATAACTTGTATCGATTGTAACTTGTATCTACTGTAACTTGTATCTATTGTAACTTGTATCTATTATAAATTGTATCTATTATAACTTGTATCTATTGTAACTCGTATCTATTGTAACTTGTATCTATTATAACTTGTATCTATTATAACTTGTATCTATTATAACTTGTATCTATTATAACTTGTATCGATTGTAACTTGTATCTATTACTAATATCTTGCATGTAGCTCTATGTAAAAATAAGCTAACTTTATGAATTTTATACAATTTCCTTTGTTATTTTTATGCCCCCTGTGGAAATCAGCACAAATTCACAGGGTTAATGTGGGTAAATATCTTTTCTATATATCTATCTATGCATGATTAATTAGTGAAAAATGAATATATTTTAAAATAATATACATAACTTTAAATGTCTATACATTACGTAACAAATTAAGTTATATGTGTAACATATATTTATGTTTAATTCATTAAGGTTCATTGAATTTGTCAAGCTTCTGATAATACTTCAGTCGTTTAAAAAATATGGTTTTTGCAAAGCTATAAAGTTGCCGATCTAATCGTGTGACTTTACGGATTTGTAAAAGCTCGCTTGTGCTAACTTTCAACAGTTCATCACCACCCAGAGTTTCACTCACTGGCATTTGAAAGAACTTCCTCTTGAATTGAAGGCCAAAGGTCTTTTCAAAAAGGTACTGGCTTTCTCGTTGATATTCTAATAGAGCAAAATATGCCATTGATAAGAGATTCTGTTTAGCTGTTTTCAACATCATCCTTGCTATTTCTTTGCTGTGGTTGTAATACTCTGTACTATTATAACAACCAACCTCAGTCAGATTGGCCAACATTCGAGTTTGTCTATTAAAGGCTAAATTATGAGAGCAACCAAGGAACTCTGATAATTTCACATTACTCCAATTTGAACCCTTAAAGCAATAAGAAACAGTATATATCTTGTTGTTACATGTAAATATTGATGTCATCCATGTAGCTCCGCGTTGAACATGCTTGTATTCACTCAAAAATCGCTCAACGGGTTTACGTAATATAGTAATATAAAATAATCTAGTTTTACTGGCTCGATCTTCACCAAGGCGAGATTTCAGTACATTTGGCAAACAATCGTGCCATGTCGTCCAGTCTGCATGAAGACCACATACCCAGCCAGTAGAATATCTTGAATATAACCAAATTTCTTCATTGCCTGGTCGTTTACACATAAACCGTGATTTCTTTGCTATTTGGATCTTTTCACATTTCCTTTCAAGTACAAGATTTCTTACTAAAATCTTCCCAAATGCAGTCCCGCCTGTTTTTTGAATGTGCAAAAATACGATAACGTCGTTGCCAGTTATGTTAAATTGTTGCAATTTTACGAAAGAGTCTCGGAGTAAATGAATAAAGGTCTTATTTTTGTATAAAATTCTCCTCGTGTTTGTTACCATCGAGACATGTCCAATCTCTTCCGATATATTTTTGAAGTGAAAGGTTTCTATGTCGTCATTAAAGTATACAACCAGGGTTATGAACAGAACCAACAATATCATTACCTTTATTTTAAACATCATGTATTTATCAGCTTCATTTGCCCAAAGCAACTACCAAAGGCTTAAAAAGCACAAGTGAAATTCAAGACGCACAAGCAAATATTCAAAACATAATTGCTATATATACAATAATGCTTCGACATTGTTTCAAAATATTGCCTGCAGAAACGGGTGCTTTGATTATCTGCATAATTACATAAGGCGAAGAACTTTATCGCATTTCGTGCTATCAAATAATAAGATAATACAAGATGCGTACTGGGAAAGACGAGTAACTGGGATGGTAAAAACAAGACTCTAGGAGATGTCTAATGCACCCATTGATTGCACCATGAACTGTAATCAGCGTAATCAGCAAAGGGATTGCTACAATCCGATTTTGTCGGATCCAAAAAAACGGATTGTGTGAACACGTATAAAGTGTGGGCGCTTTCCTTTTGATGGAAAATGTGGAATTCTTGGTGAAAAATCAAATGGAACGTGATCTTCCATAGAAAATTGTTTCGGAAATTGCGGACAATCTCTTGAAGTTGTCCTCGAATAGGAAATTTCGAAACTTTCGATTTTTGACCAGGGATATACCAGAAGCGAATTCTTAATATAAATATTAAAGAACAGTAAAATGAATGGCTCTTTTAAAAGCACTTTTCTGGGCTTTCAATTTTTCTTTGTTCCTTTTAAATGGTTTCTGGTTTCTAGTTTGCGAAGATTTAATCGTCCACACCCACCATCCACAGATCGAAGAAATGGCGGGTCTTCGGTCAAAATATTTTCAATTTTGCGGACCTATGTATGGAAATGAGGAGCATTATACTCAAAGTCCAAATGGTAAGTGAATGGTAATAAGAGAAAGAATGAATAAATTATATTCATCCCTTTAGCAACCATTAGCAACAGCCTGCATTCGTTTAGGTCGTTCCAATTTGATGAAGAGCTTTCGGAAATTCAAACTGGTGTTTTTGGGCGAAAGGAAAGCGCCCTGTGTCTCCGACAGTCAGATCCGTCAATCTAAAAAATCGGATGAAGATCGAACTGCTCTATTTTCATCCAACAAGATCAAAGGAACTGACAAGTCGAACTACATAAATTTGACAAAGACTTGGAAACAAGAACAAAAAATACAAAAACTATATCGATAAATATATACTGGATAACACGAATGGCTGTTTACAAGACTACAAATATCTAAATGAATTTGTATAACAATAAAATTATCGAACCGTCTGAACAAGCAACCAAAAGTTGGTACCGAAACAATCGGGTCCGACAAATCATCGTGTGAACTGGTCTCCTTATATCAGTACTCTCCCACTCAAATTTCCTAGTTCCTTAGAAAAAGCGCGAAAATTCCTCAATTTATCACAAAAAGTGTCTGTTGCTCTTTTCTTTCGTATTTTTTCAACCTTTTTTCATGCTTATGAGCACAAAGCCACAAAAAATTCATCATAATTTTTGTAGTTTTGATGATCCTTTTGCTTGTTTATAAATGGCTGACTCGGAAGTAATTAAACTAATTCACTAATTCAAAGAATTGCATAATCTTATCATGAAAGAAAAATCAAGCTTGAAAGAAAAACGCTTGGATTTCTAAATACTACTTATATGTTTTAAGTGAAGGTGTTTTGGCCTTTGGGCAGCAAATTAGGTCAGTCGCTAACCTATATTTCTTTTAATATATACATTTTAAAAAATTTGCTGCATGAGTTTAGATTTAAAAATGTAGTTGGATTTAGACGAAACAGCTTTTTTTCTCATATTTTACACGAGAATATCATATAAAGCAAGAAAATTTATGTAATTAAGTGCGTATAGCTATGTTGCTACGTTTAAGTTTGCATAGCCTTTGTGTGGTAACTGGTAAGCTGATTATCGGCGTCTACAATGTTTTGGTGAAATTAACAAAATTCCTTAAAAAAATCCTCAAAAACATCAACTCTTTAAAAAAAACCCTTACAACTCACCGAAAATCCTATTTTTAAGGATAATTCCTTAAAAGTGAGAGCACTGCTTTAAACTCACGATCATGTAATAATTGACAGTTCAGTTCACTGACCAGTCCGCCTGGCTGCCATGCCTCTCGGCTTGTTTTATTTTTCTGTGATGTCAAACTAAACCCAAATAGTAGTGCATTTGAGATTGCGTACTAAGGATTGCAAGGGGTAGGTTACACTAACTCCTCTAAACATGGGGAGTACAGTTAATTATTTTGGGGGAGGGGGGGTGGTAATCGGTACATCTCCAATGACATTCATGTTCACCTATTTACCGGAATTGTGGCCAGACTCTCATCAACTGTCAAACGTCTATCTGGGTTTGTCTGGATGGAGTTACCGCCCCACTACCTTATTCGCTCTCCGCCAAACAAAATCTGTAATAAATCTAGTAAATAAGTTTTAAAAACAATTTGCAATTTGAAAGCCAAACGTTGCGTATGCATATCTTTGTTTGAACAACATGTGCCATATTTTAGCCCTAAGTGTTCCAATTGCTTTCTAGCTGCGTCCTTTTCGTGTGCAAACTATTTCAAAAGTGGTTCTTGGTAAAACAATTTTCACTTTATAAATGGTTATTTGCGAAAATTTTACTGTCAGATGAATCATTGTAAGTCCAACTATTTCCACCAAAGGATTTTGCAAATCTTTCGTACTGATGACTTTAGCTTCCCAAACTATTCAGTTTTTGTTTTAATGAAGACGGTAATCTTAAAATTTAGTCGGCAAACTGACGACACGCACTTGAAAAAAAGCACTAACAAAAAAAAACACGAGAAAGTATGCATATTCATACGTTAGCTGATCAAACAAATTTGCGGAATGAAGCTATATTCATTTTGACAATAGGAAACGATAAAATAAAAAGCTAATTATTACAGGTATCAAGTCATGTCATACCAAGCTATCCATATGATTTCAAGACGGAACAGAGCACGCATATGACTAGATGACTAACGCCAAGCATTTACAATATTTAAAAAAAAACTCTCTGTAGGAATCAGCAATCTTTTAAGTTAAAACCGCCGAAACCACGGGTAGCTACCTACAAAACACAACAATTCTAGTTTCTGTGTAAATTTGAAAGTGTTATGTAGACTGTAAATAACCAACAGCCAGATGGCCAGATCCCATTGATTCAACAGAGTTATGATTCTTGCAACATTTGCAAGCAAAGATTCATTAAATACATTCGTCTTTGTAAAAAAATTTGAGCATTAGAACCATGAAGCTACATTTAGTGTGATTGTATTTCTTACAAATTGGTGGGTTAGTAAAGGAAGGGGAGGGTAGACTAACAAACTGTTATTTTATATTAAGCAGAGCAAATGCACTGAGTTGAGCGAAACAAAATTCCTTTTATGAATATGCTCGAAGGTTATCTACATTTTCGATCAATCATAGCAGGACGCAAACAACACAATGGGATAAAAAATTTAAAAGATTGACCAGCCATGTTGATGTATAACAGTAAACAAAAATAATAATCGATAGGAGGGCCGCATAGAGACGAAGTGTCGTCTAGTAAAAAAAATGAGATAACAATGTGAAAGATTCTAAAATCTTAGCAATCTATTGCAAGACTTTTAGATAATAAGTATATCTACAACAATCGTTTTTTTACGCATATGTAACCCATATATTGTCGAATGTTTTATTGTTTTTAAAAGTTGTGTGGCAAAATTATTAACTTTCTAAATTGTTGCTACAAACCCCCTCCTTTGTTTAAAAATTGAAATTGAGCACCAACGGAACGAAAATACTGATATTAAGAATGTAAATATTAGTGGAAATAGTCTTCGAGCTCTTATCTCCTATTTGTGCGAATCGTTTATCACTCGCTATAACTTTTTACGGACGATAAACAGAGAAATTTCAGTCAAAACCAGTCAAAACATAATACATCTCATGCTGTATGCCTTAATTATATAAACATGTTTGACGCAGTGGATGTGACAGATTTGTTGAACTGGCCGCAATTCAAAATGGTTGTCATATCCACCAGACTAAACATGAATACTTTGAAAGAGTTGTGAACAAGGACAATTACATCAACACTTTTTGTGTAAGAAATATTTCATTTGTCACTTGTCACGCAAAACATTAACTTTATTGATCTACTGACATGCCTTACTTAATTTTAGTTAATTGAAATGCCACAAGAGGCAATTTTGAATAGTAGCATACTGTGCATTGTGCAGCATGAGCACCAAAACATCACTTTCAGCAAGTCCGATCTTTCCAGCGCCCTGCAGTTATCGCATGCACAGAAACACAACTTTTCAATAACATTTTCAATTTTTCTTCTTTGCTCATTGAAAATCAAGTATTTTCGACAGCTTGTAGTGTAAGAGAACTAGTGAACTATTTTGTCTTGTTTTAGCTAAAAATATGTATTATTCATATTTGAAAATGAAACTAGGTCGTCACCTGTTCGAATGTATCTTAGTGGCAAACCACGATGAATCGTCCATAAACAAATAATTGAACTATTTACATTTCCCATTTTCCGAATATACAACTATATGATACGTTTTCTTCGATAGTTTAAATAAATTCTTCACGATAATTTGTTTCGGTGCAGCCTTGCCAGAAATCGAGTTGCAGCTAAAATCTTTTTCGATTGTAAGAGTTTAAAATATTCCAATCTCTGAAAAAAAACCTCTTTTGCATAGTCATACAGCTGCATATCAAGTCTATTAGATAGCCGTATTTTTCTAATCACAGCAGGCGATAGACGACTAAGCATAGTTTTACTGAAGGTTCGGCTTTTTTGCTCAAACGACTTGCCAAATTTCAAGCCAAACGTTTGTTCAAAAACAAATTGACTTTCTTTTTGAAATTCAACAAGACCAACAAAGGCTAAATTTCTTAAGTTCTTCTTTGCACTACGTAAAATTGCTTTCTGCTTTTCATTAGTTTCATCTCCATAACATCCGACCTGATTAATATCGGCCGTCATACGCGTTTGTCTGTTAAATGCTAAATTGTATGGGCAGTTTAAAAATCTTTGCAAAGTGACGTCGCTCCAATTGATACCATGATAGCATTTCGGTGAATTATATTCTTTTCCGTTGCATACATGTCGGACAGTTTTCCATGTAGCTCCACGTCGCACATGTCCAAATTCACTTAAAAACCGTTCGACAGGATCACGCAGCCATGTTATGTAAAATACACGATTCAAATGCAATGGACGACGTCTTTTACGTAAAACGTTTGGCATACATGTAGACAGTTCTGTGTAACCTGCATGAGGACCACAAATCCAACCTGTAGAATATCGGGAATACAACCAATCTTCCTTGGAACCAGGTCTTTTGCATTCATATGTATTACCTCCTTTGAATTCACAGGGTCTCTTAAGTTTCAAGTTTTGCACTAAATTTCGACCGAATACAGTGCCTCCAGTTTTCTGGATGTGAAGAACAATCATGGTGTCACCAGAGCTAACGTTAAACGGACGAGATATAAGTCTTCGTGTACCTTTCAGTGGAGGTGAATCTTCAAAATATACACGCATATTCAGTGGTGAGCTTTCAAATCCGACATCGTTGGTGGAACATTTATGAATAGGGCACACAAGCATAGCAAAAAAGAATGTTGAAAGCATTGCAAATATAAGAAGAGTTGAAAATATTGTCTTCTTCATATTATGTGTTTGAAGTATATACTCCTTCTTGACTAGAAAGTTGAATAATTTAAGTTTCATTAAAAGGACCCATGTCCTGATTTTGATTCAAATTTCAGCACTTAGCATGATAAAAAATAGCCACAGTTGGGAATCTCAGTAAGTCGGCATGTTGAATCATTACATAATTGTTACATGATAGCAACTACTAACATGTAATATCATTATTATATATTATAATTTCATATATTACTAATTAGGACATAATCTAGAAGCTTGCTTGCATGCGCTAGAAGCTTGCTTACATGCGTAAATGTTTTAGAACCGCAATCGCATTTGTTGTTATTGTGGTTAACTATATCTTGCTGTAACATACTGTATTGCGTATGGGATGTAGGTCACAAAACCACAATACTTGCCATTAGATATTATATATATATGAGTAGTTTACACCACTGAGTACAACCTACGAGGACAACCTACGAGCACAAGCTACGAGGAGACAAACTTAGGAGGCATAGCCTACCGAAGTAGGTTGACAAGCTACAATCTACCAGACAACTATCTTGGCTTCTGTGCCATAACTATCTTTTGGCTTCTGTGCCTTTAATCTATTTGGAAAACTATTGTGAGTCATTGTTAGAGTCACGAACGCTCAAGAATAAAGACTCGCGGTTGTACTCGAAAAGAAGAGATATATTTTACTCATACTTATTGATATTATTATTAAGACACTTATCTACTTTAATATTTACGCGTTGATTTATAAATTGTTTGAGAATTATAACTGGTTCACACTATCTTTGTTGCGTGTGGAAATAGGACCAAAATTAATAGTTATTCTTTCGGGACCACGCACGTAACAATAATGATAAGGGAATAACAGAAACAACGTTGCCTTATTCTAGCTATATCCGGTAGCTGTACATCACTTCCCGCCTCCTGGAGAGTTAACAGTAGTGAGAAAAGAAATCATATAAAATACCGACTGAAGTGCATGCAATCTCGAGAATGTCACCTCCCCAGCTATGTTTATACAAGAGTTTACACAAGGACAAAAAAAAACAAATCATGAAAGAGTTGTGCACCATTGCAATTGTTCGTTTAAGTAAAAGTTATCAACACTTTTGACAATTGATAGCTTTGAAAGAATGAGAATATTTTAATTTTTACTAAAGTAATTAACTTGGATAAAGCTATAAAGACACAAAGTAATTTCCATGTTCGCTAGATGTTACATGCACAACACTGAAACTTCATATATTTATTTTTTATACTTAATATAAATACTAGAGCCCAACAAATAATTTTAAACATAGTCATAAACAATTTGGTTTTATGAAATTTATTAAAAGAGTGACGTTTCGTCTTTACCCAAGACATCCTCAGACTAATTGGGAAGTTAACAAGAATATAGATATATATAGAGCTATTTACATAGTTTGAGGTATCAGGTCACTGTGAATGTGTAGGTGTGATGTGATGTATTGTATGATGTAAGTGTGATGTATTGTTAGGGTGAAGTGTTGAGACTAGAAAAGCTTAAGAGGGATGGAGCTGCCTTAGGTGTTAAGTGAAGGTTTTAGTTTGGAGATGAGGAGGCTTTCGTGGATCATGAGGTCGAATGTGTCGGAGCAGGATGAGATGATTTTAAAATCGTCTGGCGAAGCAGGGTGGTTGGAGGAGTTACTATGAGAAAGAATACTTGACATTAGTGGGTTCGTATAGCGTTTTCCAGTCAAAGGAGAGACCCCCAAGTGTTCCGAGATTCTGGTGTGTCAGTGGCGTGCGGTTTGATCCACATACGACGCGGAACAGCATCGACACGTGTATAAATTAACAAACATTTTTATACTTAATTGAAATTTGTTATTTTGAACAAAATAGGCATATCCAAAAATTCTTGTATAAGGTAATGTTCTTGATTGGTTGATTGACAATTATGTTGCAGCAAGTGTATAAACTTTCGTGTAACACAAATGTTGCAAATTTTACGGTTGTGAATAAGAAATATATATCGAGAAAAAATGTTACATAACGTTTAGACTGAAATCTTCGCGTGTATTGAACAAAAATGTCTAAAAATCCGAAGTCGATTCATCTATCTAAAATCGGTCATTACATTAAACAGCACGAGAATTTGAAATAAACTTTAACAGCATGATCTTGTGTAGGCTTTATAAATAAGCCGAATCATGTTGTGCGAATACTTACAAGCTGAGGATTAAAATAATAGAACACAAGAGATAAACATTATTGACTATGAAAAGTCTCATATTACTAGAATCTGGAAGTTTCGATCGACTCATTTCATTTATAAATAAAATAAAGCGCTGCATGCGATCTGTAATGGATATTTGACTGTTTTCAAGCTTTCGAATGATTCGTTCAAGTTCTCATCAAGCGATTGAATGCTTTCATTTTTTACATGGTAGTATTATGTTTCTTGTTTAGAGACGAAATTCCACAAAAACATCGAAGTCTCTTTCCAATTCATTTACTGACTGCTTTTCAATAAAATTCAATCGACAACATGCACGAATGCAAAAACAATATTTATTTAGCGCCAGTTTATACGGATTATTACTGAATGCATAGATAGGAACAAAACCATCACAAGCAGGTTTGACTGTTGTATAACATTACATGCAAGTGTCATGAAGTTGATAGATTCCATTTCAACCATTTATGTTTTTTGAGCCTAAATTTATAACAAGAAGCAATAATTAACATCTTGAACTTTTATATCAACACTCGGCAGTAAATCAAAAATCCTTCCAAATTTCCTTCGTGTTTTATTGATGAAGATAAATTCAAACGTTTCATTAGAAGAGGGAAGCGCGGGTGATGAGTGATCAAACAAACATTTGTTTAATGGGTACATTAATAGTGATTTTCATGCATAAATGGTGTTGAATGGTTAATATTTTTCTGTTCATATTTATTACTTGCGATCTATTTTGAAATGTATGACATATTAGTTACTTTATCAATCTTACTTGCAGGTTTCCAAGTAATAGCAGTTTTATGTATGTTTAATAATAAAAATTGAAGACTTGAAACCGGTTAAAAATCCGATAAACTCCATGTCCAATGAATGTAAATGACTTTATTTTCAGTTTTTTGTTCTTGATGGTCATCATAATGAACGAACAAACTATTGTGTACATTTTACAACGTAATGTTGACGATCTTTTTAAAGTTCTCAAATTGCACCTAATTATGATACATAGAGCTAAAATAGACGACCAACAGCATAAACCAAACTCTGTTGCTTGTAGAACTTACAGCTCGTCCTTACGTAAACGAAGACTTAGTGAAGCGATTTGTAAAGGGACGCTTGGTTAGCTTTCACGAATTACCTGAGTTTCAATCAGTGTATGTAGCCAGAGGTATTTTCGTTTTATGGATCGATCTTCTGCGTAAGTTTTTTTATATCCAATATATCTGCAGCTGTTACTCCACAGCAACCTCCTATGAAAAAATTTTGCTTCAGTTTCACTGTATCTTGTTTGAAATTTTTAACTCAAATGGGGGTTGTTAAATTGAATAACAAAGTAAATGGTTTGAACCCGGGAGTATCGTTACATGTTTGTGGATGTAGATCATTTGTGGATATAAAATCTACTAACCTGGACGATCTACATCCACAAATTGTATAATGATAAAACTTTTGAAGCAAATGATTGCGCAAATAATTTTTTGGGAGAAACTGGCTGAACAAGTTTATTTGCAACACTTCTTTTTAATCGTGTAACTTCTTTATGGAATAAATTACCAAATTTTTTAAAAACTATAGATAATTTTCCAAGATTTAAAACAAAACTTCAAGACTTTTACTTTAAGGAACTTAATTTAAAATATAGTATGTAAACTTGATGGGTCAAGCTCTATATATTGTAAAGTTATACTATTTATATTTACATCTAATCACTGTTAGAAATTACCTATGTATATAAAGAATAGAAATTATTAATTGGGACTTTTGTTCTGTTTTCTGCACCCCTCGTTGATGTAAATATTTCACAGACAAATTCATTAAATAAATAGATAAACAAAATAAATTAAGTCTCTAAATAGTGATATTTAAGTATAAAAGTACGGAACAATGCAAAATCTTTCTGCATTTTATATCCAAAACACAAACACAACCATTGAAAGACTTAATGAAAAAGCATAGCAGCTCCATCATTCATATTATTGTTAAACACGAACATATTATAAGACAATTTTAAAAAAATTTTCAAACAACGTTTCAGATAAATAAACAAGCAAATAGGACAAAAATTCTGTAAAGCAAACCACAACGGTACAAGCTAACGAACACAACAAAAACAAGTTACTACCGCGCGCGTTTTCATTGAAATATTAAAATTGAAATTACCGCAAAGGAAGCTGTTACTTGATCATGGTAGCATAGTCTGCCCTTTATTGTTTAGGCCCTTGTTTGTCATGCGCGAAAGCAACTTGATCATGCTAACTCAGTCTGCCCTTTATTGTTTTGACCCTTGTTTGTCATGCGCGAAAGCAACTTTATCATGCTAACTCAGTCTGCCCTTTATTGTTTTGCCCTTGTTTGTCATGCGCGAAAGCAACTTTATCATGCTAACTCAGTCTGCCCTTTATTGTTTTGCCCTTGTTTGTCATGCGCGAAAGCAACTTTATCATGCTAACTCAGTCTGCCCTTTGTTTTGGCCCTTGTTTGTCATGTGCGAGAGCAACTTTATCATGCTAACTCAGTCTGCCCATTATTGTTTTGGCCTTGTTTGTCATGTGCGAAAGCAACTGTTGTAGTCGTGTTTCACTCGTCGTTGGTAATATTTTTGGATGCATACTTTGTTAAGCTTTGTCGATTATTTAAGTAAGTATGGTACATTAGAATTTATAATTTACTTCATAAAAAAATATGCAAAACACATATAAATGTACAATAGCCCAAGGTTCCGGCACCTGATGCGAGGACAATAAAGCACCCCCCCTTGGAAAACCTTCTATCAAATTACAATAGCATTGACCCACCCTAGGCTAGTACATAAAAAGCATACTTCGTCACGTTACTAACTTTTCTGCCTGAGTCATTATTGGGTGTTTTGAGAAGAATTAAAAGAGCTTCTAAAAAAAAGTCATACTTTTCATTGAAAATTTATTGAGTCTTTTTGATTGGTTAATTGAATTTTGCAATAAATACAGAACACATGAAGGTGCCAACACAGAAAAAATAGTAAAAAGTTAGTAACGTTCAACGTTTCATTACAGGAACATTTGATAAAATATAACAAAGATAAAACAATTATCGGTTAAGTAAATCATCTTTAACTTCTTTTTCAATTTTCCTTGTCGTTGCAACGTAAGAACATAAACACCCAGTATAGCTAAAGCCCAAAAACTTTCTCACATGAGAGCAGCGAGTAAGCTAATACCAACCATCCAACCTCGTTTTTTTACTGTTAAAGGAAAATCTTAGACGACTACATTACCTAATACTTTACTCTATAAGGCAAAATAGTGATATCACATTGCTGCAATTCTTGTACATTACAGAAAAATATGTCTCTTTTTAAGAGGTAGAACTTATGATGTTTTTTTTAAATATGTCCCACATACAAATTACAAAAAATATTTCCCAAAACAAATTATGCTTTTCCAAAGTTAAACATAAATATTATGTTTAAAGTCATTTACTTGACTTATTAATAACGACAAAATAAAAAGAATCCTTCAAAGCTTACCTATAACATTAACACCTTGTTGAAGCCAAGTTGATGCAAATGTCTTATACTTAGGAAGGGAATTATCTCTAAGAATAATATAAAGATACTTTGAGCTGGAATGAATGATAATTTTGTTTATGACGAATCAAATAGTACATGATCGGATATGAGTTTCTTCGAAAATATTCGTGAATGAGACATAAAACTTTGACAGGATAGACAAAATTATAAACCAACAATTATGATAAATAAAATCACGGATCAGCTATCTTACAACAAAAACTTTATCCATGTCAAAAAAAATATTCTTTGCTTCAAATATGCGCATGAATAAAAAAAATAATTCTGCCCTATTTACCTAGTTGGTCCAAACGCTAGGTTGTAGTTGGGATAAACTACAACTGGTTTCGTTGTCTTTTTTGAATACTTAATAATAATGGCTAAAAATGAAGATAAAACTAAAATATAGTATTTTAAGAAGCTGTAGATAGAAAACTTCGATAGCTATATCCAGATGATTTGTTGCGTTAAAAGACAAATTAGATAGTTAACTAAAGTTTAAAGCAAAATAGTTTAAGTAAAGGATGCAACTGTCCGCTATAAACAAATAAAAAAGTACAGAGGCAGTACAGGTAAAATGACAAAGCCTCAAAGACTAAAATCTAACGCACGTAATATCTATTTTTGTTGCTTCATTCAAAGATTTATACTTGTGGGTGTTTGTAAGACGTAAAGTATTTTTTGCGAGATTTCAAAATTTACGAAAAAAGTTGTTGAATTCATTTCGTAATAACCATGAACAAATAAGAGTGAGTTAAATATAGTTTTTATCTATGTCAGATAACAATAGGAAAAAAACCCACTTCATCACCTCGACAAATTGAGAAGGAGTACAATTTATTCCAACAGCTTCGACCTATGAAATATTAAAACTTTCATATTTTGATGATGATAGAATTCATACAGTGGACACTAATATCGTAGCTAATATTCAGAATATGAATTCTTATTTTGATTCTCTGATGATAACATCGGTAGATTTAGCCATTATTCGTGGGTGCAATATGCTCTTGAAATTTTCACCTCAAAAAAACACATTCTCTTCATGTATATTTTAATATTATTTTGATATTACCTTAACTCTACACAAAGATAAAATGAATGAAGAAGTACCTGTTTGAACTTTTCAATGACTGTAATTGCATCACAAAAATTCTCACCATGACATAGATGTTTATCATCCTATAAAATAATATGTAGTTAAATGACACATGCAATATCATGTAGACAAATAGAATATCGATATTTTCACCTTCATTATTGATGGTATAGTTTGATTTCGTTAATACGTAGCTATATTTACATTCATATATAATATATTGCCCCTCATATTTTTCAAAGATCATTAAGTCAACGCACGTTTTGCAATTACGTCACATAAAATGAGCCTGCAAGCATTTCAATATCTTGAAAATAGAAATTTTTTAATCAGAATATCCCCTCCACTCCTTTTCCTTCAATTTTACATGATATCTAAGCATTTTCAAATTCTGTGCAAGTTCATTTTTCATTGAAATAGGTACAAAAAAGCCATATAGTCTTTGTTTTACCTTACAAGAAAAAGCAATCCAGCACACTACACCAGGATAATCAGAAATTACGCTCAATATGGCTTCAGCCTCGGTCTGCAGGAAAACAAATCAAAGTGCATGATTTTTTATGAAGTTCTTGGGACACAATTATTCATTGTTAGGGAATTTGCACAAAATATTGAACATTTATCTCTCTAAATAGAGAATTTGATAAAAATACTTACAAGTGAAGGGATAGTTTCAATAGCCAAAAAGTCAACACCAGCTTGAACAAGTGCATTGATTCTTGGCCTATGCCACATTTTTAGCTCCTACAAGAATAAATACAAATGAAATTGTCATCTTTATGGATGTTTTACAGAGGTAAAAAGACAGGCTTTTACGTATAAATTTGTTTTGTTATAATTACCTCAAGATTTATTGTATCAATATAATTTCCGTGATATTCAGATCTATCACATAGACACGCACCATATGGACCAATAGAACCTCCAATAAGAGTCTGTTGTGAAAGCTTTGTACCCTTTATGTAATTGAAAAAATTCCAGTGACAACACGATCCATGTACAAAATGGTTAAAAATTCTTCATTATTTAATTATTTTTAAGGTAATTAACCCTTTTTTTTGAGTCTCCAAATTGGTTTTAACCATAAGTTATTCTTGTGGTTAGAATTATGACAAAAAAATAGCAAATTTCCACAATTCTGTCTCTTTCCTCTGCAAATCTACCTTATAAGACTCTTTATTCACAATACCTTCAGTTGACATTCTTCCAAGTATTCTTCACAAGCTTCTCTCGCTATGGCAACACATTTTTCATCAGAGTTCGAGCCTCATCACTGGTGCAATTAGCATATTTGATGAATCCTTCAATGCTGGCCTTCATTTATGATGTAAAATAGGAAATTGTTTTAAATCTATGAATAGAATTATTTATTGAGTAAAGTTTCATCTTAAGCTTAAGGAAGTGCCACACTTGAATATACATACTATTTGCAATTGGTATAGTTACAAAGTGCATTTTTTCTCTACCTGGCAAATCTACAGCTAAAGTTGGAACATGTTATAACATGTTCCTTTTATTTTCTCTACCTGGCAAATCTACAGCTAAAGTTGGAACATGTTATAACATGTTCCTTTTATTTTCTCTACCTGGCAAATCTACAGCTAAAGTTGGAACATGTTATAACATGTTCCTTTTATTTTCTCTACCTGGCAAATCTACAGCTAAAGTTGGAAAATGTTATAACATGTTCCTTTTATCCAATATCTCTGATTATTAGCAAGTTAACTTTGTACCCCACTAGATCTCTTTGCATGTTTGCTTTGTTAGAAAAGTTTCCCTACAAATACTCCGAGTGCTCCCTACACTTCCCGATGAGATAAATAAAGAAAATCTCCTTTACAGTCAAAATCCTATGATAACATTTCATATAAACCTGATATGATGCTGTCAAGATGATGTTTGAACCACTGTTAAGAAAACTGACAAAAAAAATTGACAAATAGACTGTTATCCTGTTGAATACAACAAAGTGACTAAAAATACTTAGAAAATGATTTAACCTTTTATGAGCAATTTTTAACATATCAGGATGTTCAATAATTGCTCTTGCACTCCACAATCCATCGTTCTGATAATTTAAAACATATAATTATGTTTATTGCAAAATTGAGTCCAACTTTTTCATGAGTTTGACCAATTGTTGATAATTTAAAAGATATAATTATGTTTATTGCAAAATTGAGTCCAACTTTTTCATGAGTTTGACCAATTGTTGATAATTTAAAACATATAATTATGTTTATTGCAAAATCGAGTCCAACTTTTTCATGAGTTTGACCAATTGTTGATAATTTAAAACATATAATTATGTTTATTGCAAAATCGAGTCCAACTTTTTCATGAGTTTGACCAATTGTTGATAATTTAAAACATATAATTATGTTTATTGCAAAATTGAGTCCAACTTTTTCATGAGTGTGACCAATTGTTGATAATTTAAAACATATAATTATGTTTATTGCAAAATTGAGTCCAACTTTTTCATGAGTTTGACCAAATGTTGATAAGTTACAACGAAAATGAGCCAGCAAATAGAACTACTAAAATTTGACGTTTTTATTCAGAATGAACATACACACAAGCCAGGTATAAATCCATATATGATAAATAAATGAATAACAGTCATAACACAATATTTGGAATCTGTGTTTTGAATACATTATGCAAGACAGAAAATAATTTCTTTTAAAGAAATAAATCATCGCAAGATAAGATTTAAAAGATCATTTCTATGTTTTTATAATTTGGTTAAAACCTTGAGTAGGACAATTGAAAAACAATTTCAACACAATACAATAATAGTATATCATAAGTTCATAACTCACTTCAAAGTTTAATCCAAGAGTTTCTAATTCAGATCCCAGACCTCCATCTAAAATATGAACACCAGAAAACATTTCAATTCAATTTCACAACAAAAATTATTCTTTCTGAATCACACACAGCTCTGCATCTATTGACAGTCATGAATGAACTTTCAATTGTAAACCAATTGTCCCCCAGTGGAGTCACCAGGCCATGAACGTGATGAACAAGTTTCAGGGTCAATAAGGTTACGAATATTGAACATAAAATTATGCATGAGTCAATTGATGAGGTCATTTAGGTCATTCGGTCCCAGTGCCCAATTTTATCCCCAATGTTCTCACAATCAAAAATATTTAATATTTAAATAGTTCAAAACTCACGAAATTCCTTTGCCAAATTCAAGTTTGAATTCTCCATAGTTTTTCTTTCAACGCATATTTTTATCTGCATTCAAACCATAACATATGCCCTGTGACCTTTGTCATAAATCTGCAAACAAGAAACAAGCATTTTAGTAAAATACAAAACAATCGACAATTCGTTTAAAGTAACCATTTTATAACAACGTTTTGACAAGTGTTACATGTCATTATCAGTAGAAAATGTGAACTTTCCAAAAATTACAAAATTAATTGAACGTCATTGTTAGAATATCGGGAAGTCCCTACCTCAACGAGCATGCGCATTACCACAAAAACAAAGAGTTTCGGTTTCGAAAGTCGAAATCGTTTGTTGTGACTTTATGTAACGTCCGCGTTTTTCATTTCTATCTACAGGATTTCTTTGCTTATGAAGGTATTTTTATGATATAAATTTCAAAGTTAGATGATAGAATATGTTTCAGTATTCTTTTCTCTATCTCTAATACAGCAACAATTCTTTAATTGCAAAGATTGGTGATGAACATTGAACAATATCTTATTTCGTTGGAGTGCGAAGATAAGAAGAAAATCTACGACGTCAATGTTGTGATATTTGTTTTAAAATTCATAAAGTAGTTATATCAGGATAAGAAAGTGAGAGAAAAAAATGCAAAATTCAATTGAATTGAGTTCATTTCACTATGAATTTGTGAATGACGTTAATTTGAACGAAGAAACTGCTCTTAGTAAGAATGAAAAAGCTCTTGCAGATCGAGTACGACATTTACAAAATGAAAATAAGGAAATGCAAAAAGCAATAGAAATTTATCAGGAGGCTTTACAGGTACATATATTTTTACTTGTTGTTTTCATGAAATGAACTAAACATAAATATTTAGTGCACTTTTGTTTGTTGTTGCATGTGTCTGATGAATATATGACATTTGTTTTTGTTTCTTACTTTAAAATGCTGACTTTTCAGTGAACACATCTTTCTGAATGATGTTTAACATCAAGCTCTGTCTCATTCACTAAATGGTGCGAATGAATACTTACAAATCCATCTTTTAATTTTAGTTGTGCCAGGAAAATTTGAACAGTGTTGTGTCACAGCAAGATAAGTTGCTATCTGACACACAGAAAAATTACAATCAAGCAAAAGCTAAAGTTGATTCACTAAATCAGAAAATTAAGACTCTTGAAACTCAGCTTGAGGAGAAGATAATGGAATGTAGGAAGAATAAAGAAATTAAAGGAAAAATTTATGATGAAAAGGTAGACATTTCATAAATATTCAAATGATAGACTTCGTTTTAATTCAGATTTTCTCTATGATAATATGTAAAGATTTGATCTTTTTTGAATGTGTTCCCAAACATTCAATCATATTTTATTTGATTATTTATATAAAATTATGTAAAATAGGTATTTTTTTACAGCCATTAATATCTGCTGAAGACCATCAAAGTCTAATTGCTGAGTGTTTGGAGTTAGAGAAATTAATCAAAACTCTACCTCAGAATGACTCTGTACCACAAACTATTTACAATCAGTTGATAACTCAAGCTCAATCTATGAAAGAGAAGCTTGGGCAATTAAATGTGAGACATGTTGAACTGGAATCTCAAAACAATGAATTTAAAAATTCCAATCAAAGAGGTGATGAAAACATGAACCTAAATTCCAAACCACCAAAAAACAACAATGACAAAATTAAAGTGGAATTATTGTCTCACGAGTGTCAGACTACTGATGAAGTCATCCTTGCTGATCAGTTATCGCAAGATCAGGTTATATTTTGTTTTGATATTTTTTATAAGCGTGCTAATATTATTTATGAATATTTTAACAAACAACACAATATTGGTAAGGAATATTTTTCTTGTTATTGCCTTATATTTCATGATTTAGATTCACTCTTTGTCATAGTTGTTCTATTTTTTAGTGCGCTAAAATATCAAAACTTGAATCAGAAATCCAAGAATTAAAGAAACAAATGGACAGAAGTGAAACAATGTTTTTGACAGAGAAGGAGGATATTTTGGAAAATAAGGCAGCTTTGGAAGAGCAAATAAGAAAAATGAAAGAGACATCATCTATACAAGCTAATAAATCCTTTGATGATGCTATTGCTGCAAAGAAGGATCTTGAACAACAGTTGAGGGAAAAACAACAGAATTGGCAAAAGTTGAGAATGACAAACAGAACATTTCCAGTATGCATGAAAAGTTGAGTGAAAAATTTGGTAAAGAAATTGAAAATCGAGAAGTATGTTACTGCTACTGTCCATAATTCATAAGTTAGGTTTAATTATTTACCTTCAAACTCAATTTTAACAATTTTTAAGAGAGTGGAAAATGAACTTAAAGCACAAGTTGTGACGTTCTGTCAAGACATACAAGTCAAAGAAACAGAATGTGAAGACATGAAGAAAAGGTTTCCATAAAGTTTTAATCTTCATGTTCATGATTATGATTGAGATAGCAATTCATACTTTTGTCCTGTCTTGAAAATATTTGTTAAAGAAAGTTTGTGTCCTCATATAAACATACGTCTTATCTTTTATATGAATCTTTTACTATATTTAAAGACTTGAAATTTATGAAAATGAATGTAACAGACTGGAAGCTCAATATGAGGAATTGAGGTAATTTGCAATACTTTTTTAGTTTATTTCATACAAGTTTAGTTAATGAATGAATTTAACTAATTGATAATTGTACAGGATTTACAACTGTAGCTTTTTATAAAAGAGGGATTCATAAAGTTATTGTATGACCTACATAAATACTTTGTATAAAACGATCGCACAATTGAACTATAAATACACGTTCATTTTTTTTAGAAAAACCTCTGAAAATAGAAACATTCAGAATGAGCGTAAGGTATGAATGATCTTTTTTTGTTTGTTTTCGCTATCGATGTTCAGAGATAAAAGTCATTGTTGTAGAACTCTAGCTATATTTTACTCACATATCTCTAAGGAATTAGTAATATTTGAACATTTAGGTCGCCGGTGATTTGGCCGAATCAAAATCTCAGGTTGATAATCTCACAGCGCAGTTGTTGACTGCTGAAGAAATGATTGAACATAAAGATGCAGATCTGCAGAAATTACAGAAAGAAAATCAATCACTTGTTGGAGAGTTGGAAACCGTTCCATTGCTGAAACAGCAGGTTTGTTTCCGTGTATCATAAAACCATCTAAACCGCGTAGAAAAAGTGTAGTTTTCGCATTATTGTAGTTATTTTATGCATGGTTTGTCACAGTTTTTCCACATTTTATCTATCCTTTCAATTTATAGCTCGAAGTTTTCCAAACTGACTTTAATCAGGAACAGGAATTGCGACAGAAAACTGAAGAACGTAACAGAAAACTTGTAGATGAAATAAAAAAACTTCAATTGGATGTCGAACGCTTGACAGAAGAGATGAATGACCCAACAGGCAGTAGAATGGCAGAAATGCAACGGCGTCACGGTTGTGGTAACACTAATCAAGCAGAAAATGGGGTTTCGGCTGCATCTTGGAGTATATTTCATGACAGATATCTTTCCCCTCGTGGAGGGCCACCAACAGCTGGGCTAAACAACGCTAACAGTGACAATGATATTAACCGTCAGGTCTCTGGTGGACGATGTCCAAAATGTGATCAAATGTTCCCTGATCTCGACACGTTACAGACTCATGTTGTACAATGTTTGGAATCTGAAAGTTCAAAGGTCTGCCCAAAATGCAACCGTGCCTTCCCAGATTTAGATACTCTTCAAATCCATGTCATGGAATGTCTTGATAATTAGTTATGCACGTACGTAAAATGACGTATTTTTGCTATTTTCTTTATGATCATTTGGATTTTCAATGTCAATGTACTACGTATAATTTTCCATAGTTGTTTACAATATAGTTACAGCTAGTCACTTGCTTCAACTGAATTTCAATAGTAATAACTGTTATTAATGAATTACCTGTTGAAGTAATATGATATCCGTATAAAAATTGCTCTTAAAAAATTTAAAGATCCAATGTTTCAATTTTATTTCGTTGTGTTCCTTGTTCTTTCATCCTTGGAGAGTTAGAATCATTGGTGTTGGTCGATTTTCTCTCAGATGATTTTTGCTTAGATTTTATGATGGTTGTGTAAACAGGTTTTTCGTAGCTTGATTTTTTCCCGTCTACACTGTCCCGTAACGATAAACCCGTTCTTGATTCTATTAATTTCCTAGAAATACCATAATCATGAATATAAATTTTGGTTCTAACGATGTTGAAGCTTTTGTGATTTTATGGCTTAAGGAAGACAGGTTACAAAGTTTCAAAAACATTGTTTGTATCACTACGCGCCTACAATATCATGAGTTTTGATGTATACATGGTAATAATTTTGTGCTGACCTTTCCATACGTTTCAACAACTTTCTCATGGTCAACAATAGAACCAATACAAGAATAGTGAATATGGCAGAAATTACCAACAAAACAATAAAAATAATCAGCAAATCTGAAAGAAAAACAACGCCAAACATGAGAACACATGAGAAAACAGAAACAACATTTTGTTTATCAATAAACTCACCATCATCGTCGATTACTATGTCTTCCTCACCTGTTAAAACTTAACAAAAGCACATTGATAAAGTTATTACATCTTATTCCACACCATTTCCACATTCCTAACCCAATCATTTATGTTTTTTTGACAAATCAATTTAAAAAGTGTTATTAGTTGACAGTTCTTGACCTTCGAAAAGAGCGCAAACTTTACCTAAACATCCATAAAGTTCGACTCGCATACAGATTTGAACATTCCATTCAACCGGATGGAATCTGAAGTATCTCGCCTGAATGGAGCGATTGAAGGCATGGTAGACGACGGTAAACGGATCTGAGTTACCAGTAAACATCTTAATTTACAAAATAATATTCAAATAGTAAGATATTTGAAGCTGTCTGACAAAAAACAAGGCCATTTAGCGAAAAAATGCTATACAAAAATTAACAAATGAAAAAAGTTTCGCAACAGTTCAAAAAATCAATCTCGTAACTTTCCTTACCAGTGCTTGAGTTTCTCCTGATTTTATGAAAGGTATCCATAATCCAGATTCTCCTTCACGATAACTTACATAATATTCTTTGACCCAATGATTAAAAGCCTCACGACCTCGTCCCTGTGTTGCCATTGCTCGTAGATCACTTTTTCTTCCTGTTTTAAATTAGTGAAAATTAAATTTAGACAGCAAAATATAACGTTGGAAAAACATGAACCTAACCTAAATCAATCTCTAGAAATTGTCCTTGATCATTATCTCTAGCGCACCATCCTGATTTTAATGGAGGCTGGTATGGAATATTGAGTCGACCACGAAACCCTCGAGAGAAATCATCATAGGACGATGAAGCACTAATTCTGTCATCAGATATTCTTCCATCACCAACACCGATAGGTCCCAAGCAGTCTAAGCAACACATACACAAACAAGATTTAACTGACAAAGATATTTATTACTGATGTCTTATAGTATTTACTTCTAAGCGTTCTTATTTTACGTATCTGTCAAAGTAATTGAATTACTTTTCTTTTAAAATGCTTAGAGCTTCATAACTGTTTATTTTTTGCTGTATGGTATATACGCGCATAAAACAAGGAAAGTTAAACATTCACCAACAAAATGCGTAATTCATCGCATCACGACTATAATAAACATTTAGTTTGAGTCATTATTGAACAATGAATTTTACCATGCCAATTTATAGTTAACGAACTACGACATGCACATATTATATACTTTATTTTATCGAATCAAAAAGAAATAAAACTCTTACCATTTGTAAATACAGCATTCAGCTGCAATATTATAAAAAGAGTGAAAATTAAAAAGAAACGTAAAATGTTAAATCCAAGAAAACCAACGTTCGACATCTTCGACAGCAATGATAAACCGCTAAATTTTAATGGTGAATACTAGACCGGGAATATGTGAAATGCCATGAGATCAACTTTACATTCACCGAAAATTACCATAATAAAAACCAGTATTATAAAGGAATTGATTTATTACACTTTCCATTCAGTGATATTGAATCCTGGCATCATAAGAAACAATATAGACGGTTGAATAAAGATAATTATGTGAAAGTGAGTTACTTTATGTTAATGGTTTAAATTATATTGTTCATATACAGATAGACATGCTTTTATCGGACAAAATCTTGGACATTACGACAAAATAACATGAAACATTGGCTCACAACAGCTCACATTAATGTAGGAGAAGCAAATTAAAGAACGAATGTTTCATAAATATAAAGTTTAACATTATAAAAGTGTAAAAGTGGAATACATGGGTTGAAAATACATGGGCTATATATGAATAACAATCTCGGCAATAATTTTGAACAAATTCTTTTGTCATTGAAATATAGTTTAACACTTGCTTTTAGAAGTGAAATTACTTGAACAATACAAAATGAACACAACCTTTTAGGACTTCAATCACTTAATGTATTGTATAAACAACTAGAACGCAGTTTATATAAATATGTATTTTATTGATCAAAATTACTAACTTGTACGACATAAGACTTATTTATGTGTTGATAAGATGCGATTAAATTTCTACGTATTTAAAATCGATAAAACTACTTTAAAATATTCAAACTGTTTGTTGATACATTCAACCACAGTGCATACTTCATATTTTCTACCCATTATGTGCGACGTCATAAGCCACACGCGACAGAGAAATGATATTCCTAAAGTTCAGATATTCTAAAACAGTCATACAGGCAGTTTTCGTATTAAATTTCGGTAATATGTTTTGTGGCAAAATTCGTAATATTTATAGGTCTTTCACCACGCTATTGCATCTACGAGTTATAAGGTATGACCAGTTGGCATGACAACATGAACTACCTCGTAACGACTCATGATTTATGTTAATAGAATTTGGGATGTTAAGAAAATAAAAAAAACTATTTAACTTCCTAATTCCTCAAGACAGCCATGCATTCTTCAAAGATCATATACAGTTAGTGATAAAAATTATAAAATAGTACCGGGGGGGAGTGTCTATGTACGACCTATAATTTTTCATTCGATGGAATCCATATCACCGGACCGGATTGTTGACGAATTATCTCCTTCACTTGACTATATATATCATTGTATGTGTCTCCAGATACCAAAGCTGCAAAGAATAAACAAAAATATTCAAATAGACTTTCCGATTTTAATTTGCGATTACGAATTCATTTTCAAACTCCCAAACAATAACACTTGCTGTTTAACCTAGTTTAACAGAGTTCACTATTTAAAGTGCATAAGAAAGAAAAATGTTGCTATTTAAAGTATTAATTAAGAGAACTTTCAAAATAACAGTAGACTTTCTAATGTTTATGCATATCTCTTTTCATTCTCACATATTGAAATTTTGTAATGCACGATTTACATAACCAGTGACGTCACATTACATAATGAGTGACGTCAACTGCATAATGGTAATCACTTTGCATGAAATACTTTGGCAGATCGTAAGACCATTAATATTTCACAACGAAGGAAACACTTCCAACTTGAAGTAATACCACAGCAAAATATACGAAAGGGTTCAGTTTTTCGTTATTTAACATCATGTGACTGATTGTGTAAAGTAGAAACTCAAAAAACATCAAGAACTCAACAAAAAATTGTAGAACAAAAAATAAATAATTCAAATATAAAAATATTTCAATATTTGAAATATTCAAATGTTGATAAATAATTGAAATATAAAAATATTTCAATATTTGAAATATTCAAATGTTGTTCTTAAACCTTTTTTCAATCAAAGAAACTTGACTTAACCGGTAACAATTTGTTTTAGGACCATGTTACTTGATTTTACACAATTTAGATTCCCATTTAAGGAGAGGTTAACCAACATACTTTATGAATGAATGCTCATACACACCGGTAAAATACTCCGCAAATTCCTGTTCCAGTTTCTGCGCTCGATCGTACGTTTT
Source organism: Xenia sp. Carnegie-2017 (assembly GCF_021976095.1). Taxonomy (NCBI): domain Eukaryota; kingdom Metazoa; phylum Cnidaria; class Anthozoa; order Malacalcyonacea; family Xeniidae; genus Xenia; species Xenia sp. Carnegie-2017. The sequence continues at coordinate 1,735,107 of NW_025813485.1, read as the reverse complement.
TATTGCCTGTTCTTCTGTTATTCGTTTGTTTATTTCTCTCAAAGTTTCCACAGATTTTGGTTTGAGGAAAATAGCTATAGGATACAGCTCAGCTACTTGAAGCCTTTTAATAGCATAACCACTTACGTCAAGAATACAATGTTTGTTCTGCAACAAAAGTTTTATCGGAATATTAAAGTGTAAAGTTTTTCAAAGTAGCTTAAAGATTGAGGAGAATTAAGAACAAAAGCACAAGTTGCTACGAATAAAACAAATTTTACCTTATCTGCAACCTCCTTGACAGATGAGACACTAGTGCCATAAAGATTCTCGTTGTATTGTCCTGCTTCGATGAAATGATGATCTTGAATAGCACGTTCCATTTCTTCTCTGGAGCTGACAAAATGATAATCTCGTCCATCAACTTCATATTCTCGTCTTGCACGAGTAGTATCTACAACAGAAAATATTTAAATTTACTTCTTCATTCTGTAGTTGAAGCTTCCTCTGCAAAAAAGTCTACACAAGGTTTCACGCAAAGATCATTACATTAAAAAATGAATTTTAGTCGATAGAACAAGGAAAACCTTACAAAGAGTACTATTTTCCCTAGCAAAGAAAGAGCCGTATCAAAATCCTGATTAAGCTTTGCAAAACAGTTAAACTTTGCTAAGAAATGTTTCAAAATTCAATGTATTTCAATAAAATACTTACGTGGAACACAGCTACCAAATTTATCTGGAAATTCTGATATGAGATCATCATTTATTCTATCTTTAAGTGGTCCAAGGACAATCACAGGTCTAGCATACCGAAGTTCGTGCTGAGTGACTGGCTCATATGACATAATAGAATCTTCACGAAGACTATAATTACTTTCACTATCACTAGGATTTGAAGTGCAACTTGGATCTATGTCACTTGTCTCATTTTCCGATTCTTTTTTACTTAAGAATGATAACTTTTTCAAATTGAAACTAAGTTTTTTACCATCACGAAATGATCCCTGAAACACATAAACAGATGACGGAATAGTTAGACAAAATACTGGTAGAATTTGCTAGCTTTAAACAAAGTATTTATGCAAGCGAAAATTCCAATGGGCGAACATATGAGAATCGAGAAAAGTGTGTATATAATAATGACCTGAAGGTTGTTGCCTTGTTCTCGTTTGAACTTCACTGATTTCATTCTAGCTCGTTCACGACGTTCAACTCTGTAATAATTAAATAAAACAATAAGAAATAGAATGACACAGAAAAAGTTCAACATAGCTACTTTACCTCTTCTTGCTCGGTACCACTCCTCTCGATTCCTCTTCCCCATCAGGACCTAGTCTTCGCGCTTGCCACCACTCGTCGTCGCTAGCGTTGGTTACATGAAGTATATCGCCGTAATTAAAACTCAGACCCTGGCTTGGCAAACCGCTGTCCTTAGATCTGTCGTAGTCAAATAACGCTCTACGAAAATACAATAAAAATTTCAATGCGCATCATTTATATTTCTGATAAGCAAAGCACTTTACCACACAGACAACACAATACAGAAGTATGAGGAAATAGTCAAAAATCTCTGTTAAGAGATTTTTAGTTTGTACAGTCATGTGCAAGAATAGCCTTTATATAATATAAATATTTACCTAACATACAACTGCCTCTTTGCAGACGTTTTAAGGGATCCTGTATTATTTGTAGTGTTCATCAATTTTTCTCGAAGATCGTGAATCTTTGCTTCAAATTTGTTGTATTCTATAAGAAATGACAAAACATAAGTAGAAGGATCTTATGCGTATTATAACACTAAAGAGAAAGTCTGCGCTGATACAAATTGAAAGTAAAAGATACACAAATTACAATACAAATCAAAATAGATGAAAAACAATATTTCCACAACTAAATCATATTTTTTTTTCAATCAAAAAGTTATTCAATCAAAATTCTTTATAAATACACCATTACCGAGAAAATATATGAACGTTTAGTAATATTTGTCGTAGGCTCCAAATAGAAATCATGTATAACAAATGGATAAAATACTGAAAAAATATCCCTCAAACTATGGAAACTGTTTTTAATGTCAATATTAATGTCTTTGTTGTGATTTATTCAAATAAAATATTCATACAATCAAATATTCATTTTTCGATTTATCGAGCTCATCACAAACATCTGTCCAGATATTTTGTAATCAAACATTCCAAATTATGTTGGAAATTGTCATTATTTCAAATATTATAACGAATAATTGAAGAACAGAAAAAGCCTGTTTTAAGGTATAACGTATAATTTTAGCATTTCAATTTTCTGATATTAAAAATGCCAACAAATTTAATGTCAATGCGTATACAATACATAATCTTAATACATCCAACATAACAATGACGACGCGTAGAATCATCATTATAATAAACAAAAAAATCATCAACAGTTTTATTAGAGGTTTGTCATAACAATTGGTAGTTGTTATGAAGGCTACTATGCTACATGAAAATAAACGATGATCAATAATTTGTCTATGAAATATATTTTTTTCAGTAATTACGAACCTTCAGGTTTATATTCGGCAATAATTGTGACAGTACTGCCAGAACCTTTCAAAGCTGCAGCAGCTTGTTCATGAGTTGCATTTGTTAAATCTATATCGTTGACCTGAAGAAGGAAAGTATTTATAAATTCATTTCTGTGAAGGATACAACGTTTATTTAACCTTACAATATATTTACGACAAAATCCAAAATTGGATGAACGAGCTTCGAAAGTATACGTATCAAAAACAATCTACGAGTCAAGTTCATAATTTTTACGTCATTTTCAACATTATATATTAATATTGTTATAGAAAAGAGAAAAGATAAAAAATCTTTCGTTCATAGTTTCAATCAAACTAAGAGAAAGTTTCGTGGTACCCTGCAATGTTATATGAATGTACGACAACATAAATATCTTAAATCCAACATACTTAAGATTAGGGATACGCTAACAGCAAATAATGAATCAATTTTTGTGCATATTTAATAAATACAGTTATAATATCTGATCAACTCCTACTGTACATACATTAAAAAGCATTATACAAATAGAATTATAAAAACAACTTCGTATTTAAAAGCAAAACATACCGACAAAATTTGATCTCCTCTTCTTAATTCTCCACTGAGATCAGCAACTCCACCAGCCAAAATAAAAGAAATAAAAATTCCTTCGCAGTCTTCGCCTCCGACAATATTAAAACCCAGGCCAGAAGGTCCTTTAGTAAGTACAACTGTTCTTTTATCCCTATGAATATAATTTGTTGTAAGTCATGAGCAACTCTTTGATATATAAACAGCCTTATCCAAACGATATAATCATAGTACCTAGGGTTCAAAGTAACGGTCGAAATGTTTTCGGTCAAGATGATCGGTCAACTTCGTTTTATCACGGTCAAAGTCCGTTTTTGACCGACCGTCCACCAAATATTGTGAAAAAATATCAGTAGTTTTTGAGAGTACAGATTCCCATATTTGATATAATTATTTCATTCATACATAATTTCTAGTATGTAAACCTAACAGGTTGTTTCAATGGACAAAGTTCCGACTTGTACGTATATATAACATACCTGGAAAGCTCTTCCTCATCAATAATTACAACAGGTGCAGGCGATAATGATTCACCAACGCCATTAACCGACGGAGTTTTTTCAGACAAAGATTCCTGGTTTCCCTCGTCAGAGTTATTTACAGCTTCATCATAAGTTGGTGGATGGCTATCATTGGCAAAATCTTCTCCATTTTTATTTTCTTCTTCTTCTTCTTCTTCTTCTAAGAACGAAATGAGAAGGCTCGTGTACATGAAGTACAACTATTGGTTGAAAATAAAATATTTACAAAAAATTATCTAAGCACTCATTCAGAAAGTCGTTATTATTCAAAAAAATTTTAGCTACCATAATTCTTCACAGTAACGTCATTAAATGTACAAACATAAAATAATTTAATTTGACTTACATTTGCCCAATCATTATCTTAACTACAACTTGCAGAAACTTATTGGGTATCTTACTAACTAAATGCACCGAAACATTAATTTGCAAAATTTTATCTTGTCTTGTAGTTAATATGTGTGCGTGCACAGGGTTTAAAAAGTTTGAATAAATAATTAAAAGAGACAGAACATAAAATATCATAAAATAGTCAACTCTAATGATTGCTTAAAAGTAAACTGCTAAAAGTCATTGTAGTGTAGTCAATCAGTATGGACAGATACCACACATCTTTATGATGACTCTTAACTTTACCTGCATCTTCAGTAGGTGTCTGTGGGGCAGATGATCCTTGATAAACAAATGAAGATGTATCTCTGTGAACAAGCAATACAACTGTATCACTCGATGACTTAAGTATCCCAACAGCTTGCTCATGTGTGACACTATTCAACGATACACCATTCACCTGTAAATATAAGTAATCTTTACCATAGAATGTTATGCACTTGGATTATAAAGAAAGAACAATGAAAATCTATTTAAACTTATGAGCTGTAACAATAGTAAATTGCAAAAACTTTTTAACTAACACTTAATATCTTGTCGCCCTCTTGCAGTCTTCCATCATACTTTGCAGCACCACCATCAATAATCTTAGTTATAAAGATACCATCATCTCCTGGGATATGCTGATTACCAACACCACCAGCAATACTGAAACCCAGACCTTTTGTCCCCTTTGATAAAGTTATTTCAAGGCTCTTGCAAGCAGCTGTTTGCTCTTTAGGTCTCTTAACTTGAAGTGTGATCACACCTGAACTCACTTTTAATGCATCCACAGCAACTTGATGAGGCACATTTACAGTGCTTGTGTTGTTTACTGACAAGATGCAATCCTTAACCCTAAACACAACCATACTTAAGTAATTCAATACTATAAAAATAGGTATGTTGATTTGTTTCATAAATAATGAAATTAATGTGCCAATATATATATTCTTATCTTAAATCAATAAATATACAACTACTTTCTTAAAAAATTCTTTAGGGAATAATAAAACACCTTAATCGACCATCATAAGCAGCAGCTCCTTCGGGAATGATTTTTGTGATGAAGATGCCTGAATCATTTGCATAATGTGGATTGTCAGTGCCACCAGCAATACTAAAACCCAAACCAGTTGTGCCCTGATAACAAAAAAACAGTGAAAAATCATCAACTACTAAAAAGTTGATTTTACATAAAGCTATAATGAATGACAACATACTCTTTCAAGTACTATTTCCTCATAATCAAAGTCTCCTGGTACGTTAACCTGTTAAAAATGAATAAAAGTTATTGAATAATCATTTTAAGTAATTCAAAATACCACAAAATCAAACCTCATCACTATCATCCTGCATAGTTGATGTCTCACTTAAAGCCTTGAATAATTAGAAAAGAACCCAAAATAATATTAAAATGGCAATACTCAATAATTATAAAAATATCTGATAGAATATTAGATGACAAAAAGCAAAATATATAGTGCTTTCACCAAGTCATCACAAAAGAAAATTTAAACATTTGGGGGAGGAAGGTACGGTTTCAGCAGTTATGAAATGTTGAACTTTAACCTCTACTTTGTTGAGTATATTTTTTGTACAAATATACACCAAACTTGCACACTTACCTTGCTTGTACATTTCAAGGGTTATCAGTAGTAAAGACACATTTTCTAAGCTTTAAAATCAATTTAAGTGTATATACAAATATGGATCATTGTCATATTTACCAAAGGAGTTTCATCAGGAGCAGTTGTAATTGATATAACAGGTGGAGGTTTTATAACACTGGAAACATGATGCTAAAAAAATTATAAAAACAATAAAATGTTTAGTTGAACACAAGATTCAAAATGATCATATTCTGCTGGGATAGCCATAAGCCACAAGCAATTTTCCATAATTGTGAACATTCGACTTTCTACATGTATAATCAATTTAGGTCTATATACACATACATATATAGAACATTATCATATTTACCACCATTAACAATAGAAATAAATACATATTAGTGTGTATACTAGCCATTATTTATAAGTTGACATGCTTCTTAATGGAATAAAAAGTTAACAATATTATAGTATGCTTATCCTAAGACAATAGTGACAGGTAAACAACAGATAACTAACTTTTAAAGAATACATGTACACATGAAAAAATGAAATGTAAAGATTAGTATGTGTCACCCTTTCATATGTATGACAAAAAAAACCTGCTGCTAGGTAACTACGTAATGCCAGAATGCTGATAAAACAAACATTTCTTTACAATAAGTGAAACTTGACAACAAATAAAAAGGAACACCCAAATTCATCACACAGTGGGATGAAAATAGCAGTAATTAGCATTGGATTTTCAAATTAAAATAACCGAAAACAGTCAGTTTCAGAAACCTGAAAACCATTGTAACTTGATGGAGAATTTTCCCATTTTTTTGCCACTTCATGGCTATCCATTTCTACCAATAAGTCATCTGCATGTTTCGATTCATCGACTAATGTCAGCAACGTCTCATAATATTCTTGTATGTCTAAATGTAAATATTACAGAGATACATTCCCAATCAGTAAAAACATTGTTTTGTGCAAATAATTCAGTTACGGCCTTTTTTATTTAATAAATGATCCACTTGATAAAGATGCTTTATGCTGTATACTATGATATCACTGCTATGTGTATCCACAACGCAAGGTTTCTAACTAGAAGTAGACGCAATTCTAACTCATCATCACTCGAAAATACAGAGGATACAACCTTAAAAGATATTTTGAAATTGTTATCTGATGTGATTGAGAAAGCGTTAAAGCCATACCAAGTAAAGAGTGAAATAAATTGCTTTGAAATATTTTGATAACTCGCTCGATGGCATTCCTCAGGGCTTGGTCTTGAGGCTTTGTTAACTTCGTTCTATAACCTTCAAGAAGCTGTAGAGCTCTCTCAGCATCTACAATTCAGATAAAAATAACAATTTATTGTAGTCGGACATGTTTAATGTGAACAAGATTAGATTCATGCATTAGATAGACCAAGTACAACCGCAAATGGCGGAATTCCAATATCTACTGACCTTCTTTGCGCACTGGCATCATAAGGAAGTGAGATTTTTTGAAGCAATTCAAACGACTAAAAAACAACTATGGGTAATATTTAATTCGAAAGATTTCAGCATAGGCAATGAAAGAAATATGTATAGAAAAATAACGCTTATTTTAAAGCTCAGTTGACGATGTTTATCATCTGCCAAATTGCCGCTGTGCAGCCACAAACTCGAAGGAAAGTGAAACAACAGATGAAGTCACGTGAGAGTCATTATACCTTGAAGAATGTTGTGCAAGGCATTTTATTTACTATTTTTGGCAGACTTTGGAAGACGAAGACACTAGCCACTTGTTTTTTTTTCCTATTAATTAACTGGAAAAGTCTACATAGTCTGTTTACATAATTAATTATAACGATATGTAACCACAAAAATCTTGATTTGATTAAAAAATTTTTACAAACCATAATATATTAACTTTACATAAAAACAACATTTTAATAATCCAAACTCATTAGCAAAGCCGTTCCTCTTTTCACCCAGTGATCAGCAGTCATAACACCAGATTTTAAATCAACACTAACGACATACGATGCTCGATCTGAAGTACCAGTACGATTGGGATAATAATAACAAGGACACGAATAATTTCCTAAAGCATATAATTATAAAATCAAATTATCATAAGACTCCAACACAAATTTTTCATTAAATTGAGCGTTGAAGTTAAAGAAAAGACACGACTATTAATTAACAACAAATTAATACTAAGTATTTTTTTAATAAAAACCATCAAATGTCAATTGCTTAATTGCTAATCATGGCCGGTATGATTGTACAGTTCGTAAATTACTGCAGCACATTTTACAATAAATTTACAGTTCTGAGCACTTTAAGGCAAGCCCATCCATAAAATTATATTTTTTAGGTATTGACAACCAAGAGTGTTTTTCTGAAACTAATTTGAATTTAAAATTGAGCTGCTATAATGTATTTTGACGAACGCTGGACCGTTAAAATACCACTAACCTTTTCCAGTTTTTTTCTTGTTTTCAACAGGTTTAAAATGTACAGTTGGTATAGGACAAACTAGTTGCATAGGGTCTGCTTCAATTAAAGCGGCATTTTTCTTATCCCATCCCGCACCTTCTAAATAAAGACCACGAATCCAAACACCATCCTAGAAAAAAGATGCATCACTATGTCGTTACACAAAGTAAAATAGCAATGTTAAAATACACGAATTGTTGGAAGTTTCACTAATAGTATGAAGGTTGTTTTGAATAAGTTTTAGCAAGTATATGACAATCGAACCTTAGGGTACTGGGTAATGTTACTATCGTCAACAGTTGAAACAGTAAAGTCCCACGACAGAGTGTCAACAGAAATGTTGTTTTGTCTCGCAGATGTTTGTAACACTGCCGTTAAAAATCCAGTCGGAAAGGTGAAACCTGACATCCAAAATATGATCGGCTGATGTGCAGTGCTGGCCCATTTTGCAAACTGATCAACACGATGAACTAAATCCCGTGTCCAATTAGCTAATGCTTTATTGGATGGATACGCCTACATCGAAAACAAAAAAACGAAAATAATTAAAGATGAAAAAAAAAATAGGAAAAACACCACCAGTCATAACGAAAAATCTCTAAGTGAATGACCCATTTTGGGCTTTCGCAAAAGCAACACATTACTTTCACTGACATCCAAGACTGGACATAAAGTTATTATAAAACACACTTTATATATGAGCAAATAGTCAATTTTACATTAAAGTCAACAATAATGTACATAATTGTACTCAACTGGATGTATATATGATAAAAGTGCTAGCTACAACCACGTACCTTTCCCCACAGAGGTGGGACACGAACGTCATAAATACAATTAAATGTCTCCTCCATATCACATGACATCACTACAAGTCCTTTTATGCCACGCTCCAATTCAATTAGAGATGATTTGATTGTTCCAAGTAGTTTGTTGTATCGTGATATCTGGGTTAATGTTAGTCAGAACTTTCATGATAGGAAATACATTAATAACTTTGTTTGATATCTATTAAAGAATAGCAAGTTGTACCTAATAAAAAACTATCAAGCTATACATAATGCAAGAAAGACAAGCTATACATAATGCAAGAAAGACAAGCTATACATAATGCAAGAAAGACAAACTTTACATAATGCAAGAAAGACAAGCTATACATAATGCAAGAAAGACAAGCTATACATAATGCAAGAAAGACAACTTATACATAATGCAAGAAAGGCAAGCTATACATAATGCAAGAAACACAAGCTATACATAATGCAAGAAAGGCAAGCTTTATATTATGCAAGAAAGGCAAGCTATACATAATGCAAGAAAGACAACTTATACATAATGTAAGAAAGGCAAGCTATACATAATGTAAGAAAGGCAAGCTATACATAATGCAAGAAAGGCAAGCTATACATAATGCAAGAAAGACAACTTATACATAATGTAAGAAAGGCAAGCTATACATAATGCAAGAAACACAAGCTATACATAATGCAAGAAAGGCAAGCTTTATATTATGCAAGAAAGGCAAGCTATACATAATGCAAGAAAGACAACTTATACATAATGTAAGAAAGGCAAGCTATACATAATGCAAGAAAGACAACTTATACATAATGTAAGAAAGGCAAGCTATACATAATGCAAGAAAGACAAGCTATACATAATGTAAGAAAGACAAGCTTTACATAATGCAAAAAGGCAAGCTGTTGTAATGCAAAAAAGGTGATATCATAATTGTTACATTTAAATCCATGCGTTGAACATGCTGACTACACAATTTACCTCTTGTAGCAAAACAACATTAAGTGGCGACGGATCATCAGACATGATTTTGGCAGTCTGTTCATAATCTATCTCATCAGGAACTCTCTTCAACACATCTGCAGCGAGGTCTAATACCTGAAAAGATTGTATAGAGTTTCTTTATTTGGCAGCCAATCGTCAAATGCATGAATAGCAAATATATCTTATGCCTTCTGTTCGCGTGATTCGCCAATTCCACCAACAGAAGCAATTTGTGGTTGAAGGGAAAGCAGTGTATCAAACAGATTTCTGAAATCAAAAAATGATTGGGTTATGGGCTTCATATGATTGTTAACGCATCATAATTTGTAAATTTTATATTATCAAAGAAAAAATAAAGTCTGCAACGGTAGTATATCATTTATTGCTCAAAAGACATACTTATTTCAATGGAGAATCAAAATAAGTTCTACACTTCTTAAATAACTATCGCACAACAAGCTTTATACAAACCTTGTTTCGATAATTTGACTTGCAATATCAGCGTTAGGATGTTGTCCAAATGCTTCAGGGTGATCAATGTTAGGTAACATGCTGATATATTCCTATTTAACATTTGAATTTATTGCCTTTTTAACTTTGAAAGTTTTCGCATTCAATCAAAAATTATTGTTAGATACTAGTGCAAGATAACATATTTAATAACAAACTAAAGTTAAATATTTCGATACAATATGTAGCCTACGTCATATACTCACACATGTAGCCTACGTTATATACTCACACATGTAGCCTACGTCATATACTCACAATGTAGCCTACGTCATATACTCACACATGTAGCCTACGTTATATACTCACACATGTAGCCTACGTTATATACTCACACATGTTGCCTACGTTATATACTCACACATGTAGCCTACGTCATATACTCACACATGTAGCCTACGTCATATACTCACACATGTAGCCTACGTCATATACTCACACATGTAGCCTACGTCATATACTCACACATGTAGCCTACGTCATATACTCACACATATAGCCTACGTCATATACTCACACATATACGAAAGATAAACCGAAAAGCTGAAAATAACTGTTTGTGCAATAGCTTTTCGAATTAGACATTTTTCGAAGTGAAATTGCGAAGTAAATTAATTTTAATAAAACAGTATAATTTATAAGACAGCTCAAACAAATTGACGTGTGCGGGGAAAAACTTTTCTTCAACATTTCATAGACCTATACGAGAAGTATGAATTTATGACGTAGACTATACAATCTGTAACTTAAAATGAATAACTGGGTAATGTTCACCTACTCTGTAACTTTATATAAATATATGGGTAAGTACTCAGTGATCTCATATTAATATATAGGTACGTACATAGTCAGTAACAAAACACTAACTTTATACAACATATGGATAGACATTTTGTAACTGTATATGAATATATGGACACATACTCGGTAACTTTGTAAAGGTCCATCTTTTGGAATGTAATAAGTTGGTAAAGATGACAACCTACAGATGATAGAAATATAAAAATGTACTGTGTACAACTGTATTGTAAAGTAAATGAAATAGAGTGTCGTACTCACAATTCAATTAAATTAGAAATACCATTAATATAACATGAATATCACACTGTATTGTCTTGACTTTTTCAAATATGGAATTTAAAATGAAACGCTTGCAGTTATTGTCAAAAATTTGGTTTGATATTGTAACTGAATAAAATAAGTTCCCGTCCACAACATATGGTACTTTTTAAGAGCAATGTTCAAAAATCCTATGATTGTGTGTGATACTGGACTATTGCAATAAACATACTCCGAAATTTATTTTAATTTTAAAAATCTACTTGGGGAACACTTAAGTAGGAACAAGCTGTTGGTATTACGAAAGTGACTGTCAGCAAAGCTGACTACAGGTTAAATATAAATAAATAAACAAATCTTACTTGAAGTATGGGGCATCCAAAGAAGCATCACAGAAGAAATCATTAATGTAAGTCATTAATAACCTTCGATCAAAATCATCCGTCACATGACCACCGTAATTGACGCCAGCAACCTTGAGAGGTTTAAATTATATTGTGAAGTTTGTGAATGAAAAAAAAGAAATTTACATTGTTATCAAAGGCCATGAAAGATCATACCAAATATTTAAGAGCTTCCCACGGTGTTTCTTCATATTCATCTAAATACATACCAATTAAATTCTCAGATACCTATAAACATAAACTCATTGGGTTACGGCGAAACCCTCTCGTGTATCTACGTACATCTTCACGACCGCGTTTCTTTGACAAACCTCAAAATCAGAATCATTGAAACCGTACATAATATTCCAGCCCAACATAAGAAATTTTTTTCTTTCAAGGAGAACACTGTGAAAGAAACAAAGAGCAAAAAGAAGTTTCTTGTACTTGTCTTGTTTTTGTCGTCGAGTGAATTGTTGTTCGGTAACAAGTTGATAAAGTCTTTTCATGTTCGCCTTCAAGCCCTGGAAAGTATACCACGAAAATCTCTAGTGCCTCTGACGAAAATTTGTACGAAAATGTCCATCCATGTAAATTTGAACTAACCTTTGGTGGTTCAGTCGTCATTTTAATACCAACTTGAAGTATAGATATTGGAAAGTCTGGATGAGGACTGCTGCTTAACCATAGACGAAAATCAACATGAGGATTTTCTACTTGTAACTGCTCCACAAGTTTATCCAGTTGAGGCATCCAACTTAGAGATAAATGGCAGTTGGCCAAAAATACCCAATTACCCTTTGAAAAATGATCAATGAAATGGAAGTAATTTTATTGTTGTATTATTTTATAACAATCGGAAAACACGTACACAAAATATGGAACACTTAAGTACAGAATTTCAGCGGTCAAAAAATGTTAACTGTAAAAGTTATACGAAAAACTCAAAATAAATTATTTAAATAATTGCTTTGAAAGAATTTAAAACATGTTAATTCTTCATTTTTTCAGGTCCATTTTTACCATTTTTTTCAATGAAAGTGATCACCTCTTTAACCCCTTTAGTGATTACCTTTAACCCCTTCTTTAACCCCTTTAGTGATTACCTTTAACCCCTTCTTTAACTCCTTTAGTGATTACCTTTAACCCTTCTTTAACCCCTTTAGTGATTACCTTTAACCCCTTCTTTAACCTCTTTTGTGATTACCTCTTTAACCCCTTCTTTACCCGCTTTAGTGATTACCTCTTTAATCCCTTCTTTACCCGCTTTAATGATTACCTCTTTAACTCCTTCTTTAATCATTCTGGTTGCGATGGGAGCCTGACCTTGGCCAAGTGATAGGGCATGAAAACGGTCACTCATACCACAATTCTCAGCCAGGTGAATCAAAGCACTTGTAGGATCCTATTTTATACAACATAAAACAAAAATTGATGTAAAAACTGAGTCAGGTAGTTTTAAGTTAAACTTAACTTTACAGTACGTGGAATACAAATGTGTAAGTGATAATTCGTCATGGAATTAATGAAAGTATTGATATAAAAATGATATAAATCATTACTCACTACTCCTGGAGAAAGAACAAAAACAAGTGGCGTTCTTGTTGTAGAGTCTTCAACCACTGAACTCATATCCAGCACCGGTGGCTCGACAAACCTTATGTTTATACGATATAATTTGATGCAATTGCACCACATAAGAAACGTTAATTAGGTTAGAGTCTTGAGTTTAAATGCAAATGCGTTCAACTCATCTAATGCAGACTTGCGGGTTTCAGCCCCTTCCTCTCCACACACAGACAAAAAATTTTTTTTGAAACATTAAAAATTTTGCAAATGACAACTTCATAAAGTAACTTTCATACAATGTCGTAACTCTCTACAAGTGAACTTCTCATAAAATAAACGAATACAGCCACAGAATAGAAACTGCAAAGGCTCAAACAACATAATCGAAACTAAAATAAAAATTTCTGGACTGCACACAGCTCTAAATCAAACTACTTACTTTGAACCAAGATTGTTGATAATAAAAGATGTTACGGTAAAAGAGACTCGATCCGGTCTTAATGATCGCACAATCAACATTCGTTGAAGTTCATTGCAAGCATTCTCCCATTCTCCTAGAAACGCAAACATTAATTGGAATAACTCGTGTTCATATTCTCCCATTTTAAAGTGTTTCTTACTCTAAGTGTAAATATTATATTGATAATAATAATATATAAAAGATAATATAAATTAACACCTTTACAATCATATAATAACCTGGTAAAGGTGTTGTTTCAGGCTGGGCACTTGTATACCAGATAGTCCAGTCACGTGGATACTGTTCAAATGACGTCACAAGTCCATGGAAATTAGGTAACCTAAATATTTTGGTTACAGTTGGGTAAAACAAATATATACGTGAAGTTGACGAAAACAACATATAACAACGTACTTGTCAAGTTCCGTCAAATTATCCCAAGCTGTGTCCGTCAGCAATTCAGGACAAGGATTGTCAATTTGTTCTTCTCGATCGAGGACCTTAAAACAAACGCAGGTTTTTTTATTCAATGAACGCAACAAGCTAAAATAGGAAAAATAAAAAACATGTTGGATAAAATATCATACCACGCCACCACGTAAAAAGAAATTGTATTCGTCCATGTTCAGTTTTCCAGCTGCTTGAAGTATTTTTGAGCACATTTGAAATGAGAAAAGCAATTTATGACGTTCAAATAGACCACGACATGTGTATCTAAATGAAGTAGTTAAACATTTGTGAATGTTTTTCAGTAGAAGGCGAAGGTACATGCAGCCATGCAAGAACAAGAACAACTTTAAGTAACCATCTTTCATGTATTTACCAAATATAAAAAAACGTTAGATTTACAATCTATTTCACAAGTTTCCTAGAAAAAATTTAAATTCGACACAACAGTTTATATGAAATACACTTACTTATAAACCGCAAAAGTGTGATAATCATTCAAATTATGAATGCGTATTTCCAACTGGGGACTGCGTTGGCTCTTCTCAATAGACAAATTAAACAGGCTGATGTATGAATCCAAAGAAAATTGATACATTGGATCAATACAGCCCATATCATTGAGCACAAAGAACAATATCGACGCACGTTGTGCGCATGATCGATAGCCCTAAAAGAAAGCTTGAAATATTACTTTAGACAAGACGACATAAATCTATAGAAAGAAATCAAACCTCTCGAGCAGCGTCAATTTTGATTTCAGTTTGTTCACTGACTTGTAACTGTTCACCAATTTCTTGTGAAGTCTGCTTTGATGAATTTAACGTATTCACTAACTCTTCGTCATCCAATAAAGATCCTTGAGCAGTTTGCAGAAGTCTACAATTTTCAACAGTTCTGATGAAATTCGCTGTTTTAAACGTTTTTCGAAATTGTACAAAGCAAAAAGAATCGTTTCATTACTTCAAATTTTTAAATTCACCTAATATTATCAAGCAACATTATCATGCAACGTTATTATGCAACATTATCATGCAACATTATCATGCAACATTAATATGCAACATTACTATGCAACATTATCCTGCAGCATTATCATGCAACATTATAATGCAACATTATCATGCAACATTATCAAGCAACATTAATATGCAACATTATTATGCAACACGAGCAACGTCATGGCTACGTACCTCAGTATTTGATCTTCTAGATCTTCTAATTTTTTTTTGCCAGCAGCAATGTTGATGACAAGATTATCTTTCTGTTCTTCAAGTTCTGGACGCTCTTTACGAACAACAATGCCAAGTAATTGAGCCTCAAGACCTGAACGTTAAACAAATCAAGAAATTACTCAAGAATATCAACAAACTATAATTTAGTATTGCCACATTACAAACACTTTTACTCTTTTCATCATTAATATATCCGTCACAAATATTATTCTCACCTTGTTCTTTTACAGCAAAGTTTACGATTAAAGCTTTTGTAGAAATTTCTGGAGTATAATGTGGATTGCTTAGTTTGGTTGTTATATAAAACCTAAAATCAGCGTTATACTCCACTTCCTTGTCACCAATCTTGATATACATAGAATTTCCTACACAAAAAAACAGCGTAGGCTTGTGTCGTAAAATAGTGATACAATTATTTTGAATTTACTATTATTATTAAAGAAAATTACTTCAAATCTGCAAACCTCGTTTTATAAATGATTTATTGAGAATTGGGGCAAGGGATGGATCAAGTTCTTCCTAAAATATCGGCAATAATTAATATCATTGAAACATTGTAAGTGACAGAAAAAAAAATGTAAAAAACGCATACCTGAACATTTTGAAGTAATACAGGAGAGCCAAACTGAACAGCGTTTTCTAAAGTTCTTAAATAATCTGATTGCTGAAGGTCGATTATTTTGAGGCCCTGTATTGTATTTATAATATTTACTATTAGCGATGTTAGGTTTAGGTTAGACCAAATATTAGAGAAAGGTATCATTGTTCCATTTTATCTAAGGAAAGCAATGAAATGGAAATCGTTATAATAGCTAGAAAGTGTTCTACAGTCTTCCCAAGTTGTAAAGATTAGTCATTTGCAGCTGGGGAGAATTCTGCTGCTTTCCAGAGTTGTCAACAACAGTGTAACATGAAACTCGAGAGAGTTCTACAATCTTCAGCATTTTTCATCTTTAGTCTAACTTGTACAAAAAAATGAAACCTGTACGCACATTTTTGTTTTCCATATTTTTAATCCATTTTATGGCTTGCCCTTGTGGATCAACCATAAGTGGCCATCTAAAAAATCAATTTTCATAATTACATGATGGATAAAGTAAATAGCACAAAAGAGTTGAAAAATAAACAAACCTGTTTCCACGAGTAACAATGACGCCATTTTCTGTGGAGAATTGATCTGATGGAAGACCCTTACAGAAATATATACATGTTACATAACGTTAAAAAACGACAAAACCGCATTTTGTCATTTACATAATACAAGCACGTACCTGAATATTCCATTCACGAACAGTTGTTGGCTTCGCCAGAAAATCAGCAAACGAGAATTTTGGAGTACATGCAACTTTTAATTCTCTGACCTTAAGTTAAAGAAACTTGAATAGTTCATTACACACAAATTACGACTGACTGTCAAAGAGTATTTTAGTAAAACACAAGACAGGAGAACACTTCGTATAAAGGAAACAATATTTAATCTAAACATTTCGACAAGTGTTGCATGTCATCATCAAAAGACAATGTTAGCTTTTAAAAAATTACAAAAGTTAACATTTTTCTACTGATGATGTTGAAATGTTTAGATTGAATAATGTTTAGTTTATAGCTACCGAGTGTCTATTGTCTTGCGTTTTATTACACGAGTTTCTCAAAGATCATGTTCAATGATGGAACTCACTTGAGCAATCCAGTTTTGCATAACGAGTTCATCGCGGTAGTTTGAAAGAAATGGTCCAGCATATGAAAGAAAAGCAGCAGCCAATAAACTATCCCCAACTAAATAACGAATGTTTTCCTCAAGAATCTAAAATGAAGACAAAATAACTATGTTGAAGTGACTTGCAATCATTTTCGTTGTCAAATTATTGTTTACATTCCTTTGTAGGTAAAAAAGTCATTGTGATACCTTAACGCTAGCTTCCCATCGATCTCTTTCACCAGCTAACCCAGATACTAACTTTCCTGCACGGTCAAGTTTTAATTCGGTCAATTCAGCTTTCTTTCTCAACTCTTCCTTTTGAGCTAGTTTTTTATCATATTGCTTCTTCAACTCTTCCATTCTATCTGTTACCTATTCAAAAACATTATTTTAGTGAAGAAGACTGTACTTTTTATCAGGCATTTTATCAAAGATCCCTAGGAATTTTAGGATCAATTCTACCTGAACAATCGCATTTTAGCACGTCAAACTCTTAACGTGCTAGTTAAATCAAGACACCAAATGCACTTGCCCATTCAATGGAATAATCACAGTCGTATATTTATAGAAATGTACCTCTTTCAGTTTTGCCTTTGCTTCTGTAAGAATGGCTTGTTTTTCATTTAGTTGACTCGTCGCTTGGTTCAATCTTTGTCTTTTTGGTTCAACAACCCTATATATCCTACCATATACCTCCATAGCCCGAACCCACATACACAATGACTTTGCCGCCAAAGAAACGCGACCGATAATCTCAGGTTGAAAGTCTGCTTGAGAGCAATATGTTCCTATTTTTTTCAGCACTCTATCAGACATATTATCTTTGTCAAAGTTGATAAGCTGTTTAATAAAATTTTGTTCGCCTGAAAAGAAAATTTAAACAATATGAATATCGAACAAATTTCCTCGTTCAAGTCAAGAAATAAAAAACTACAAAATTCAGCATGAACAGAAATTTATCAAGTAGACTAGTAGTGTTACCTAGTTGTCTCTTAGCTTCAGCCCAGGTAGGTTCATTACCACGTAAGATCATCACAGCTTCCATTACCTTTTCAACTAAGGCAGGAGGTCGACCATACGACTTTATTTCAGTCATATCTTTTTTATTGAGTGCTTCCAAAGCCTAAATTTTCGTTTATTTAGTACGAACAAATTAACAATATGACATAACAATAAACAATATATTTACAATGGTACAAATACAAGTGCAAAGTACATTTTCTTGCACGCAAGATGTACACGACAGTAACTTCATGGCTTAACACAGGCTAAATAATACAGTCTCAATAAAACTGGTAATTTTATACAAAACTACAAACAAACGTACAAAAAATACCTTCATTGCTTCAGCAAGTGCTGGTAAAGCTTCATCAAGATCATGTTTAGCTTGATCCGCCATCACACGACATTTTTCTTCCTCTTCGGCAATCTTTTCACTACGAGCAGCAACAAACTAATAAAAACAAACATAAATTTTTGAAGCTATTTTCTAGCGAAATAAAGAGATATATTTATTGTAAAAAAACACAACTAAAGTAGTGCACAGAAGAAAAATAATAGAAATAAAAGAACTTTTTAAGTAAAATACAAATGAGATAAAATCACACTTTTTGTTGTTCATCAGCATCTCGCCTTTGTTGAACGATAACAACCAAATATTCTTCACATTCTTTCTGAAACTTTGCCACTTTTACTTTAGCTTCCTCTAACTCAATCGACATAGACTCAACCTAAAAAATAAAGCAACGTTTTCAAGATAATCGAAAATGTTTTAGAACAAAAAATGTCAATCTTTTCGTTTCTTCATCAGCGCTACGGTCAAACTATTGTTATACACCTTAGCTCTAGTTTCATCAATTCGATCCAAACCATTTTTCAACTTAGCAGCAGCATCACCAAGTTCTTTACGTTTCTCAGCAAGCAAACTATAATAATTATTCAAATAATAACTAATCACATTATTGGCATCAAATGAAGATTAACTCTAATATAAATTAGCATTTATAACAAGCCAGACGATGAACATGATTTGATGTTTATCAAAATTTTATCATCCATGCAACAATCAGTGTACCTTTGATAACCAGAAACAAGTTCGAGATAGTTAGTTGGTGTGACGTAATTATGACGTTTCATTTCCAACAACATTCTGTTTGACATGTTCACAACAGATCGATGAGTGTTGACAAATATTTCTGCCATATTTTTTTTTGTCTAAACAGACAATCATTTACGATGAAAGATGGCCATAAAAACACGTATAAACAAAGCGTAGTTGTAGCAGAAAAAAACTGCTGACAAAAAGCATTTATTAATTATTGTAAAGTTCTCTATTACCTCATCATCTCCCAGTTCCATTGGTTCCAAATATTTCTCAGCAACTTCAAGTAGAGCATCATTAGGCCATTCGCTAAACCAGTCAATCGTTGTACAGTTTACAAACGCTGGGTACATTCTTATACGATTCCTTGAGTATGAACAACACAATCATTAATTCTTCACATGTGAACAGAGTAACATGTTGTAGTCTCACTTTATGTTTTATAATTTCTGCATTCCTTAGCCTAGTCACAATGAATTATGGAATTTATAATCATAGATTAATGAATCAGAAGTAAGAGATGTCAGTGATCAAAGACAAGTCAATGGTCTGTAGGTAAATATCTTACCGGAAAGGATCACCCACAGGACTCATGCATAAGACGATATGCAAATTACTTCGAACTCTTTCAATGAAGTAAGAAAACATCGATTCAGGAGTATCTAAAATACCGTCTTTCTTAGCGACTTCAGAAATAGCGTTTCGTACCTGTGAGTAATAAATAAGTATGTTTTACATTATAGAATAATGGTTCGGTAAAGAACGACGATACACAAAAAATACACAAAAATATCAAAGGCCTTTCTACATGGTAATCACAAACCTCTTCAAATTCATCTGGTTTATACAAATTAGGAACTTCACCACTACTTAGGATGTTGTTAACGTCCTCGAGAAAGCTCTCCTCTAACACTTGAGTATCGTTGAAGAGAAATATTGTTGGTTTATAATCTACACCAGTCATGAAATACAGTTTCTTTAAATCTAAATGAAATGAAAACGATTTTCAATATATGTATTAAGGTTGAAGAATTGCTTTATGTCAGAAGATGTTCTTTTGCAGTAATAAATCAGTTGAGTTTTCATATATAAAATGTTAACAGTTTTTTGTGTTGGGTGTAAAAGTCATTACTCACCATCTCTGAACTCAGTTTTTTTGTAATTTCTGGTCACTTCGATTTGAAAAACTTTAAAACCAATCAAATAAGCAGCTAATTTCGTCAAACTTTGTCGACCACTTCCACCAATGCCAACGAGCAACATATTGCCCCGAGGTTTACCAATAACACGAACTATTCGAGTAACTGAGGAAATGATCAAAAATAACTAAAATTATTTCCCAATTATAAATGACGACCAATTATCAAATTATTTCCTCGTCAGTTTAAGACTGAACTTATTCATGGCATTCAACTAGCTACGTAAGCATCTCTCTAAACAATGAAATACAGTCAATAATTTGAAGCGTTAAGTTATATAAAGTGATGTTTTCGTGAAGATAAATAAATGTTGCTTTATGTAAACAGGAACATTTTTTTAGTGAACAAATTAACCAAATTAGCAGAAAAAAGACTCTCAAACCGTCAGCTCTTGAACCAGCTTTAAACTTATTGACACTAGTCGAAGTACTACAAATGACATAAAATAAAATTTTTTTATGATGACAAACCGTGTTCTATTGCGTCTCTAAAAAGGACAAGGGACATAGGGATGACCCCTGGCTCCATATTGTAATCCTCAAGTTGATCTTCCATATATTTTTTCAACACAGGAAAGTCGGATAAATCTTCATAAATCTCTCCTTCTTTGATAAAGTCACCTAAAGAACAAAAAGAGATTTGAACCAAAGCAGTAAACGTGCCTTCATGCATTAAAAGATTGTTTGCTGTATCATAAAATTTCGTATTAATTTACATATGTTGTCATCTATTTTAAGAAAATCAGTATGATGATACAACAATTTGATAAATTTAGGATCTTTGGGAGAAATGAAATCCGTATATGTTAGAGTTAAAACAACTTCACCATCATTAAATGAATAGAATAACTCACCAAAAATGGGAGGTTGTCTATTTGGACAAAGATTGTGAAATGTAAGATCAAATAGTGTTCCAAGCTTGTCACTGACCAAGGTAGTGAAAGACTCTTTATCATTTTCGTCAATCAGACGGTCAGAAAAAACTCTAAAAGAAGATTGGTATTAACGATTGAACACAAAATTCTTTCAATCTACAATTTGATTATAAACATTTGTCTGTGAACTGTCCTGGATAAGAAACAATCACGCTTAGAATACATATAATAAACATACCTAAAACATTCATGGATCCATAACCGTGTCATGGCCGATTTTGAATCTTGAAAATCTTTCCTGGCTCGTAGAAGACCTTGAAATACCTGAATGCAAAAAATTAAAATGTTTTGTTTTTAGTCGCAACATGTGAATGTCACGATCAAAGATATTATACCTTGGAAATATCGCGCAAATTAAAAAGGTAATGAATTTTTGTCGGTGTTGGTAACATTCTTGCAACAATAGCGTTGTATAGATCAACGGTTGCCTTAAAATAAAATATAAAGTGGTGAAATATGCTTCATGACCAAGTAACTACGCATATTCTTGTTCACCTGTGTCATCAAGTCACCAAGAGGCTTTACTTCTTCTTCAAAGTCTTGTAACTTTTGATTAATCATTGTACCAAATATCCTCTTGATTTGACTTTCCTATGATTAATCAAACATCAAATCAAATCAACGAGACCAACAAACATGAAGCTATTAAAGCATTAATGTTACCTGAGGAAAACACATGTTGATGAGATTGAACCTGCTTTGTAAACGACGAGATATAACCATTCTTCCACCACCAGGTGGACCCATAGCACAAAGCAGGTGCATATCCTAAAAAGACAACTTATTTACTTATAATGGCAAAGAATTCAAGACTTTTCAAGATAATGCATAGCTGTTCATGGAATCTGCAAAATTAATGACATTTTACGAGCGAAACGCAGCTTATTCAAGTGACAGTATACTCTCTAATGTTAATTTCTTACCTTGACATGTTTCACTGTTTGTTTTGTTCTGTCGTACCAAAATCCGTAGTCTATCCATTGTCTCATCAACTCAAGAGGAGGTTGTGAACCAAATGTATCCTTCGCAGGCATGTTAAAGTCATCAAGGAATGTTAGCAATTGCTTTCCACCAACAGGAACATAAACGCCTTAGATTGAATCAAAAGTAAAATTTTCTATCCAATATAGCAATACAGAATACGATTGATATGCAAGGATCCATAGAAAATGAATTTTGGAACACACATCCCGTAAAGTTTACACTATTTTTCATCCCTTCAATTTTTGCTTTTAATCACAATACTGCAAAACGTAGCATTAAAAACGACAAACCTTTTGTTCGTTTTTCTACTTTGCTCTCGATAATATCTTGTACATTATTCGAGGACGTCTAACACATAGAGTTTAAGTTATTAATTAATGTAAACATATTTATCGACTTCAAATGCGTCACATTACATGTCAGTGACAGTCTGACAGCTACAAAGAAAGATTCAAATTAAAAAAGACACAATTTACCTGAGCAGACATATTAATGGTCAAGATAGAATATGATTTAGGATTAAGACGTGATAAAACAGTTTGGGAAACTGATGTTTTTCCTGTACCAACAGGTCCAGTTAATAAAACAGGACGATGAGCCTTGATAAGATTAAAGACCAAGAAATCATATCGTACTGTGTCGACAGTTGGAACGATGATTTTGTAAAATGGCTCACTATAAAATAATAATTTTGAAATTATTAAACTGTCAAAACTTGCAAATAAAAGAAGAGATCACGATGATTGACAAAACATTTCCAAACATGTTCAAGATAAGAACCTCTATGTCTTACGTAAATCAAATAATAATTTGACAAAAATTGGTTCGCGCTTATTATATGTTTTAAGAAAGATAAAAACTACTTTAGAAAGAGTGTGAAACATTTTAACTTTATTATATAGTTAAACCTTGGGTTATAACGCCAGCCACTTCTAAGCTTATCTTCCCAAGACAACCATGTACTTTGTTTGATATCAACATGATACTCATACACTGTATCCTAAAAAAACACATAAATCAATAAAACATACAAACATTACTTGCTCTTCTGATAGAACCAAGAACATGCATTTTTGAGGTTTTTGATGTTTGCTACACTTTTACACTGAGTAATAGGAATGGATTCAGGATGATTTTGTACACTTCTACACTGAGTAATAGGAATGGATTCAGGATGATTTTGTACACTTCTACACTGAGTAATAGGAATGGCTTCAGGATGATTTTGTACACTTCTACACTGAGTAGTAGGAATGGATTCAGGATGATTTTGTACACTTTTACACTGAGTAATAGGAATGGATTCAGGATGATTTTGTACACTTCTACACTGAGTAGTAGGAATGGATTCAGGATGATTTTGTACACTTCTACACTGAGTAGTAGGAATGGATTCAGGATGATTTTGTACACTTTACACTGAGTAATAGGAATGGATTCAGGATGATTTTGTACACTTCTACACTGAGTAGTAGGAATGGATTCAGGATGATTTTGTACACTTATACACTGAGTAATAGGAATGGATTCAGGATGATTTTGTACACTTATACACTGAGTAATAGGAATGGATTCAGGATGATTTTGTACACTTCTACACTGAGTAATAGGAATGGCTTCAGGATGATTTTGTACACTTCTACACTGAGTAGTAGGAATGGATTCAGGATGATTTTGTACACTTTTACACTGAGTAATAGGAATGGATTCAGGATGATTTTGTACACTTCTACACTGAGTAGTAGGAATGGATTCAGGATGATTTTGTACACTTCTACACTGAGTAGTAGGAATGGATTCAGGATGATTTTGTACACTTTTACACTGAGTAATAGGAATGGATTCAGGATGATTTTGTACACTTCTACACTGAGTAGTAGGAATGGATTCAGGATGATTTTGTACACTTATACACTGAGTAATAGGAATGGATTCAGGATGATTTTGTACACTTATACACTGAGTAATAGGAATGGATTCAGGATGATTTTGTACACTTCTACACTGAGTAATAGGAATGGATTCAGGATGATTTTGTAGGGGGTTGCTCCAGTTAGAACGAAATGGTTATTTTGTGGGTGTCACCGTGCTTTGTTTTGTAACATTCTGCTTTTCTCACAAAATGATTGAGATATGTTTTGGAAAGATGCTCCATCAAACACAAACACAACAGCATTTTGCTTGATTGCTATAAATATTTCGCAGGTCAATTAACAAGCCTACCACACCCGTATCTAACCAAGGCTGGATGAGGTGCACACCCTTTCATACTACGTAAATCTGTTTTCTGGTTCAAATTGTGCAATCAAGTGAATTTTCAAGCAATTACAATTTATTTATTTATTAGAACCATGTTCAAACTATAGCAATAACTTGTGTGGTTTGTCATGATTGGCTGCTATTTACCAAATTAAAAATTCATTTACCCTATATTCATCTGATGTCACTTAAAAATGAATAAAAATTCTTACTTTACTCGGAAATTGTCCTTCAAGTTCTCGTAAGAAATTATCCATTTTTTTACGACCATCTTCATCAACAGTGGCACCAATGGACCAGATAAGGGAGAATAAGAACCACATTTCGATCAATCGTGGATAGTTATCATTATGTGGATGAACCTAAGCAAAAGCACGAATTTATGAGTAGTCAAACGTAACATTTAAGAAATGTTTTTCCAATCAATATTGTTATGAATTCAAAGCAGAAAGAAAATGTCTTTATTCTAAGCATAAATAAATGAAAAATCAAATGATTACCTATCAAGTGACAGGGTCACACTGCTAAAATAAATCTTTCATTTTCTCAAAGAAATTCTTCGAAGTTATATTTTCTTACCCCATTTTCTTCGGTAGCCAAGGCTTCAAACAACGCACAAAGAGAAACAACTGAGTTCAACTCAGAAGAAGGTATTGGTTCTCTGCAGTTTACTCTACGGAATGTGAGACATTTTTCAACAAACTTGTCAAAAAGCCTTTGCAAGTGTTCAATTGACCTCTGTAAAATAAATAACGATATTTAGCACTTGTTCAAAAAACTATATGCTAAAAAATAATGAATTTTATAACAAGATGACTTGTGCTTTTGAAAATTCTTTGTAAAAAAACACATGGCTAAAACAAAACAAGATATTTAGCTTTTTGACAACAGTTTCGATTTGTAAACACAAATATGATAAAATTATATTCATTTCTTTTAATTTCACGAAAATGTTGTTTAACAGTACGCACTATGAGCTTTAAACAGACCCTGGGTGATAGAATGTATTAAAATTTTCTATTTTTTTCAATGGCAGTTATAACTTTCGTGGGTCATTAGCAATATGTACAAACCTTGTCTTGTCTTTTTTTCAACCAAGAATCAACATAAGGTTGCCATCCTAGATCAACAATGTCGTTGAAAACCATACCACAACGACTTACAGTAGCAGGCGAAGCAACTGCAAGATCTTCTACTTCAAACAACAAAGAAACCTATTTAGAGGAAGGAAAACTGATTGAGTAAATGATCAAAAATGTATGAGAATCCCGGAAGGAAAGTTAACCCATGCTGCATAGAATAATTATTACAATAAAAGCATGGACGCTCTTATGGATGTTCTATATTTATGTATGATTGTACACTCTGAGTACTGTACAATCAGAGCACGAGACAACACACTCACCACGAGAGGTAAAACTACAACCACACGAGACAACACCCTCCCCACGAAAGATAACCCAAACACCCACTACATGAAAGGCAACAAAACTCGACAGAAAAAATGCTAACCTGATCAGGCATGGCAATACGTTCACCATTAATTAATGTCAAAACTTTATTATCATCCATAACAGAATTCATTGATTCAATCCATAGCGTATCTACAGGACCGTCAAAAACAATCCATTTTTCATCCGATTTTTCATCTAAATTAGTGAAATATATGAAACAAACAAAAAATTAATCTTGCATAAGACCTTCTGTAAACGACTTTCAAACGATGCTAAATAACTAAAATCAGTACTACTGTACCTGAACACGTTTGCCTCATTACACTGGACAATACGCCATCAGTCCATTCATTTGTATTTAAATCAAATTCACCGTAAAGTTCACCAAGAGACAACGCTTTAGGGTTTAAAGGATATTCCTATTCAAACAAAAGTTAAGAGCCAGGGAAAAATACTAAATCGTAAGCAATACTTAAGAATACCTTCACAAGATTATATCCAGCAACTCCTTCTTTTTTCATTGTGCTCAACACTTGTTGTAGCATTTGCCAACTGACACTTTTACCAGAACCAGTTTTCCCAACTATCATTGTTGAATGTCTGGAGAATACAAAATCAATTAAAGATCAAAAAAATTGGTTGAATTGAATGATTACCGTTTGATAAATTGCGATATTTTTTTCGCACCTGGAATTCTTTGTTTCATAAAGTTGGATAATTTTCACAACTGTTGTAGGATGTTCTTGCAAACCTGCATCTTTCAGTTCTTTTAGAATTACGTTTCGCAGCTAAATAATTAATGACAGAAAAAAATGTAATGATTTCCTAATGATATTCGTTCAAAACAGAAGTAGAACGTGAAATTTTTTACTTAGAACGTTTTAGAACGTTCAAATCACTATTTATTAAAACGCAAATCACAGCAGAAATGACTGTAAAATGTATCAATATGCAAGCACACGAATTAGACATTCAGTTTCTAGACGAACATGCCATAGGAACGAAATTAAGCAACCTTTCCATAGTCGATGACTGGCTTTTCAATACCAGGGAAAAGATCATGAACAATACCAAGAAACAAAGGTAAATCTTGAGCAGTTAACTTCGCAATATTCATGTCACACATCGACAATAATATAACCTGAACAAAAACAAGTTCAAACGTTTTGTTGAATAAACTTGGGATACATCAAAAAGTGTAACACAACAAGAGTACACGAAGTTCAATTGAAATATTGCCTTGAAAAGCGCAATTACCTTTGTGGATGAATAAAATTATCGAGTTCAAGAGAGTTCTGAAAACCAATGAAAACCCAAGACACCAAAGAGAAAGCAAGAGTTAAAAAAGTCTTGGGTATCAAAGTATTGTTTTTCAAAACGCTTCGGAACTTTTTTCGCCATTCACAATGGTAAATTGCGCTTTTCAAAGGAAATACTTAGATTTTTCATTATTTTTCTCTGTTCCAATTGAAATGATGATAAATATCTATGTATTACCTCTTCGTCGGCCATATCTGGATTAGCACGTTTCTTCCTGCCAGCGTAACGAAGAACGGAAGTTAAGGCTCTCAGGCCAAAGTCATAATGGTCTTGTTTTGACAATTGCTGAACAGCTAGCGAGTATAATGTATGCACCTTTTTGGCTAACACCTTGAACGTTGGTAAAAGGAAAAAAACAAACTTTAACGTCAATAACATTTGCGCGAGTAGAGATGAATCTTGCACAGTACTTTGAACACGTTGCAGGTGTTGCAAATGTTGCAAGGAAGGAGCAGGTTTAGAATCATTTAGAATACCATTTTCAGCCAATACCTTAGTATTATTGAAGCCTTCACCAAACAAAATAATCTCTGCTATCATAGCAGAATCTGGAACGACCATAGATATGGGACGAAACATACTTTTAAGTTGTCAGGCAGCTCAGTACGACCAGCATAACCTGAAATGACATACACAATTGACTGGAGCAACGGTAATTATAAACCGTAAACATGTCCATTAATTGTACAGCTATCTTTGACGATTTAGTACCCTTTTGTAATTGTTTTCTTTAAAGTCGCGTCAGTAGAGCATTTATAAGTATATATGAAAGTAGCCATACAGTTGTATGTACAGTTTATTTAAAACAATTTAATTTTCCAACAAATACCTGGATTCATTGTTATAAGTATATATGAAAGTAGCCATACAGTTTTATGTACAGTTTATTTAAAACAATTTAATTTTCCAACAAATACCTGGATTCATTGTTATAAGTATATATGAAAGTAGCCATACAGTTGTATGTACAGTTTATTTAAAACAATTTAATTTTCCAACAAATACCTGGATTCATTGTTTTAAGTATATATGAAAGTAGCCATACAGTTGTATGTACAGTTTATTTAAAACAATTCAATTTTCCAACAAATACCTGGATTCATTGTTATAAGTATATATGAAAGTAGCCATACAGTTGTATGTACAGTTTATTTAAAACAATTTAATTTTCCAACAAATACCTGGATTCATTGTTATAAGTATATATGATAGCCATACAGTTGTATGTACAGTTTATTTAAAACAATTTAATTTTCCAACAAATACCTGGATTCATTGTTATAAGTATATATGAAAGTAGCCATACAGTTGTATGTACAGTTTATTTAAAACAATTTAATTTTCCAACAAATACCTGGATTCATTGTTATAAAGATACCACATGACCATACTAAGGTGATCTCTCTTCCTTCAAACACAAATCGAGAGAGACCACCAGCAAGGGCAGACAGAATAGACAGAATTTGTTGAGCAACCACGGACAATACTTCAATGTTGATACGATTAAATTCGTCAAAACATCCCCATGCACCTGTCTAAATTAAGGAAAAAATTAAAATATTTTTCAATAAAAAAAGTATTTCCGAATGTTTTCTGCGAGAAATGTGACCATTTTTAGCCGTAATTTTACCTGAGCAAGTCCACTGTACATTCTGCCCATGGATTTATAATCTAATCCTTCTGAACAATTGACGACAATTACATAACTACCTAGAGCCTTGCCCAGATCTTTTACAGTTTCAGTTTTTCCAGTGCCAGCCGGACCTTTAGGACTTCCACCACGATGTAAGTGAAGCGCAGTTGTCAGAGTCATATAACATCTGCATATTGAAAAGAATGTGAAACTTTGGGCTTTTTACAAAGTTTGTAGTAAAATGTCTAAACTTAATAAGTATGTGCAGTGAAAAATTGTATACCTAAATGGTATGTATACCTGTCAGTTAAAGGAGTGATGACCAAACGTCCAGAATTACCAAGATATTCATATCCATACTCAAACTCTGTATTAGTCTGCTTCACTACACAATTATCAATATCCTAAATAATCCGTTGTAATCCATTATGTTAAAAATCATGATAAAACTTTGATAAAATCAAAAGTGGAAATCATATGAAACTTAGTGTAATCTTGCTAAGAAATAATGCAAGATCTTACAGGGATCTTATAGTACCTTAGACCTTATCCTAAACTAGTAGAAAGAACTGTAAAATCTTATAACTCGCGTTAAAGAAACAGGTACATACTCTTTCCCAATAAAGCCTCAGTTGACTTAACCAATCAAAAGCATTGACGTCATTGCAACCAGACTTTATAAGCTTCTCAATTACATCACGCGCATGAACTTCGATGGTGACTAAAGCCACAATCTTTAGACGTTGAAGCTTTGTTAAATTACCACGAATAATGTCGGAAAATTTATCCAATATGGATACCTATAAAGGATAATAAAATTACAACTATTAATGGAACATAAAAGAAAAGTAAGAGTTGTAAAATAACGATACTTGTTTCTTTTTTAAGCTTTTCAATGCTTTTTTGTCACCGCGTTCTTTGGTGCTTGTAAGTGACTTTGTACAATCATTGGTCCATTGAAGTTGACTGGAAGTTATGATTAACTACATTAATGGAAAATACAAAATAATTTTCCGCATATATAAAGACTCAACTAAAGTATTATTAAATACCGAACGCCTTTATTATTGAGGTGCGTTGATATACTCAATGAAAGAATGATTATCAATTAAACAAAACCACAACCTGCATGCATTTCAAAGTGAATATTTACCTGTCCTGCCCAATCTTTTACCCATTTATCCCTCTTGTTTGTGTTTTTTTTCAAAGCAAGACGACATTGTTTTAATAGTTCTTTCAATGTCCATTTCATGCTTCGTTCAACGTCACATAACCACGCCTAAAGAAGACGATAATACACATGTTATAAAATAATTCGAAATGGTCAATCACGAAAACATAACATGATATTAAAATGATAAAACTACCTCGACAGGTCCATCTAACAAGACACTTTGACCAAACTCAATATATTCTCCATCAGCAGAAAACATGCCTATGGCTTCTTTCTTCTGAGAAATTCCTCGCTGAAAGGAATGATTACTTTAAAAAGTTGAAAAAAATGGCGCTCTTTTTTTAAGTAAAACTAATTTCCGAACTAAAACTCGACAGTAGGTAAAATAATTTCCTTTATACCGGATGCACGAAGATTTCATTAAAGTATTTGAAAAGTTGTCACTGTATAAGACATTGGTATACCTTTACTATTTTTAAAGTTTTGATATTATCAAAACACTTCTTTAAATGTGGTTGTACCTTTCAAATAAAACAAAAAGTATTATAAATACTACTCATAATAAGACATAATGATGACACTTAGAACGACACAACAACCCAAACTAATGATGCAATTTCAACTATTTTGTAAAAAATTTAACGTTTTTTCCCATCATTCATAGCACTAGTGCTTACAGCATCTGGGTTCTTTGATTGGCCAAGAATTTCCAGCAAATCGTCATTAGAAAGAAAGTAGAATCTTGGAAATATTTGTCGTTTTGTTTCAAGATACATATCCAATGACTTCTGGATTTCTTCCAACTTCATATTCATATTAATAAGAGTATCCAAAAGACCTAAATTATCAAATGAATAAAATTGAGGTAGATCTACGTGTAGTATTTCAGTTTCTTCGTCTCAACTGAGACCAATCAAAGAACAGGAAAAATACATACGTCTCTGTAGCATTGATAACGCTGACAAAATAAAAAGGTCGTCATTTTATTTCAATAAAAGATATTTTAACTCACCTGGATGATGTGTTCCTCTTCTTGCATTTGGATCATTATTTAGACGTTGCATAACGATCTGAGTTAAATAACGTAATCATCAATTTAACACAAATGAAAAAATCCTATTATATGTTGAAATAGTGATGTTGCAGACAAATAAAAACGCACTATATTTCTCTTAATGTACGAGATAACACGTTTCTTATCAGGCGTGTGCCAAAGAATTTTTGTACGTAAAAACGTACGCCCATTTTTTAACCCTCGACAAGTGTGACACATCCATAGAATAAAGAAAGACAAATAAAAATACCTTCCAATTGCTGTTCACATCATCAAACTCAGCAGATTCGCGTGGTAATTGTTTTCGAATGTCCTCACCAAGGAAAATATTCTTAAAAGAAAAGTGCAAAAAGTGTAAAAAGACATTTTAAACTTCTATAACATACATAAATAAGCCATTACGCTTTCCACAATATTTTCTCAAGTATTTAAATTCATAACAACGACATTCATTAAATAATTACAGACCTTTTATTGTTTATAAAAGAACAAAAGCAATAATACGTACCTCTAAATACATCCACTGCCGTTGTACAGTCAAAATCATTTCAGTTACTTCTAAAATCAGTGATAACGTCCTTTCCCATGTGTCAACCTTAAATTAAGCGCATCACTACACTCATTAGAGAACGTTGACAAAACACACATACCAAAATAGTATGAAGAAGACAATTGGTGATTGAATATTTACCTCCTCTTCAAAAGCCTTCACAAACCGGGACGCTTTCATAGTTGATAATGTGACTTGATTATCTTCCAAAACCTGAAATACTTCCTCCGTACCTCTGAGAAATAAGACAATAGTATTTTACTCTACTATATGACAAGTATGAATATCACGTGTTTGACATGTGAATAATTCACCTTAGCTTGTAATGACCTCTATCTTTGTAAGGTTCGATGTCCAGTACAATTGTCTCCCAAGATGATGATATTGAGTTCAGTGCCTAAAAATATGTTATTTATAAAACTTAATAAATTTATTTATTGTGATTCCCATTCACTCGGAAGCAGGATAAGCTAGGCAAGCTGCATTCCTTAACCTTCCCTCCCCCTTCCCAATAATTTTCTAAAATTGTTCAACATATGTAAAATGTTCTATGTAGAGAACTCACATATTACGTACTTGTATTCATACACGATGTACATACTCTATGTAGAGAATTCACACAGGACATACTTTTGCAGTAGAAAACTCACACATTACATACTTGTTGTATGTAGAACATTCATACACGATGTACATACTCTATGTAGAGAATTCACACACGACATACTTTTGCTGTAGAAAACTCACACATTACGTACTTGATGTATGTAGAACATTCATACACGATGTACATACTCTATGTAGAGAATTCACACACGACATACTTTTGCTGTAGAAAACTCACACATTACGTACTTGATGTATGTAGAACATTCATACACGATGTACATACTCTATGTAGAGAATTCACACAGGACATACTTTTGCTGTAGATAACTCACACATTACGTACTTGTTGTATGTAGAACATTCATACACGATGTACATACTCTATGTAGAGAATTCACACAGGACATACTTTTGCAGTAGATAACTCACACATTACGTACTTGTATGTAGAACATTCATACACGATGTACATACTCTATGTAGAGAATTCACACAGTACATACTTTTGCAGTAGAAAACTCACACATTACGTACTTGTTGTATGTAGAACATTCATACACGATGTACATACTCTATGTAGAGAATTCACACAGACATACTTTTGCAGTAGAAAACTCACATTACGTACTTGTTGTATGTAGAACATTCATACACGATGTACATACTCTATGTAGAGAATTCACACAGACATACTTTTGCAGTAGAAAACTCACACATTACGTACTTGTTGTATGTAGAACATTCATACACGATGTACATACTCTATGTAGAGAATTCACACAGTACATACTTTTGCAGTAGAAAACTCACATATTACGTACTTGTTGTATGTAGAACATTCATACACGATGTACATACTCTATGTAGAGAATTCACACAGTACATACTTTTGCAGTAGAAAACTCACACATTACGTACTTGTTGTATGTAGAACATTCATACACGATGTACATACTCTATGTAGAGAATTCACACAGGACATACTTTTGCTGTAGAAAACTCACACATTACGTACTTGTTGTATGTAGAACATTCATACACGATGTACATACTCTATGTAGAGAATTCACACAGGACATACTTTTGCAGTAGAAAACTCACACATTACGTACTTGTTGTATGTAGAACATTCATACACGATGTACATACTCTATGTAGAGAATTCACACACGACAAACTTTTGCAGTAGAAAACTCACACATTACGTACTTGTTCGATAGATAATTCTTTTGTTGCTGCAGATGACACCTCAGATATTTGGGACGCGTATTGATCAAAACCAAGATTAATGATAAGTTCCAAAGTAAAATCACCTATATTAGTTCAATCAAGGTGAAAAAGTTTTTAGTTTGAGAGAAATAGTCAGTGTTTGTATTTGTTATACAACAAAAATCATTCAAAAAGTGAAAAAGTAAACGGACTAAAGTTTCTACATTAACGGTTAAGCTTTATGTTGTACTTGTTTGCAGTTCACACAGAGGCACGTACTTAATTGCCTTCGTCCCAATTGCATGATGGGAAGATAGAAATTGAAAGTCACGTGATACCTTGTTCATCAAACGGTTTCTGAATGTTTTCTTTAATTTGCGTCCAATGTCGATTTCGCATGGCTGGATTTTTTAAATCTTGAATTAATGGCATCGTACGTTTAAATTGTTCGATTCGACCTTTGATGGAATCACATATATCCCAATTACGATCCTAGATCAAGACAAGAATACTTTGATTTATGAATGAATTATAAAAAAAATAAACTAGTTCCATTCTTCATGGTATAATGATTACATTCACAACAAAAAACAAAATGGGATTCCTTTGCAGTTCGTACCTTTACTTCCCTGATTACTTTATTAAGTTTTTTTAGCTGCACTTGCGCAGTTGATTCCATTTCTTCCGTGATCAAATCAACGAACTGTCCGGTTTTCCAGGAATCCCACAATTTCTCCCATTCCTTGGTAATTTGCCAAATTTGGTCAAGATGTTCCAAGTCCTTCTCAATTTGTTGAAGTTCTTTTGAGGAGGGTTGTTCAATTTTAAATATGCTCAATCCTCTTCTTAACTTCGATTCTTGTTCTTTCAAATTGCTAACATTTGTCTTGTAATCATGAACATCTTCCAGAGCCTAGGAAAATATCAATATCAATATCAATATCAGCAATATCAATATCAATATCAATATCAGCAATATCAATATCAATATCAATATCAATATCAGCAATATCAATATCAGCAATATATACCAGAAAAAATGTCAATTGAAAATTACTGTAATGATTACTTGTTATTACCAATATGCAACTGACTTACCTTATTAGTAGAAATATCACTACTGAATGGACCTCGGTTACGAAATTCGTCGAGAAGTATTGAAACAGTTTTCTTGAATTCATCGGCAGAAAAAAGTAAGCCTGATTTAAATTTCTCCTTACTTTTCTTCAGCATAATTTCACTATTGATTATACATTGCTGAAATGCATTCCACTCACTATTCAAATCATCCAATACTTTTTGGATCTAATAATCAAAGAATAAGATAGAATCGGGATATAAAAATAGCAGTAGCGGATAGTTGTGCACACAACCTTCAATAATACATAAATTACAATAAAAACCTGTGAGCTTAAGTTCATATGAAAAGTGCTTGTTATATGAAGTACACGTCTGAATAAGTGCTTGGTATATGAAGTACAAGTCCTCAATCCTAAAAATGATATCCGAAATGATTTCGTAATAAAGACCACGTAAATATACCTCTGGTGAAATAGAAACTTCATACTTCTCCAAAATGGCAAATTGTTGGTGTAACGGAGGAAATCTTGCTTCAATTTTACTAAGATCAGTTTGCAGTAGTTCCAACAAAGAAAGAC
Source organism: Xenia sp. Carnegie-2017 (assembly GCF_021976095.1). Lineage (NCBI taxonomy): Eukaryota > Metazoa > Cnidaria > Anthozoa > Malacalcyonacea > Xeniidae > Xenia > Xenia sp. Carnegie-2017. The sequence continues at coordinate 1,699,745 of NW_025813485.1, read as the reverse complement.
TTTCACCAAGTTGATCTAAAGTCTCGGGTGGTGTACTTAATCTAAATAAATGTTCACAGAATTAAATGTACAGACAACACTCTTCAAATATTACAATCTTAAAAGTTGTAAGGATAAACATTATTTCTAACAAATGGTTCAACGGTTGGCTTTACGTTGATTTTCACATTTATTTCAAAAGAATGGTTTGAATTTTGAAATTTCTATGTATACACATAGTTGCTGTCTTTATAACTCCGTATTGGAAAGTTATCGTATAGAAGAACACACTGACACAATGATGAACTTACTTCTTACTGTTTTCCTTCAGAAATTTGTCTAACTCTAAAAGTTTGCTGCTCGCCATTTCATTCAAAAGAGTTGTAAATTTATTTTGCCATTCATTGCAATGGCTCAGCAACGAAAATTTCAAGGGCGAACAATCCAAAAGCACAAACTCAATATTGAAAACGGTCTCTTCCTTCTGCACATTATTCGCTAATTCAGTGTATCTGAATAATAAACAATAAAAAACAACATTGACGTTAAGTTCTGTACAAATCATTCCATGATTTTTATTGTGTATAAAGTATATCCTTACCTAGCAATGTCGGCATCAAATGAAGATACCTGTGGATTGAGTCTTTGGTACCGTCGAATAAAGGCATCTTTTTGAATCTCCCAAATCTCCCGATAGCTAAATGTGAATCGAATCATGGGCAAAATGCATGATACATCATATTTTATCAACATACTATATCAATAATCTCCAACACACCTGTCCCAAGTACCAAGATATGACTGTAGATGTGACGCATTAGTAGACATTCCAATGTTCACACTTGTCTGAATTTTCTTGATTTCCTCATCTTTCGATAACAAAGCATGAATAGGCTACGACAATTAAGAGAAAAACGCATGACAATAAATATTTGAAGTCATATGGATGGACTTTAAAACAACATACAGGTCTTGTTGATCTCTTTTTCGTCAAAAGTCCAGGTAAACGTTGAAACACAGCAAGACAATCGGACAAATGTGTCGCAGTATCATTTACTATACTTGCAAGCTTCGATAATGTTGGCAAAAATTCCACCTTAAAAAAGATTTTCAAATGTCAGCTAATAGACAATCTATATAAGTTAGCTCTATGAGGTTTGGCAACATTGCTTGAACACATGAATAGTTTTAATGGTAGCTAAATAAGGAACACAGTCTTACTTTATCTCCTTCAAGGATTACTTTAACTCTGAATAAAGGATTTGGAGAGTTTTTTCCATCACCGTTAATGGCTCGGGATAATTCTTGAAGTGACCACTTCAGATTGAGACGAAAAGCCTCTTCAACCATGCGGTCCATCTTTTCAGTGTAACGAATCCAATGAGTCTGAACCTATCGGTGAAATCAGATAAAAAGATCATCGACCCAAGATTATTATACTTCCTATTGTTCCGATGCAATAGCATTACACGATGAACAAAGTAGAAAGCAATGTTGCATATTTTTTTGACAGGAAAATATATGGCAAAGGAATTCTTGATTTTTAAGTCCCTTTAAAACTAACAAGAATAATCAACATATGATGTATGTAAACACGTTTATTTACCTCAGGTCCATCGTTTTTAAAGACGATATAAACTTGTTTCATCGTCGATACAATTTCAGCATGAATTTCTTTAAGTCTTGTCATTACAATATCACGGTGAATTTTCTTTTAAAAACATCCGATGAAGATAAAGTTAAGAAAATCGTGGTTACTTCAGAGTTCAAGACGAAGTAGTAAATACAGTCAGTTCTGTTTCAATATAGGTAGGTATACCTGGACATCCTCAAAATCTAGATTATCATAAACACGTTTATCATCGATAGCGACCAGCAACATTTCACTAATCTTTATACAATTCTTGGATATCATCAAATTTGCATTTTTGTATTCATCCACGATTGCTTGAACCTTTAATGTCATTCATAAAAAATTTCTATTTTCATTTATCGTTGATGAATTGCATTTGTCGTTTATGTACAATTAAAATCACCTTGTTCGAATTCTGTCTGCATTCTCCAATAAAGAAATCAGAAATTCCTTTACTCGCCCAGGTAAGTTTAGTCAACCCAGGATGGATCTTTCGGTCGAGAAATCGAATTCGTTCACGGAACAATGCTCTTTCTTCAGAGGATAATGCTGCAATTATTCTGTAAAAAAAAGATAAGAGCATTTCAATCCAATATTGACTTGCCCATAAAGATAAACCAATTGAAATCAATCAAATTTGGCTTAGATTTCGATGGCTACTTGTTGCCTAGCCATGTCAGTATTTTTTAATAAGCTCCGTTACCTTAGTTATTTTAAATGAGAGATATTTGAAAGTGTGTTCCATTAAACGCTAATCACATATTTGCTTTTGCTAAAAATTGTTTGGTTTATGAGTATTTTGCAGGGATAATGCACCCTTCCTACACCTGCCTAAATCCATCCCTGTTGACACAACGTGTGAATGATATGAGTTTCATTCCTGTTTGTAATGACTATTTACTTCTAGCAATAAAGACAAAAATAAAGACAAAAATAAAACCTGTTGTAGTCTCGAACAACCAGAAGAACGTTTTCGCGAAGAACTCTTAAATCTTCTTTCTTTTGATAAAGGTCAGCAACGTAATGTGGCGTCTCGAACATCAATTGTTCCCAATAGTTGATTTCATTCAGTAGTTTTAACAAATTCCTGTAAAGATTTATGGGTATAACAACATAGTGAGAGTATACGTAAAGAACGAATCTTTCGTTACTAACCCTAAAAAACAATAACAATAAAAAATAAAACTCTCCGTAAGTATTTGTAAAATACAAAACACATAACGTCTTGAGTTGCTATACCTGTCAAAACGCACATCCAACATTCCTGTTTTTTCTTGACTTCGACACATAAGCGGAGTGTCCAATAATTTAACAGTGTCCTAGAAGTGAAAATGAATAAACACCATTCAAATTAATTGGAACATTAGAGTATACGTAGCTCAATTGTTTTACGCAAATTTACCTTCAAAACAAAGAAATATCGTTGTCACAAGGAGTTTCAACAACGACATTTCAACAACGACGGTAAAATCCACAACAATATACAAGAATAGTGAATTGACAGATAATGCAATGTGACTCACAATGTATAGACTAACTTCGGTGCTTATTTAAATACGGTGCGAGTTAAAGAGAGACACACGCTGATTTATAAAAGGAAATGCAGTAAACATACTTTATCGACAGTCATTGTCCATTCATTAAATGTCTTCCTCACAAACTCATCCAACGCCTATAAATCAAAAATCACCATCATTGTTCCTTCAGTTTAAACCATTGAAATGAAAATAAATTTATACCTTATTCATTACGCTCATTTCAATGGATATAAATCAATGGAGCAATTCAGATTTAGTTAAACGTTTTTTTAAAAGAAAAATTGTGTTCTACAAATGTTGATTTTCAATCAGTAAAATTCTGCAACTTCTTACAGAATTCAATTGTCTTTCTTGTCATACGAGTATTCAAGGTTCATAAACAGCTGTAATATATTTTATGTATGAGCATCAAATTATTTTGGGAGGTCTATACCTGAGCAAGTTGATGGTACTGCGCACGAATTTCATCACCAGAGCCAATTCGCGGAAGAAATACTGCATTGTTTAATACCTAGTAAAAGAACAGTTCATAGTTTACACAAACAGCGAATTTCTTGAACACAAAATCTGACAAAATAGAAATACCATCATTTGTCTATCGATACGTTTTTTTAACATCCTTGCCCAGTTAGCAATACCAGCATATTTAGGATGCATTGGTGGAAGATCTTGTGCTTTATTATTGAATTCCTTCTTTACGGTATTCAATTCTTCATTAAAAAGTTGAAACACTTCCACTGTTTTCTTATCAATAGTTCGACGAATTGCCTTATCGTAGAAAAATTAAAAAAAGAAATAGCTCTAGATCAAAAGTTATTTTTACTTAACCATGCAACTTGTTTTTAGTTGAGAAATCGTGAAACTTATGATAAACGACCCACTATAAGGTACAATGCGTCGTTACGAACAAATTTAGCTGCGTAAGTAGATTATCTGGCTCGTTATTCCACATAAATGCTTAGGTTGTCAACTTTGAAATTTTGAGAAATAGACAAAGTTTGTCGAAGCAATACCTCTCTAGCAGATAAATGATGAAATACATCCAGAATATCAACACCTTCTTCAACTCGACTCATACTTTCAAACGCTGAAGATATGACATTCTGAACCATCACTTCTAAATCTTTTACACCTGAACGAAACCTGTTCAAAGCGAAATATTATATAAACAAAGTGATTAAAAACATCTATGTTTTCCTCAAGATAGTCTCGTTGAATGTGGAAACAAATAAAGCCTTAGCTGCGTATTTGTGTTTATACTAAAACGTTACGACTATAAATTTAAATGATTGACAACATAACCAAGTACGTTGATTGGTCTAGAGCTGTGTTTGCATCAGCCTGTGCGATGCACATCTAAGCTCAACCAATCAGATCAATCAAAACAATCTATCAGTCAAAGAGAATTTAAATATCGATCATGATTACAATTTAGAGGAAAGATTAAAATGTTTACTTTAAATTTGTCTGTTTCGAATTATTGTTGTTTCATAAAAGAAATAAAAGATTTTTTCGTGTTTGCACTGGCTTATGCAAACCTCGGAGACGTTTGTGAGAACTCTCGAGCAGGTGCAACCCTCGACCTTCGGTCTCGAGCTTGCACTGATCTGCTTTCGAGTTCTCCCAAAGGTTTCTTTGGTTTGCATAGGCCTGTGCAAACACAGTGAACATCTTTTATTTCTTAAATAATACATAAATAAAAAAAAATACCTGTTATAATCATCATGCCAAGTTGTAGCCTGAAAAATATAAACTTTCAATAAACAATTCCAAACATTGAAACGAGAAAAAAACAGACATCATCCTTGTGCACCTTAACATCTAATATTGTTCTTCTAACGTCCTTCAAAATTTGCAAGTTCTTTTCAAACGTAGCTTCAATCTCCAACAAACTACGTACAATATCTGGACCACGAATTCCACGGAAACACGGAAGTGAAGTTTTTGGACCTTCATACCTCCGAGCAAAATGCATCTGACCTTCACACACCTAGATTAGTATGAGTATTTCACAAAGGTGAGTTTCAACATAGAATCAAGCAGTGCATACAAACACATGGAGCGTTGATGAAACTCACCTCAATCAAATCTTTGCATCTTTGAAGGAAAGCATCGACTTGGGCAAAAATACTGGTCTGGTCAAGAATCCAACCATGAGATGAACATCTTATATGAACACGACTTATCTATATGAGAAAGATTCTTATATTACTAGTATGTTTTACATAGAAAGCATCATATTATCCAAGCAAATACACCCAATTCATAATTTTCACAGTTTAATTGGGAGCATTTAAAGAGCAACCCATCATGATTAATCAGTTTAAAAAGTACATGGTTTTATTTACCATAGCATATGTCTCCTTCCACGATTCACAGCAAGTTATACTTTCCCTTAAGGCATTAAGACTAGTTTGTATACGACCTTCAAAAATATCGTCCAAACAAATGGTATTGGTGCAACGTTTGATGATTTCGTTGCTCACCTAGAATAAAAATTCAGCGAATGTTGTAGATTTTGGAGGAAAGACTATGGTGGGATTGAAATAAAAACAAGTGTGCGATATTCGTGCTTTTTAAAGGGTAAACGACAGGTTTATGAATATGAATCATAATGGCCTAAACAATACATGAAATAGCTATTACGTACAGCTATAGTAGATGAAAATATGTCAATTAAAGGATCCGCATAGTGAAAAAAGAGCTACTTCATTAAGGTGTTTTAAAATATCTAAGTAGACATGAAAAAACAGTAAAACGTTAAAATATATGCAGTACGTATAAAAATAATATAATTTTATGAACAATTTGTAACTGTAAAAACCATCGCTCAAAACGACTGAAACTACTTCTACCTATATACGGAATGTTGCATATGATGTCGTCAAATATTTCCACTTATCAAGAAAAAATATAAAGATCGTATAAAATATACACGATGTATAGTAGATTAGAATGTATTTCTACCTTCCTCAGGAGAGTCGTCAATCTTTCTCGACTTTTATAATGTTCAGAATTCATCCAAATGATCCTAATAAGACTGAGAAGTTTTGGTAGCAATGCAGGGATATTTTTAGGCCGAGCTTCAGCGAGTTCTTTGCATGGCTCCTCCAGGGTAGATAAAAACTTTAGATTGCTTTGAGCTTGAGCTGATCCATCCTGGAAAAATTAATAACGTCATGAACTCGCTGAAGAACTATATCGAGGGACAGTTGCGCTGTAAAAACAATTTATAACCTGAATGAGCTTGGACAATTTCATGAATGGAGCAAGATACGATGATTTTGCTGTTTGTAAAATTTTTTGGATTTGTTTCACTCCAGGTTTATCAAGCTGATCACTAATACCAGACAAATCTACACATCTACTGTTCCAAAATTGAATTTCCTCCAGTGGTCCAGATGTTTCAGATGTTTCATAAGCATCTTGACTGTTCAAAACTTCCTTTATTTGACGAGTCCAGTGAATCATCGCAGCTAAAATAAATAAGGAGATTTATTTTTCGTGAGTTCAATTTCTTATTCCGGTTGTCATTAAAAATACCGTAAATAAGTGTCCGAAGTCTGCAATTTTCAATAGATCACTTGATGAAAAGGAGTAAAATAAATATTTACCCCCAAAAGAGCTAATGGAAAAGCCTTCTTCCCATAAAACAGTGTTTTCAGTATCACTTCCGCAAAACAACAAAACTTATGAGGAAAATGACGGCTTGGAGCCTTGGAAAGACGTTTTTCTTTACATTTTTCAAAGTCCTGCAGAAATCTTTACAAATTCATGACATAATTACTTTTTCTGTCTCCTAGAATATCTAAGTACAAAAAATGGTGAGAAAGTGGTCGAAACAATGGTCAATGATAAAGCAAAGCTTGCTCCCAAATCTCCAGAGAGCTTTGGATAGAATCTTATAGGATTATATCGTAAGATCTTACGTACGTAAAATGCCGATAGGATTCTGTATAAGATCTTGTTTAAGATTTTTCTAAAGATTTCTAACAGGAAAATTTTTTTATTCAATATGAAAGTTAAAATGCAACTATAAAATGAGTAATGTACGTATGCAAACCAAAAACTCAAGCTTCTTCTAAGAAAACAAAGTAGAAAATTAAATGATTCAACAAAGTTCGACGAACTTTACGTGATGTATGCTAAACACTGTTGCTTTCTCTAAGTCAGATGAAGTACCAAAGAAATAGCACTGAAATATATTCATTTTATTGATTACATGCAAGACCATGGCTGAAAATGTAAATCAAATCTTTGGTAAATGTAAATACAAACCTTCTAGTCGTTGAACATACTCTTTACTCTTGGCAGCCTGCTCGACTGTGAAACTATTATTTTCATTAGGAATATATAAGACAGTCTTTCCTTGCATTTTGTATCTTGCATCAGTAAGAGATGCCATGAAACGATGTAAGTGTCCACAAAAATCATTTTTTATGCCTGATGTTAAGGTTAAGGTAAACTTGTCAAACAAACATGAAAATCAACATTTATCTACAATGTATCTAACATTCAAACAAACAATCTTACAGACTAATTCACTGACTCAAAAATGTTTATGATAGCCTTAACGTTTGGAAGTCCTTGGCAACAAATTTTCTGTCAAATGTAAAAAACTTCATAACAAAGATACTGATAGGCCATGATCTATTTCCAAAAATTAATGGTGCATATACATTAGTCATAATTCTCAACAAACTTTCAATATGATTTCCTTTGATTGTGCCAAACTGTAGTTTCCTGGCAATATTATCTTTTGTAATCATGACACCTTGTTGTCGAATCAAATATGACATTTCATCTGTTTTAAAAGCAGGTGGTTGAGTATTGATGTGAAAACCAGTATTTGGATCAACATAAGCAATAAGAACAGTCAAGTTGGTATTTTTTAAAAATTGCACTATCATTTCATCATGTTCAGCAGTCCACATGTCAGGTTTTAGTTTGCTCAAAGTTACTCTTCTTTTAAGTAAAGGTACCTGAAAAACATGTATGTTGCATATATGACAAGACTTTCCAAAGGAAATGTTTTAAGTTCTAAAAACATTATGCATTTCATAAACTTTCAGATCATACTAATCATAAAAAGTTTAAATTTGAAAACATGTTCATAATTTAACTGTTCAAGAGTGACCATTTTTATGTTACATTTCCCCAGTACAATAAAGGGAACAAAAATGGAGGTCACTCATTGAAATTTTTACTGTGATTACCACATTGGCGGCAATACAATGGCATTTCTTAGTTTCTAACCCTTCTGCTAGCTAATCACAGCCAGTAATCTTATCAAGTATAACACATCAAGGTGATTTTTTTATTTTATACTGTCACATTGTCACTGCTATACTCCTCCTACGCATATCTAACTATTATAAAGATCAAAATAATGGTTTAATAATAATAGTTAGAAAAGAAAAAAATTTGTAATACAACGTACCATCTCAAAAACATCAGTCAAATCTGTTGTTTCCTCTCCATTAAGGCCAGTATTTTTCATGCTATTATCTGACCTTAACCCGGCTGAGTCTGCCAATCCAAAATTTGTTGCCTGGGCTGTATCCTGTCCAAGCTTATTTCGCTCGCTATCTTCAGAATGTTCAACTTGAGCGACATCATCTGATGCAAGAGCTGGGCTACTTCCCGCTATCTCAGCCATGTCTCGTTAAAGCTACCATAAGTCCACGACCAACTAACTGTCGGGCTACATTCGCTCAATGTTTGGGTAAATTTAATGTTAACTTTCACGTTCAACTAAAAGTTTTAGTATCCATAACTGCCAAACAATAAACAGCAATTTTCCTTAAGTTATCCGTCAAGAGAAATTCTACCAGTCGTAGTTTTCATTTTCGGAGTTTCCCACTGTTGTGAGGATGGCGCGCGTCACCATAACTACGAGAAAACGCTGTACACAGCGTACCCAAAACTTAAGTTGTGCAATGCCATAAAAAATTATTTTTTGAGATAAAATGAAATCCTTCAATGGATAAAACGCAAAAAACCCTTGCCTTTAAATAATAAAATTATAGAAAAACATGTGACTAATAAAAGCGCTTTTGATTTTTAACGATGGCTGTGATTGAGGGATTCAAAAGGTTAGGGGGTATATCACATGGGACACGAGGGAATAATATTATGTGAATTCTATAAAGCAGCGCCAAAATAACAACAAGAATAACTTAATGATCATTTTCATTTCTGTCAATAAGCAATTTTCATTTGACACACAAACATACATATATTATATACATTTTTGTAATAAAACTAAAAGAAAAGAAAATAAATATAATACCTGGGGTTTAGTTACTCAAACTGTGCAACAAAAACAGACGTGCCTAAATTGGAATTATATCAACTAGCTTTTGCCTAAAAACCATCTTTCGATTTTAACGCAAAACTCAATTTGGGCCTAGCATTTTTTGTTTTATTCAGAATCACTTCTTGAGCCCATTTTTCCTGTTTTTTCATTTCCTGTTCGGCAACGCGTTTTTGCTCAATCAACTTTCGTCTTTCTTCCACCATTGCTAAACGTTCTTCTGCCTATAAACAGTAAATTCAAGTATTGCTTATTTAGTTACAAAAAAACAACAGTCATTTAAACGGCAAAGACTGACTTCATTCGTTACCAAAGGGCAATTTCAAATGGCAATTTATGTTCACGTTTTACAATGACCATAAATTGACATCTTTGTAACGAAATATAATAACATCAACTGAACTGTTGTGAAATGAAAATACTATTGTAAAGCAATAAGAATTATGAGAAAATGAAAAAGTAAAACATTAATTTCTTTAGCTATTGGTACAAGGAAAATACACATTTTACAAATGTGTTAATTTTTTACGCCATCTGTTACAGACTTTCTTCTTGCCGCAATTTCAGATTCGTATAACCTAATTATTGAGATTAGGAACAAGCGAACGAGGTGCTGTAAAACACCTCGCATTACATGAACACCTGAATTTAAGTTTTTTTCATCAAACCTTTGCGCGAGCTACTACTTATTGAGCCAGGCGTATGACATAACATCTTCCGATTGCTTTATACTGTCGTTTGTACCTTTATTTATAACAAAATCAAGTATCCTGATCAGTTTGGGAGATGAAATTGGTTAACAAAGAACTATCTTATGTTTTAAGCATGCGTCATAGTTTACTGTCAGCCTACTGTAATAGTTTTCAATAACTGACTTTCGTCAAACATTTACCTAATGTCTAACAATTTCTCCACTTTTGTATTTTCCTACAACTAACAGTTTGGTTTCCCCACCGTCAACTCAACCTGTTAGTTTCACTCAAATACAAATCTGTTTGTTGTTTTGCCTAATGATCAATTCACAGCGATCGCTAATACTATGGCTCTTGAAAGAGCTATCAATTGCTTAAGTTTGGCTCAAGTTAACTTACTTTGACAGGCTGCCTTAAAACAACACACAGTTAACGTTCATATTAATATGGCAGCCAGCTGTAATTGCTTCCTTAACTGGTTTCACATCAAACCAGTGTAAACACTACTAGCACAATCTGACTGAAATTGCTTCTCTATTGCAAACCTAAACATTCCTTTGTGCTTATTGTCCAATAATACTTTTTCAGCCAAGTCAAGAACTTCTAATACGACAGCTGCAGCTTGTTTTTCAAATGTTTTCATACTAACCAAGAGGTATTTCAACACAAGGAAAATAGAGCTTTGAGATAATATTACTGTCAAATTTGTCATATCTTTAACAATGAGAAATTGAGTTCTGATATGATTCAATTGTTCGCACATAAAAAAGATTTAGCTTAGACAACATCTGAACTTGAACCTTCTTGATTAATCCTCCCTTCAATCTGCTAACCTAACAACCATTGCAGTCAAGTCAAATCTTTTAAAAACAGCATCTTTTCTGAAGCTTCAATTTTAGCCTTTGTTAGTTAGCTTGGTATCTTAACATGTACATGGAGTGATGGATTAATTTCAAAGATGCAAGTTTAAATATTGTCTAAGCTACCTGTGATTATAAATATGTCAGAATTCAATTTCTTGATTCTTTGACGATGGTTTTGTAAACTATAATTAATGCTTAATGTTCAAGTTGATCATGTGAAAAATGTTTATAGCAAAAATATTTACTAATGTACATACGTACTATAATGTACACACACACTATAATGTACATACATACTATAATGTGCATACATACTACAATGTGAATACGTACTATAATGTGAATACACACTATAATGAGAATACGAACTATAATGTACTTATATACTATAATGTGAATACACACTATAATGTGAATACGTACTATAATGTACATACATACTATAATGTGCATACGTACTATAATGTACAAACATACTATAATGGGCATACATGTAAGACTAAAGCAAATTACTCAAATCAATAGGAAAATTAATCAAAAAAATAAAATACACAACTCACCAAAGTATGTCTCATTTCTTCAATTTCTGAATTTTTTGATTCAATAGTTTTTTCCAACCGTTCTCTTTCTTTTCTTTCTTGCTCCTAAATTTTGTTTAAAAATGCAAATGTTGTGAAAAATCATATTGTATTATTTCTTCCATGTCTTCACTAATGACAAAAATGTGAACATAACAGTTCAGTGTGAATTATAATGTTTGTACCTTTGTTGATATAATCAACAAGAAAGAAACATACCAACATTTATAAACTGCTTTAGCAGAATAGTTAGCAAGGAAGCAATTGTTAAAGTTTGAAGCAAAACAATAGTCCATATGCAAATTAACGGTGTGCAATGTGCAATTTGCACATCATTTTACCTAAAATGAAAACAATTGCACATCACTTTTTCAAACGATGTGCAAAAATCAGCGGTTTTAACAAAAACACTGTCGTAAATCATATGAATTTGTTCACATTTGAAAATATTAATTTAGCAATTAGCGCTGTATAATAATTAACGTAATATCGATTTGATTATGCCTATAAAAAAACACTTTTGTCAAAAAAATTGCACATCGTTTTTTCTGAACTAAATCACACACTGCAATAGTGAAAGTATTTGAACACTTTACCTGTATCTGAAAATAACTTATTTTTAATGTTTATGAAAGTCCAACATGCTACCACAACTTTATGCTTTAAGCAAATGGTTAACAAATAATGATCTAAAACTTTCTTTAAACAAGGATAACCAACTTATCTGCTGCCTTCAAGTTTGTTTTTTAGAACAAAATCTGTTCTTTTAGTTTAGTTTGTGTCAGACTCACCAATCCAAAAGGTAATAAAAAATGTCTTCACAATTCAAAGACTTTTGAAGACGTGTTTCCCTGCACTGTTTACTTCAGAATAAATTTTCAAAACAAAGCTATAACAAAAGTTACTGTTGAATAAATAAATAGATTAGCACCTTTATTCAAACAAGGTCATGCCTTATAATTGCAACAAGATTTATTTCCATTTATGTAGTTCAATACTCTACACTAAAAACACAACTGACAACTAAAACATTTAATATGTAATAAAATTATAGAAGATACTTAACATGACAGTAGCTTCACCTGTTAGCAGCAATTGATTTCAATAGAAATCAAGTACTGGTGATAATTAATAAAAAAAAAGCCAAAGAATCTGAAGACATACCTCCTTTTTCTGCTGAAATTCTTGTTCTTCAGATCTCTTTTTCTCAAATTCTTCAAGTATTTGCTTTTCCATAACAGACTTTGCTTCTTCCACCCTTCGAAGCACTTCTTGCTCAATTTCATCTTTACGTTTTGCCAACTCTTCTTCAACACGTTTTGCAACCATTTCTTCTACTTTTTTCGCAACTTCTTCTTCAACAATCATTTTTTGACGTTCCGCAGCACGGCTTTCATAAAACCAAACACAAGAATAAAAAAACAGCTGTACCTATTTTGAACATGAACTATAAACCAAAATCTAAACTTATTCAAACTTAAACTAAATTTTCGTGTTAATAACAATTTATTCAATCAGTACCAAATCATCAAAACAATTCATTTATAAACTAAAACTTATTTCAATGTCAAATTATCGCCTCCTGAATGAAATTGAAGTAGAAAATTTAATTACTTACAGTTTGCGTTGTTTTTCCATTTCCTCAAGCTTACTGCTTTCATCTCTTTTATCAACCTTCTTAACAGTCCTACCAAATCTATCTACACTGGGTGAGCGTGTTTTAGAGCGTCTACTTCGTTTACGTCTGTAACTGCTTGGAACGGGTGAAGTCGATCGCCTTTTCACTGGTGACCGGCTTTTACTTCGACTTCTACGTCGATAACTTTTATCCTTTTTGCTTTTTCGACGAGGTGAAGCACTTCTGCTTCTTGAACGAGATTCAGAATGCTTACTTCGTGGCATTTTGAAATAAAAACAACCTATCTGTCTTGAAAAACAGTAAAGATTGTGAATTGGACCAGATGAAATGAAATATTTGTGTATTTACTGTATTTCGCATATCGTTTCACACGCAATGCATGCTGGGTAGAATATAAAACAAACATGGCCAGTCCACTGGGCAGTTCTGTGCCCATATAGTGCCAGTGTATCATTTGTATGTGCAGTGATCTCGTGTGAGTGACTCCACGTAAGATATACTGCATAAAAAACTTGAACAGGTTTCTATGGCGCCTATGATCAAATACAACAAAGCATGATACAAATGCAATATTTTACGATATAGTTTATGCACTGGGATAGTAAAACAATAACGCATTTTTCTGTTTTCAATGCACAATTCGCGTTGCTGATACTGACGGAAAATCTCCTTTTTTGCTTTCATTGTTGGCAAACATGTGCATGACAATTTTAGCAGGGTGACAATCTCAGCCACACCAGTATATATTATTCACTCATTCTCCAGAAAGATATCAAAATTTATTAATTTTTTGTCATGATATGATACAATGTTATGATCGCAATCTAGGTAAGAAATTACTTTCAGGTAAGTTAAAATGGGCAAAATAATCATCAAGAAAGTTATAAATAAAATTTCTTCCATCCTCTTATTATCTCAAAATAACATAGACGTCTATTCGTTGTGGCTACAGGTCCTTGCCTTTGTACTTGAATTCAATTTCGTGAAAAACAAAAACTAGAATTGGTAGTGGCTAAATATGCATAACAGTCCGCCAATCTTAAGACATGAGACAGCAAATGGCCAATTTGATCGTCCAAAAACTTTTTAATATTCCTCGAAATCAGTATAATTTTCGAGTTTTAGCTTCATTCAGCATCAGAGAAAGTACTGAATCCTGTTTTGCTGCTTCTGAAAATTCGCCAAATGATAAAACACCATCCTGATTTTTGTCAAAGTTTTTGAAGACTCTGTCAGTTCTAATATCTGACAAATTATAAGCTTTGCGATTCTGGCTCAACACTTTGTCGACAGAGCGTACAATTAATTCCATTTCTTTTTTAGTGATAAAACCATTACCGTCAACATCATAAACTTTGAAAGCCCACTCAAGCTTCTCCTCTGCCGAGCCTCTAGTCGTTACAGAGAGCGAGACCATAAATTCCCTGAAGTCTTAAGAGATAATAAAAAGAAATACTGCTATTGTATTTTTATTAACAGAATTGCCACTTTAATAGAATGGTTTTAAATATGCACACATGAAAACAAGGAGGCAGACATTTTTCTACAAAACAAAATAACTGTTTTTTTCACCAACGTTTTATCCACGACATGTAGTTGTAGGAGATCCAAGTATAGAAAAAAATATTTCATTCCTTTCAATTCAATCAATCCAAAATTGGCAACGATACTTCTTTTAGTGAAATGAATTCATCATTTTAAAATGAATTTAAAACTAGCCGCTCATTACTTAAAGTCTTAAAGTATATTGCTTCGTAAACGTTGAAGTAGCATTTCAGGTTGACTTAAACAACTGCAAGGAAACAAGTTTAACGAAATGAGACTTAAAGTGTTCTACTTGTTGTAAAATTTTTATGTCGAATAGAAAAAATTTAGGTGAAGTTTCGAAGTTTATGACCGTTAAAGCATGTAGATTATTTTGTTGACATGTATTAAATTTGGGAAACGCTCTCTTAGTCTTACCAATTTTGCCATCTGAATTTCCGTCAAACGTTCGAAATATATGATCTGCAAATTCTCTAGCATCACCTTTCGAGAAAAAACTTTGATACATGCTTTCAAATTGTGACTTTGAAATGAATCCATCTGGATATTCCCGGATGAATTTTTGATACCATTTTTTCAACTCTTTTTCTTCAAACTTCGTTCGATTCAAAAGGTGAATAAGTTGATGGGGATCCATTTTACTTTGTTTCTTGCCCATCTTCAGTTCTTTATGAAATAATAAGACGAAGTCAGGCTGTGGCTGGTGTGGCAACGAATTTGAATATTTAAATCCATTCTGTTCATTGGGACAACGAACAAACTGAGAATTTTAGAGAAATAGTAACAGCAAGTGATGCAACAATAGACATCGAAGTTCAATTATGACATTTGCATACAGAAGGCTAGCAACGCGGTAAATAAAATACACAGTAATGATTACCTCCGTTAAATTTTCTTTTATTTCAACGTCACCTTCTAAAAGCACTTGATTTCTGTCTGTCCACTTTTAACTATTGGCAAAACTGAAATTCATATTCATTTTAATCATGTGCTACACTGTCAGTAAAAACGAGTTATCTTTTTCGAACATCCAACTAATGAATAATGCTCCAAATTATAACACATCAGCCATCAGGTTACCACCTTCTCCACTACATCATTTGTTCAAACTAAGCTTGGAAAGCTCACGGATTATTGTTCAAATAGAATAACTTATTCTTCTAGTTAAAACTTCAATGCGTCTATTACTCCGATTTCAATGTATCAGCTTTCGTTGATGAATTGATTTCAATTATAATTTTCAGCTGTTGAGCGGCGCCATTCAACGAATCACTAATCAATTCAGTTGAAACAATATCGAACTGATGTACATTAAATTAGAAAATATTATCAATCAAAACATAACTTTCCATGACGAAGCTGTCGCGGCCAATGCATATTACATTCATGAACCTGAGCCGAAATGTTTTGACGATGAAAGAAATAAAGGAATTGTAAAAAGTTTATTTCTGCATGGTTTGTTCGAACAAAAATATCGAACTCGTGCAATCTGAAAATTTTCAGTAGTTTCAATGAGTTTTTGTAAATTTATAAAAACATATTTTCTTGAAGCTAGGAATTTACATTTGCAAACCACTTTTACTCAGTTTAATTATAAAAAATTACCAAACTTGTAGTATGTAACGAATTATTAATAATAAACAAGAAAGCATGACTGAACTTCAAACTTTTAAACAGATGAACAAAAATCACATATAATAAAAACCATTACAATTCAAGCCTTTTGAAATTAATTTATTGTATATTCATCCACACGTTACAAGGATTAATAATTCATTGTGAATGACAGCAATCGATGAGCCAGAAAATATTGTTTGGCATGTGATCATGCATTGAAATACTCTTATTCCAATCTCTCCCTCCTTCCCATGACACACAAATTATAACGTTTTGTTCAACGGATGATGAATATTTGTGGCCTTTCAAACAAATTTTACGACAATATTCGTAATCGTTGACGAAAAATTGACGGTAATTCAGCAATGACTAAAATTTTAAATTTGTAATCATAATTGTATAATTGATTGTAATCACTTCAGTTCTGCAGAGATCTGTGAGTGACCTTAACAGACCATATTTGATGATTGCTCAACCATTGATGAACAGAACCATTTTGCATTTGAACTAATTAAAGAGCGAAATGGCGTCCATCAACCTCTTAATAGTATTTGATTTTGATCACACTATAGTTGATGGTAACACCGATACATGGATCACACAACTATGGGAAGACTCTAAAAAACTCATGAAAAACAGAGATTTATGTTGGACTGACCGAATGGCAAACGTATTCAGTATTTTACACGAAAAACAATTTACTAAGGAGGATTTTGTTGGCTGCCTTCAAACGTTACCATTTACTGAAGGGATGAGAGAACTTCTCGATTTTATCAAAGCTCAGAACATTGAATGCATTATAATTTCGGATTCTAACTCTTTTTTTATTCATTGTATATTAGAATATGGTAATGTTTTAAACTGTGTACAAAAAGTGTACACAAATCCAGCCAAATGGACAGAATCTCAACTATTAACTATTCACCATTATCACTCTCACAATTGTAAGCAATGCCCACCAAATTTATGTAAAGGTGATGTACTAACTAGACATACAAAGAATAGTGATCATGATGAAAAAACTGTTCTTTATGTTGGTGATGGTAAGAATGATTTTTGTCCAGCTTTAAGCATGAAGGAATGTGATTTTATATTTCCTCGAAAAGGATACAGTTTATTGAAATTACTTGACGAGAACATGCAAAGAGTAGCTCCAACAGTGGTGCCTTGGACTAATGGTTTGGATATTTTAGATATGCTTAAAAATATTTTAAGTATCTGAGATTGTAGTAAAACATTTTAAGATTTGTTATTAACAATTTCTACTTCATATAATTTTGTATTAAGTACAATTTTACTTCCCTAATAATACAAATGAAATGCAAAACTATTTTATGGCAATATAGTCATAGTAAGACTAAACACAAATGATGATGATGACAATGATAATGTTGACATATTTTTCATAACTGCCTTCTTGCCAATCACATATTGACATACCGGAATTACAAACATTTCACCCTTTTTCTTTATAAAAGCTAGCAACAGTTATCAAAGTAAAAAGAAACATTGCAAGGTCCGTAAGAAATTCGAGAGTTCCTAACATGAGTCTTTTGCAGACTTCCAGAACTTTGGATGAAACTCCAGCCAACTGCAATCCTAGCAACCAGATTTTAATATGCTTTCCTGGCATGACCTTGAAAAAAATTATAGAAATACCAATGAGTTAGTTTGCTCATAGGTTTAGTTTATTGTTTCATTAATTTCATTGCTAAAACAAATGTGCCGTAAGGCAAGTATTTTATGCTAGTGCATTGTTTCTATCATATTATTTTTCATATCATTTTTCATATCATTTTGTTTCATATCATTTTGTTTCATATCATATTGTTACAGGATATGATGGTATAATTGCTATCAATCGTTGATTAAAATTGATTTAATTCATTATATTTTAATGCAAGCAACAGTTCTTATCACCGTTGGACAACACAAATGCATTATGACCTTGTTCATTGGCTAAAAATGCACCTACCAGCAAAAAATTTTGGGGTTGTTAAAACTAGGTGTGATTTTTTAATTTGGTCAAATCGTTCTCTTGACATGCCAGTTATAAGTTAGCTTTCAATGAACCTTGTCCATCATTGTTTGAAGTCTGGGTCATCCAAAGAAGTGGGTCAGGGTGCATAATTATTTTTATATATTGCATTGACAAATCCCTTGCATGACGTCACAAGAATTAGTCAATGCAGACACTTCTGATGATGCATAAGGTCCATTAAAAAGACATTTTTCGCCAACCATAAAAACAGAACGATTTGATCAAATCAAAAAAATTTTTTCAGTGATAAACTTAAAGTCACATTTTAAATTTAATATTGCAAACATAAAATTTGGCAGGAAGGGCCACTTGGATCAGTTACTGTATACATAAATTGACTGTGAAAAAAGTTACCTTCGGATAGACAAATATTTCTACGTATGAGAGAAGGAAACTTTCAGTTTTTGACAGAAGAAATTGCATGATTTGTTTAACTTTGAGTGTTGATACGCATAGACCAATTACTTAGTTCTTTTCAAACATGTAAAATGTGAGGAAAAAACACAAAATAGTTTCTCAAAAAAATTTTAAAAGGATTTTTATAAATGAGAAATCAATTAAATGATGTTAACGATGTTGCACAGGAGACCTTTTTGAGATCTGGAAAGCTAATCAGTGCAAGCCAGAGACCAAAGGTCTAACATGTAATCAAGCTCAGATCGGTTTGCACTGGCTAATACAAAGCTATACCATATACCACTTCAGAACACTTTTTATTGCTTTTACAACACTAAAATGCTAAATAATTATAAATCTGGTTACAGGATAAAGCTAAAAGTTGTAAAATCTAAGTTTTTGTTATCTGCTTAAGTCTTTGAGAGGACATCAAAAACCTTTTATGTACACCCAAAATTGCTTAATAATTTACCTTTCGCAGTGACGTTAAAGACAAACATATTTCCAAAATGCAAAACAGTCCAAAAAATGAAAACTGAAAAAGAAATGCAAATAATTAAAAACAATGTCATTAAGACCATTAAACAAGTAACAGCAATTAAACAAAAAAGATAGTTTTAAAGAGATGAGCATACTGAATCTCGTCATTGATTGGTTGTTTACTATGTTTAAATCAAGCATTTGAAACATATTAAATTTGCAAAGAAATGTAAAAATAACACCAGGAATTTCAGTTTTAGAGTTAACAAAATAAAAATATCTAAACTCCAACTCCTAAATTAAACAAACACAATTCTAGCTCAAATGACATTTCAAAGTTAGTCGCACAAACTTTCAATATATATTTTTCAAAATCTAAAAATCATCATTCTAAGATTTCCCAGCACGTTTTCACAATATCCAAAATGACTTTGTACAGTTCTTGATTCAAGAATGCTTGATTCAAACACGTCAACGTTAAGCTGTGTATAATTATTCTTAAGTACTTATCAAAATATAATTCAAACTTCAGTCAGAAAACCTCACAACCTCCTTTCTAAAGAATCCTTTATGAATGTATAGCATCTCAGCTACGACAAAAAGAGAAGATTGAACTGTTAAACATAACATAGCAAATATAATAACGACAAAACTCCGCAAGTTTGAAGTTTCATAATGAATTTCTTTGGAAGATTCATTTTCTTTCTGCAAGTTTCTTGTTTCATTTACAACATGATTATTATCTTGGTAATTCATGATAGAATTTGAAGAGCATTTATTAGCTAAGATTTCTTTGTTTGTCTTATTTTCATTACGATGTTTCTCACTTTCTTTGTTTTTATGCAAAAAATATTTGGGAAAATTCTCATTTTGATAGACCCCATCAACTTCATGAAGTGATTCAGATTGTTGAGGTGCACTTTCCTTAACTCCAATGGTTAGATCGACTTCCAGAGCACTGTCGTCCATTTTCGAATTCCCGATATTCTCTGATGAGCAGTCACTAGTTTTATCACAAGCATCTTCACTGTGAGATACGTTTTCTTTTAAAAAGCCAGTAAGTTTTTTAAGTCTTTCGTCCGCATTTTGTAAAATCTTTCGTCGACGAAGTTCGCGTCTTCTAGTCAACTCAATGCTTCGAGTAGTGGCATCCATCTTGTAATGAGCACTTTGAGCGATGTACTGATGTATTGCGATGTGCACTATAGGTACAATATGAGGATATGGGTACAATATGGTACATTACCTTACAATTTGAAAATATCAAATAAAAATTTATACAAGCTGTCTATATCAGTTCAGATTGTGGAATATAAGATAATAAGTCATATAACTTTAGTAATATACAATTTTTATTTTCACTGTTATTATGCTATTGGTGTAAAATGGTATAAAAGGATTATGTAAATAAAATTTAATGATATCACTCAAAATTTGGTGGGTATAGGTACTGGCTGACGGATACTGGGTAGTAGTATTAATACAGTAAATGATAAAAAAGAATTCAGAAAAAATGTGAAGAAATACTTGTTGAAAGAATAACAAATCAAGGAAAAACATGATCAAGTTAGTTGTAAATCGTCAAAGTTCAAATGTATAAGAACGAGAAATACAGCGTATATTCTGTATCAAAAGCAGGCCAATGAATTGTTGATTCATCGGGGAATCTCAGACTTGCTGAAGACTCTACGGAAACTCCTGTCACAATGATTCTTAGTTAAAAATTGCAGGTGGTCCTTTTATTCGTTAATTGTAAATTTAATTGGAATTATTGGATTACAAGTCCACTAATCTGAAAAACGCTTTGAAAAAATTGTATTAAAGTACGCAAATGACTGTCTAGAATTACAAAAATAGATCTCAAAACTCATATTTTAACTATATTTACACATGGGGAACTATACGTACGTTTTGACAAATAGTGGCGAATGTTTTTGATTAAATAAATCGTTTGTAGGTTAAAATAATTCCTTTTAGGTTGGGGTTCGTGTTTGAATAAACTAATATTACAAAGGTTAAGACAGCCCGAGGTATTAGATTTATATCATTCAAATAATTTGAGTGTAAATGGGAAACATATACATTTAACATCATGAACGTTAGAGTAGAGATCATATTCATTCAACTGTCAGTGATAATCCTAGAATAATGAACGCTGCACAATTTATAAATTCTGATTTCATTTGCTGAATAAGACCCGAGACAGCACTTGCAAAACTTGGTTTTAGTTTTTAGTCTCGTTCACAAAAATATTCGACTCGACGATAAATGTAAACTCCGCTTTTACTTCGATTGAGTGGATATTGTCTGCCCTTGAGACCTTGAAATGAATAAAATAAAGTTAAGGATAAACATTTTAATAAATCTTTCCTAAACCTTTTCACTACTAATGAAAACGAGCAATACAATAAAACCTTTTTTTATTTGACAAAGCGAACGTACCAATTGAGAAACATTGGTCTTCCAATAAATCCTTGTGGTCCAGGATATGGCAGCCACTGATCAGGTGTTCCATTATAATTGGCAGAAGAACTGCTGTTATAAGGTGTGTGGGAAAACTGAGGAGGAAGATCTCCATGAGGTGGAACAACAGGACTCTTAGTAAATGTACTAACGGGAGGTAAAGCAAAATTAAAATTGCTGTTTGAAGATGGATTGATACTGGGTGAATGGGGTACTGCTGGACTTGTCAGTGGTGTTCCTGGGGCTGAAAACACAAAAAATACATATTAATATGAAATATGAGGATAACTATAACCCAGCCTAATATCTACAAATAGCAATTTTTATGCCAGGCCAAAAAATTATTTGTAAATTGCTAATCATAAATCTGTGTAAAAAGCCATAAATGATTAATTAGCAAAATTAATGAAAAACATATTTTTTTAATCAGTGTCTTTTCATCTACAAAAGAACTCTTCGAAATTCTGCTTGATTTTCTTTTGTTCTTAGTGATTATTTTTGAAAATTGTTTTGCCAATGTGAAGATCTGGGCGAGACGTTTTTCAAGCGATTGAAAACACTCGTGAATCATGTTTTAAACGGTAAGATAATATTTACCACTTTGTGAATTCTGCACTTCACTCGGTGATCGTACAACGCTTGATGGAGCATTATTAATGACTCGTAGTGTAGGAGATTTATTTTGAACGAATTCGGTAGGTGACTGTATATTCATAACGCCACCATTGTTTCCATTTGATAATCCATTAATTTGTGTCGTCCTGTTGTTCAAGGAATTTCCTGACAATGTACTCGGTATGCCCTCAAATCCATCATGTAGAGTCTGCATCGCCATCATGTCATAACCTGAAAAATTTACCAGTTTTTCTAAATACAATGTAAAAAGCACACAATAATTTTGCAATTGTATACATGTAGCATCACTTAATTTCTCCATTACCTTGTTGTGGTGAAAGGCCAGGCATAAGTGAAGGTTCAGATACAGTATGCAGCTCAGTCAATTCGGACTTGACATGAATATTATTTTGATTGTAGTATCCATCAACAGGTGTTATAGCATTTGAAGACATGGAATAAGGTGTATAGGATGGTGGTGGAATTATTGTCGACGTACAAATCTGTGGAGAATTCGCTTTATTGTTACTGTCTTTGGAATTTTCGTTGCTTTGATCTTTGTTGATCCAGACCTGCTATTTGAAAAGTGAATATTTGTGAAATATTGTCGTTCATTGACTGTAATTAATGTAACATGCACACAAAATTTTGCATTAAGTCGAATTTAAAATTAGCTCAAATAATATCTAAAACACACAGCAACGCTACACTCTCACCACCCAAAAAAAAAACACGAAATTCTTAAAATACTGCGTGTCTTGCAGCCATTTTGTATAATATGTTCTAAGGTTCCAAGGCCCGTTCACACGATCCGATTTGTCAGATCCTAAAAAAACGAATCGTGTGAACACATATAAAGTGGGCCTCCGGCAGTCAGATCCGTCATTCTGAGAAATCGGATGGAATTAGAACTAGCTCTATTTTCATCTAACAAGATCAAAAGGACTCGAATAACCAAATTACGAATGTACTTAATAACAAAAATGCTGTTCACACGACTATAGATAACTATGTAGATATCTAAACGACTATAAACATCAACAAAATTTTCGGACTGTCTGAACAAGCAACCAAAAGTTGGAACTGAAACTATCGAATCCTGTAAACAGGCCTTCAGTCAATCTCTCATATGACTTTGTAAAGACATATAAAACAAACCTGACTTCTCAGCTGCTCAGCATAATCCATTCTGTTTACAAGTTCATCTCGACTAAATACATCAGGATAATTAGATTTACTGAACTCATTCTCTAAAACCTCGAGCTGTACTTGGGCAAACGAGCGTCTAGGATTAGTATCTTGAGATTTGTAATCAATATCTGGACAGTTTTCCTCTCCATCTTCGCCATCTGAATGACCACTGCCTAAGGATGGAAAAGATGCAACGGTCGTATTTTTAATGTCATAAAAGTTTCACTGTTACATTTGCTTCTCATTTACTGCACTTAATAAAAAGGTGGCAAAAACAACGCTGCTTAGCATAGACACACCTTTCTGTGCTTCTGTCGTTTGCACTAAATGCATGAAAATATCTTAAGACTATTCAACGCGCTATATTGCGTTTTTTGAAGCTAAAATAATACGAAACTTAACGTCAAGTACGAATGAATAAGGTTAAAATGAGAAGAGTGAAAATATGGTAGATGTGAGAAAAATGGTCAATGGTAAAAAATGTGATGGTGGTCGGTAGAAAAAATTTGAACTTCAATATTCAAATGTGGAAACGTCACAAAGTTGGTCATTGAAGTACGATACTTCATCAAATGCATTTCTCAGTTCTCGTACTTACAGGAAAGGTACGTTGACTACTCTTGTAGAAAATCTATAGAGCAAATGCGATACGACTTTTTCAAAACAAATCGAGCAATGTTTTATGCGATCTGTCGTCACGACCCGCACGAGTCAAATGCAAAAAGTTTTTTTTGTTTGTTTTGCTTCACACGTAGTTCAAAATCATGTGTGAGAATATTAATAAGTTTTAAATTTCAAGACACATGGCAAACATGTTTTTGATCCTTGAATATTTTTTCATACTCAACAAGTTTTTATCCTCGTTTTTTTTATCAACCATTTACATTTCATTCTCTCGTTTCATCACGACTGAAGCTCCACCTCGTTTATGCAGTTTTAAGTCATAGCTATTATTTTAGAGAAATTATTTTCAGTGAAAAGTTATGATTTTTAAAAAGAAATCGTGCAACAAAACAAAGTGTTTATTCATTAAATAAATCAATACACTCAACAATTAAGAAAGAAAATACCTCAGTAAGTTTTTATTGGAGTCACGATCCATAAAATTTTACTTTGGCTGCCACAATTCTTGTAAGTAACGATTGAATTTCAAAAGCAACATACAATTGCGTTTGTATTATGTTGACTAGCTTTTGGAATTTTTCCTTGCCGCCAAACCTTATTTTAGGTGGGTTAACATTAGCATATTGCAAATTTTTGCATTTAATTACTAAAACATAATTACGCCATTTAAAATGACAGATGCTATTTGGAGAATATGGCGCATATTTTGGAATTAATCGTTGCTTGTTTCATGATAAAAGTAATTTATCTTACCTGTACTTTCTGTGCTTTCAACAGAATGTTTTCTTCTCCCGTTATGAAGACTTTGTACTTGAGCAAGTTGAGGCATAGATAACAAGCCAGTTATTGAATAAGGTCTTTGAATGATGTTGTTCATGTTTATATCTTTGATTTCACTAATACTAGTGAGTTGGGTGTTTAAAGGCCCATGTTCGGGGCCACTTACAGAAGGTCGTTTTTCTGCTATTTTATTTCTCACTATTCTATTGATTGAACTAACACTGGGAACATTTTCATTGGCACAAACACCTTCAGCGAGTAAACGATCACGAATTTCCCATGCAAACATTGTGGGATTTTGTCGTTTGTAACTGGCAATCTTTGCTACTACAGGCGGGGTTGCAACTTTCGGCTTGCTTCCACCAATGACACCAGGTTTTATTGACCCAGTCTCGTAATATCGACATAAAATCTTACTGACACAACCATGCGAGACTCGTAGTTGTCTTGATATATCACATGGTCTAACACCACTTTGAGCCAACTCTACAATTCTTCTTCTGACTACCTCTGGTAATGGTCTTCCATTTACGAATACTCCACCAAGCTGGTTTACACCACCATGACCTGTAATTTCAGAAAGTAGCATCTTTAATAACTTGTTTTATAATGAATTGAATTATTTGCAAAACAAGAAGAGCCAAATGCCATATAAAACCGTTTTTACAATGTACCGGTATGTGCCATCATTTACTTCCGAAAATCAATGAAGCGTTTGCTCGTCACTCAGGCGTTACACGCTGCAAGCCTAAACACAAATAGAAAAACACAAGAAGATCAGCTATGATGTTGTTAACTGCTTTGTGCCTAGCTAGAAAAGAATAATTTTAACAGTTCACTTAATTTATGCTCGTTCAAAAGCGCCGTGATTTGACAGGCAATCTATGTCTAGTGACAGAAACCAGTGATGCTCTGAGCATGCATGAGTATTTCATAGTGACATATTAATCTTGAAATCAGCGCACGCGTTCTCGACACTGGACTCGGGGGTAAAATTATACCTTCCACATGTCTATTTCGATGATTGATCACTGACCGAGAGAGTATTGTGTTCATATTCCAAAAAAGGAAAGACGATATAACGGATCTTGGTAAAATGATATCCAATATCTGCCTATCACTAAGCTATCACTACTTTATTTACTAAGTTGTCTTTATCCTTCTAAAGCCTTGTGCATGGTACTCAATTTTATATTTATGTCTCGCGAAAATTAACCTAAGACTGACATAAAAAGTCCGCATTACATTTGTGAACGACATTAAATAAATTGTCAAAGTAAAAGATTAAGGTCTACCTCGAAGCGTATGTGATGTTTGCTTTTTGTCACAAAAAATATTAAGCTTGGTAAGAAACAGAAAAATTTACTGTTTACATAGCTTAAAATTGAAATTTCATTGATGTGTAATTTTATTAGTCATGTTATTGGTCCGTTGGTGCTTAATGACGGGAGGAAAGAAGCATTGATGACATATCATTGTAAACACAAAATGAAGTTAAACATGCTTTGTGTTTACAAAATATTCTTAACCTTGGTTTGAGCATAAATCCATTTCTACATTAACAAACATTCTGATGCTATTGTCGAATCGCTAAGAAAATCAATGTCGACTAAAAAATTAAAATTTTGATCAACTGTAATCTAAGTGAGAAGTTATGGAATTTATGCATGTATGGCGCTAATTACCTCACTTGACAACACTAATGAGGCATTTTTCATTCTTGATTACCGTTGCTTGAACTAAAAGATGTATCTGACAGTCTGAGCAATCAGTCATCTGTCCACATAGCTAGCTCCTAAGCAAGTTAAGTTTTTTTTACCAACCGAATAAAGAAGAACTTGAATCATTGATTTTGAAAAAACGTTAAAAAACTGTGTAAATACTCATCAATCGTGAATTAATAGTTATGTTACAAAATGTCAATGCAAGAAGAAAGCGTTCAGCCGAAGCCGTTCTTATTGAAGGCATTTAGTTATTTACAGTTCTCTGAACCGTGGTAGACGTCACAAATCTTAATTCTTGGCATTGATGTTCATGACGTATATTTAAGCTAAATACTATCGGCAAATGATATAAGTGTCTCGCACTGTCGTACACACTCATTGAAAATACGTAAATGGTATTATGTTGTTTTTACTCCTTCCTAAAATTGCAGTTTTTTAAAAGTTTAACGTGTTTGGAAAATAACGAAGAGCGAAATAAAATTTATAATTATTTATCATAAAGCATAAATATATTATATACTTCACAATTACAAAATAGTCGATATTTATTCATATTAGAAACCACGTTGAATTGGCAATGTGTAAGCGTACCATGTTTTGTTCTAAAAATATTTCTGATACTGTGATAGGAAATGACTTTGCAAGTTCGACTAGTGATATAAATATTGAATTACTCGTCTTCATATTTCCGTTGGTCATATGTAAATATTTGTATGCATAATTTACCGAACTTTCTATGCTAAAGACAAAATATTCCATAATTAAAAAAATGTATATCTACTATTGGCCTTAGCTACGCTTCACAAAACTGAAAATTCTTTAGTTTTCTTCTCAAATTAAGACCATCTTGTATTATTACATCAAATGAAAATTGTGTTTGGTTTGAGTACAATATTTTTCATTATAATCACAGCTGGGTTACAGCAAGTTTGAAACTTTGAACAATGATAGTGTACCCCCAAAACGGCGACCTCATAGAGAGTGCCAAAATTCTAATGAAAGAGACTAGAAAACAAACAAAACAATTCCTGCGGTTTCATAGCAGGGGAACATGGTTAGCGTCTACCCATGTACGTTCCACGTACGTCCTTAAACTGAATGTTAAACAGCCTACATCAAATCCAAAACGATGAGTAGAGAGATCTAGAGTTGGTTGTGAACAATTTATTGGGCTTAACTTCAATAATGCACAAAACATTGACACGATACAAATGTACGTATGTGTGTTTTGCATTTTCGTGACAAATTCCGAGGGTTTGCTGGAAACCCTCAAATGCTCTTGATAATAAAATATTCATATCAGGACATCCGTGAATAAATAATAAACAACATAACAGATTTTATCAGCTAAGAACTTACTTTCATCTTGCAACAAAATATTTTATTACTCGTACTAAACAAACGTAAAATATCATATTTAACATTTTAGACCTCAAAATTTCCTAGCTTACAGAAAATACATGCAATCAACGCTGGCTGAGGTTGTTTGAGCAGCCTTCTCACAAAGACTTCACTTTTATTGATTTTTTGAGCGTGGTGCCATAATGTCTAAGAGCTCAGCCTGGTAGGCGTGGCAAAAAAATTTGAAGTGCTATTACCCTGGTAGGTGGCTACTACCACTTTTAAACTGATTATTATTTTCTTTGAAATAAGTTTGATACTTGGTCTCACCTAGTTCTTAAAAAATTACTTTAACAAAAATGTTCACAATTTTCGAGATAGCAGTTTTTGTTTTATCTTCAACTATTTGGCAGTTACATACAAAGCCAGCGAGGAGATGCGTTTTGTAGATGTTGAAATAAATATTTCATAAAACGTTTAGTATACATTTGTGAAGTGAAAACTTTCACCAATCCAAGGACAAAAGTTTGTTTATTTTAATATATCAGCCAATGCTAAAGTAATATTTTTGAAATTAAGAAGTGTGCTTATATTTACAGTTACAGCAAGAAAAAAAATGACAAATACCTACACTCTATGGGGGTTGTTCAACTTTGCCTTATGAGAATATATTCTGTGGGGACGGGTATTTAACAATTTACCAAATATTTTCGTAAACATTAGTGCAGCGACTTTTGCTAGAAATTAATTTAGTATTTGTTTGCAGCTGACTTAGAAGCAGTAATTGCCTTAGATTTGTCAATATATTATTTCTGCTTCACATTAGGCGATATGTCATGCAATGAAAGAAAATGTATTTGAAGTAATCTTCCTTTTATCTACAATCAGCCGCTGTAGTCTATCAACTTATTAATCTGTAAATCGTCTAAGTATAATTTTTATCAACGTTTGAATAGATAAGTGATCTTAAATCATAAAATCAAGTATGAATTACATATCATATCAGCTGGTTTATATAGACCAGTAATATACGTAAATGATCGTGCGTATCTAGCTGGATTCAGACTTAAGTATCGTATATAATTATTGTATACATAAACTCAATATTTACCGCGTATTACAGCATTTAGTTCAACAGCAAATTAAAATGATAAATTTAATTACTACAGTAGCTATTTGGTTAAACCGGCAAACACAACAACATTTGGACTTATATTGTTTGATAGAACTGAAACATTGAGCCAGTATGGTCATGGGCGCTAGATCAGTATACATTTATATAAAAAGTAATATTTTTTACTGACTACCACCATTCAACAACAAATAAACATACAAGTTTCGGAATTTCCCTTCTAAAACAAAGCATTTTTAAAAAATTTCGATGGATGACATAAAATAAGAAAGACAGAGCACGAAATCAAAACTAAAGCGAAATAATTCTGTCACAATTGCAAAGACTGCAACAATTAGTGAAAGTGGTGAAATGTTATTGATAAATTGGTTGATATGTAGAGGCAAGAATGAGTTACTAATTATTGTTAGGAGAAATATCTTTTAAAATATATATAATGAAAGTTCAGGGTAAAGGAATGAAAGAAGTGATAACGTTATTTAATATTTTTGTTTTCCTATTTCAATTCGCCCTCGACACAATCCTTATCTCATGCAAATTTTGAGCGACGTGGCATTTTCATTCAATAAACACACGCTTTAAATATTTAACAAAGTCAGAAACGCCTCTGAACGTCAGTTATTTTCTAAAGCATTACAAGAAGTTTACATTCAAAGTTTAGTTACTCTTAGTTAGGCATTCACAGAGCGTATTTCCGAATTTACCAGCTCACACTCAAAGATTTCATCAGAATTAATGAAGTATGCAGAATTTATCGACCCACATTTAACGCATTATAATAGAAATCTTTAATAAGTCTCTAATATTATCGATGTTAATTCTGCCAGAGCTTCACCATCAAGAACTGTTATTAAACAATCAAGTTGTGCACAGTTGATATTGTAGAGTTGAAGTAACGTTAAGTGACGGACACGAGTAGCCGGCGAGATTTTGACTTTTCACCAACTGAAAGCGGAGGTGGTTGAGGAAGAAAGAATTCACAAGTATGACTTACGCTTTACGACAGTAACCTTAGTATTTTATTTCACTTGACTGCATGAGCGTGGCGAAGAAGTGAGCAAGTGATTACCAATATTACGGTGTTTACACTAACGAACACAGGCGAATGACTCATGACTCACAGTGGAACAGTTATGTTTTCGGCCACTGAACCATAAAGTGAACAGCAAATTGCAACGAGTCACCCTCTGTTGGTTTTCTTTACGATAGCTAATATGTATCGAAGAACAAAATACGCTAAGACCAGGCCGAATAAGGTAGCTGCAATCCTGGTTGGAATAGTCAAATTATACCGCGAAGTAATGCGAACATAACAGGAGCATACATTTTATTGACTAAGTAAAACAAATAAATGACTTTGATCGCTTCTGGTTAAACAAACTGTATTCGGTAAATAACATAAATGTAATGAATGACTAACCTCTTTTTGGACAAGAATTTAGAGCGGTGAAGTGGCAATGACTCCTATACTGCTTAAAATAGACTACAACAATGTCCGAGCCGTCTAACTAATAAACCTCTCAATGGTATAGATATGTTAATAGGTCATTGAGCCGTCTTTGATTGGTAAATATGTATATATATTTTTCTTGAAGGTAATTATGACGGCTGACTATTGTTTCAGAAAAGAAAAGATAATGGAGCTGCGAGTCTCCCTGTGGTTGCAATCTACAAATATAATATTTTAGCTTTGTTTATTACAAAACACAAATACGAAAACTGATTTATTTCGCTCACCAGATTTTAAAAATGCGTCAATCAATGTTTATTCATTATTCAAATAAATTTATGGTTCACGCGGCATCACATCGGGACGTATGAACAGTTATAGAATTGCGTGCATTTGTATTGAACGAAATCGATGCTTTTCACTTGACCATTAATTAAATAATAAATGTAAAGTAAAAGCGAAAATTTATTCTAAAGTGCTCCACTTTTTCAATTTAATCGATATTTAAGCAATAATCTTTTGGATGAATGCAATAAAGTATATACTAGTACCCAAACCTATACTTGAATCATAATCGCAATATGTTTTCGTGATAATTAACGTTTAAGCTGTGAAGGCAACACAGTGCTTTTTCAATAAATGCATGTATTGAACATGACCGCCTGTCGTGATCTTATTTCTATAACGAAAATCCAGACAACTTTTTGTCCTTTTTTACAAAGTACATTGCTTTATCACACATTTACAATTTATAGTTGCAGTCAGCGTTGAATAGTCTGTTAACTCCAGTGAACTCTAATACAACCTCGAAAGTTTCAAGAAATTGAAAGGGACATCAAACACATATCTCCCACAACCTTCTATTAAAACAACAACGAATAGTCATCGCGATTCATATGAAAATGAAACCCAGTCGTTCTTGTATGATATGTATTGATACATTGTTGATTTGCTAAGATTGCAATAAAACGATTAAACTTCGAAGTAAAATTCCACAGATCATTTTATTATCTAAAATGCATCATAAATTAGAATACATAAAATCAAACTGTTTCGTAAGTCGAAACGTATTTTTCAAACTCCCTAAAACGTTTACATCATAGAATACCACACGTTTGGGCAGTTCATTTAAAGCAACTGAATAATAAAATTGTACATGTCCTTGTTCCTGGACGCACATCGGAACAACACAAGACAAAACAACATTAAATGGTGTAAATTTTCTTTCACAAACTTGAAAGAATTGAGCGCATTAATAAATCATTGAAAACAAGCTCGATACATATTCGTTTCCTTTCAAAAGAATATCTAGGTAGCACCAGTTTCATTCTGGAAATTTTGAATTAGAATTCAAACAAATTATACACATTGTCTGCATGTGTAAATTCGGGTGGAGTATTGCTAATGGGGCCGATTAACTAAAAATAAAACAAACGTTGTATGGATAAATCGTTCACGATCTGATAAAGAAGGTCAACCTACAACAATTTACAATAATTATAAGATGAACGACGCCACATTTCAATTGCATTTTAGTAACCAATTACAGCGATAAAGAGTTGCAATATTTGTATAAAAACTAAAAATAGCAGATAGCCTGGTCAAATTTTACTTCTAAGTTCAAATCTATTTTTGATGATCTTAGATCTTAGAAAAGAGATGCTTCTAAAATTTTATTTGACAGCAATAGTTTGACATCAAATGATAGCTTTATATTGCAGCATATTGTTAACGTTGATTGACGAATAAAATGGTTTTACTCATTTTATAGCAATACGTTTTTTCCTGCAATATTAATCATGGAAGTGGAGGCTGATAGCGCAGTTACCGACAAAGCAATTACATCATAAGTGTAAAAGGCAGTAAGAAAGTATAAACAAAATGATTTATGGTGAATAAAAATCTGATGTTATTGTACTGTTTCGTTGAAATCCATAAGCTTCCCCCCCCCCCTGGGTAGTCAAGAGGTAATTACATCCTATTGGCTTTTAACAGCCACGACTTTCGTTTCGATACAATAAAAGCTCAACGTATTCCTATAAGTTCTTGCCATGTTTAATAATCAGTCATTGACGATAAGACGTTTCACCACAATAAACTTCTTACGAAAGAAGCGGCTGCTTTTTCACAACATCACAAACAGCGCGTCGTGTAAAACAAAACTTCTTTATTGTGGTTGTCTTATTGCGTGTTATTTTAACATAATTTATGAGTTGAAGTATTAAAGGAAAAATCATTTCCGGGCAAACATCCTGTTTTTTTACATAAAATTTTATTCTTAGAGAAACTGCGCAGACAATACGAGATGGAGATACGTTACTCTATTGCACAGTGTGGTAGTCTGTGTCGTTGGATCTTTCTGATTGTTGATATCATGTTTGAAGAGTGAATTGGAGAAAAGTAGAACTAGGTGCAAAATGACAAGAAAAGAAAATCGTGCAATTATTAATTATAGTTTCAGACAATCCAATATCTTATCTTAAGGCAGTAACACTGCACAAAAGTGACATATTTTGTGTTATTGATTTGTACTTATCAATTTAATACTGTATAAACCAAACCAGAATTATTTGTTCCGCGAGTTTATCTGTTATTGTATTAGTTACTGAAAGATACCGTTATAACTGCAGGGAATATAGTTGTGGGTTAATTTAATTAAACCCCTGGCAAGTTTCTCTTTACTATATTGTTTGTTTGTAGATATTGTTTATTAACTAATAATACTCCTCATTTTCAACAGCGAAATCATCCCCAAGAATAATCTACGTCGTTAATGGAAAACACAAAACCTCCTTAATTAGACGCAAAGTTTACGCACTGCCGTCACGAAAGTAAGTCGACATTCATTTTTTCCTCCCCGAGTAATTCGGTGAAAATTTTGATGCAGTTATAGGTGGAGCGGTTACACCAGCAAACGTATAAACCAGGCCAAATTATAGTAGCAAAGGTAAATAGTTCAGAAAGGTCAGAAACGAATGATGTCATTGCATAAAAAGTAATTCAACAATTAGTCAATTCAGACATAAGCATTTTTCAGCGAGTATCGTAACCAATGAATTTCAAAATGCAGTATTAAAAGTTTCATTAAAAATTCCACATAGTTCACACCTCCTATAATGACAGTTATAAAATGGTCACACAAAAACCAACACGTTTAATGCTATGAAAGCAGTACATGTAGATATTAGTGAAAATATATCTCTATGGAATTTCATGCTTAGTTTCACTTATAAATAGATTGTACAAGACTATAAAGATTATCACACGTTGATTTTGCATCTCCCAACAACATGGATGTGTTTGGTTTATAAAACACAGGATTGTCAACATCAGCATAGCCAGTGCCCAATGTTCTCTTCATTACAATTACCTATAACAAAAAAAAAACAATCAATTATTAGAAAAGCTTTCATTAATTCATAGTTGTATATTCATTCATACACGCAATGCATAAAACGAAGAATTGATTCAAATGAATTTCTTTCACTGCATGATTTCATGTCCATGGAAAACAATGCATGGCAATAAAAGTTATAATACCACTATAAATAACAACAATTCAAAGCCAATACGAAAACAATACATTAGACATAAAGAAAAAAACGCCGATCATTGCTCTATTCATAACTTTATTATATTTCAGTTAAAATAACACATATTGACATTTTGCACGCAAGGGCAAAAAATCTTTTGACTGCGCATGTGTATGTGTTCTTATCAATTTTGTTGTTGTACACGCTACTGTTGTAAACCTAAAAGTATAGTCAGTTATGTTAGAGTATAGTCTAAATTCAACCCTACTTATAAAATTTCATGTCATATAGAAAACTGATTTACATATGTAAATTTCTTAAACTATAGTAGCTCATCATCTGCAAACACACACACACACTGTACTTCATGATGGAGAAAAACGTCACAATTATCATGAAACAAATTATCAATTCTAGCTCTCAAATCTAGCATAAAACGATTGTGAAGCTGCGATTCTAAGTTTACTAGTTTAAGTAGTTTTTCCGAGGTTTTTCAGTACTTACTAATTGATCATGTTCGTCGAAATTTGGTAATTGGAAACAAACGAAACAATTTTACAAACTATCCATGTCATATGAACTGAACGAAAAAACTCATATCCGGAAACAAAACCTAGTCGTGTTAATGCACGATAATAAGCCATGCAAACTTACATTTTTTGAATTCCATACTTCTAGGACTGGCATTCCAGCGATAATAGAGTTCGGATCATCTTGTGCTGCAGAGTTGATTGTGTCATTTGCACCAATGACCATTACCAAATCGGTCTCGGAAAAATCATCATTTATCTCATCCATTTCAAGAACAATGTCGTAGGGTACTCCTGCCTCCGCTGAATCAAATCAAATATACGATAGTCAGTAATTAATTGGCCATGTCTCAATGTTTCTCTGTAATTCCAATCCTTAATTGCATTAAGTGTTGCATTACGCATAAAATGAAAGAAACGCAAACACAAATTTAACGTCTACCTAAAAGAACATTGAGTTGTCCAGGCATACGACCAGCAACTGGATGTATTCCAAAACGAACATTTTTTCCATTCTTTCGTAAAATATGGACCATATCAGCAATCGCATATTGTGCCTTGGCCACAGCTAGACCATATCCAGGAACTATGATTATGTCTTTAGCATCGCGAATCAACTCTACACTACCGTCCGTGTTTATCTCTGTATGAGTTCCTTCAATCTTCATCTTCTCACCCGTACCTAAAGTTTAAAAGATAAATAGAGATGCATGTCCTTTTGTCATACAAGCAATCTTTTTACGATATGACCATAGAAAAAAAATTTGTGTCGATGTTTATCAGGTAATAAATGGTTAGGTTTTTATAAGTTATGCTTAATCAGCCTATTTAATCCAATAATGCCAAAAGCAATGTTAAAGATGAGGAAAAATTTTGTTGACAGCAAATAAAAAAAAATCGATTAAATCCCTGAATAAGTGTTTAGATTTTCTGGTTCACAATGAATGGACATCGTAAAACATTATTGACGTTGAAATTCTTGGCTCATTAATTAAGGCGCCCATGGTCGCTCAAAATAACACCTAAAGCAATTATGATGTCATAATAAGGAAGCAGTCCTTGGTTGTACCTAATAAGAACAAGAACCTCTCAACCAAAATGCTTACAAGACTTGGAAGTCGTGCATTGAGTATGTTATCATATAGCAGTAACAACGAGTCAAGCAGTGAAATGAAATTCGACGATTCAAAAGTCATCTCAGGCGATTGGGTATTCATACGAGAAAAACGACCTCAACGCAGCTGTACAAAACGAAATGCGCGTAAAACTGACGAATGGTGTACAGTGGCAAGAAAAAACAGCAACAAAGTAAATACAAATACAGAAAACGAATATGAATTGGTGGATGACATCTTCACAACAAATACGGAGGATAGTGAGAAAAACGACAAAGCTAAAGGATGGAATGTTGCAATTGAGGAAGACAATAGCGTTCATGCTGTCTTGACAAAAAAACAGAAAAAACTTCTAACAGTTGCTGAAGAAAGCAAAGTGATGTTCGAACAAGGAATTACACCAAAACGACTTCAAAATAACACATTTTCAACAGACAAAAACCAATGTAAACGTCAAAATAAATCCATGATGCATACCAGCGGAAACAAGAGAGGAAGAAAACGACATATGATGGCTGACACATATAGTGGCAGAGGTGGAAGAAGAAACATTTAAATTTTATAATGTTGCAAAAATATCAGTGGAAAAAAACCAATCATAAAATTAAATGATTTAAAAACAAATCACAAACTAAATGAAGAAAAATTATCCAATTATTTGCTTTTCATCAATGTTTTCTTTGGTGGAGGGCTTCATTAATGAAAACAAAAAAATTAAACAATGGCTGATACATTTCACTTTTTCTCTTGTAATGGCACATTTTCTTGTGTTTTGAACATTGTAATCACGCGTAAAGATGCATGGATGGCATTGCTATAGTGTACTGAGTACTAAGTGCATGTATACGAGTATATGGCCAGTCGTATTAATCAAATTTTTCTTGCATGTACGTATTTTAACCAGTTTTAGTTTGTTTTTAACATTCTACACTGACTAAACAGGACTTCCTGACTGCCACTATAATGTACATCTTACTTTGTTTAAAATCACTTCCTTATCAGCTCACGCAACTAAAATTCCTGCGACTCACCAGAAAAAAAAATTAAAATTCAGTCTGCATTTCGGTCAAGTATTTCTATCATAGTTCATTGAGATTTTAATTGATGAGATTTCAAAAAATATGCAATACCTGTTGATAGGGTTCCATAGCCACCAAACAAAACATTTGATAAAGATCTATTCATTGCTTTACACATGATGTAAGAAAGAATGCCTCCAGAAAAACCAACAAGAGCTCCAACAATTGTAAGAAGATCGTTTTGTAACATAAAACCTTCAGCACATAATGCCCAACCACTATAACTGTTTAATACTGTAATAACAACTGGCATGTCTGCTCCGCCGATAGATGCTGTCATGTGAACACCCATTAATGATGATAATACACCAGTTGCACCTTGAAAATACAGGATTCCATTTATATATTTTTGATAATTTACACTTTATTTCGTACTGACGGAGATTCATATTCAGTTGTGAAAAATGTTTCTTTATTTAATATATTCAAATCATAAATCAACCCTATACGTGTGTATTTGACCCAATATCAATGAACTTTTCTTGTTTAACTCTCAACTCGTAAAATACATAAATTGTGTTTTGCTTGCTGATGATGATGACACACGTTTAGCGTCATAGCAATGTTTATTAATAGTTTAAACTAAGACACAAAAATCTTCTATTTCCAAATAATTCCACCAAAGAAACTAAAATGGCGTGACTGATGTGCAGTTTCTCTTTCCATTCTAAGTTTGCCAAAAAAACAAGGTATTTTGGAGCTGAGTACAGCTTGTTTTCTTTATAAAAATATTTTTAAATCTTTGCAATCATTCAATTTTTTGCTAGAAAAGCTTACCTAATGTTGCCATGCCCGGAGTGAGATCATTAGTATTCATATAATATGCCAAGGCACCAACATTAGCCAATGCCATGCCAACATTAAGGGCATTCTTGCCTGGTAGTGAGAGAGGATTGGAATTAAGTAAACCTTGCAATTTTCCAAAAGCAGTCAGGGATCCTGTAAATGTTATTCCACCAATAAAGGTTCCAGCAAATATGGCAGCTTTGTGAACCTGCCCCGAAGGATCAGTAGCAAGTAAATCAACATCAATTAAATATTTAGAATATGCCGTCATTACAGCAGCTAATCCCACAAAACTATGGAATAAAGCAACCAACTGTGGAAGATCTGTGACAGCAATACGTCTCGCTATGATTGCTCCGGCAGTACCACCAACACCACACATTGCAGCCATCTGACCCAAAATTTCAGGAGAAACGTTTAATGATCCAATAGTGGCAGCCATTCCAGTTGATACACCGATGATTCCTAGTAAAACAGAAACATTTGCGCTTTTTCTACGATACTTTACATAAACTACGTTATGACAGATTAAATTTGATCAACATTTGATAAGTAATGTTACAAATATTGTTTGATAAGTGATGCACCTTACTATCAATAGTAAACAAAGATGGGCATATTCGGTAATTTTTTAAGTTTTCGTGGTATAATAATTTAATGATATAAAATCGTGAGCTGAAGATTAACTCCACTTTAGTAATTACATGTACGTACAACTGCATAAAAATTTCATGTCTAAGACACGTACCAAGAGCATTCCCTACTCTGGAAGTTTTCTGATTTGAAAGACCAGCTAGAGCACCAATACAGCATAGTGAAGAAGCAAGGTAAGCCATTTGATGAATATCACCATATCCTTTAGCATTACCATAAAGATATCCTCCCATCAACAGAGATCCAGGTATACTGTACAAATATGTGTACTCAGGAGGATCATCTGCAGGGATAAAACAACAAATATGTGTACTCAGGAGGATCATCTGCGGGGTAAAACAACAAATATGTGTACTCAGGAGGATCATCTGCGGGGATAAAACAGCTTTATTGCACAAATAAGAGAGCATTGACTTGTATATACATATACATACAGAAACACACTCGTACGTTTGAATGGAGATAAGATCTTATAAGACCAATGAATCCACAAATGTTAAGCTAATGTCCTTTACATGGAAAATCTTATGAAAAACTGTTGCACAAACCTGGTCGTTTGAACATGTCTAACATCCGTTTAGTGATAATAAATCCTCCAGAGATATTTATGGACGATATTAACGTAGCCATAGCAGCCAATGTGGTAGCTGTATTATTTGGTAGCAATCCACCCCCCATCATAACAAGACCACCAGCAGCAGTGATACCAGACACAGCATTAGTAACAGACATAAGAGGCGAGTGTAAAGCAGGGGTAACACCCCACACAACTTTATAACCAATCACACCAGCAAGTGAAAATGTTGTTACCATTGACGCAAAGGAGGGATTTGGAGAGATAAAACCAAGACCAATTACACTTGACAAAAGAGCTACAAACAATTGAACACAAAGAAAATACATCAAACTCATTTGATAGCTTTCAAACGATGTTTCTCCAGATGTTTATAGTGATAAATTATGTACATGCGTTGATCCAGTGTAGAAGCTGGGGGCTAGGGAAAAGGAAAGGATTTGGATAAAAATTATAAACAGTTTAGGACAAAGTATGAAGTTTACATATTCCTGGTGAATCGCATATAAATAGATTGGAGTTTATCAACTCAAGCATCATACCAGCTACTCCACCAGTTTCGTATAATTTCTCATGAAAAGGACTTAATTCAGGTGGTTTAACAACATCTTTTCCTTTCACTGACTGTACTGGCGCCGCAACAGGAGGGGTAACTGGAGCAGGTGGTGGCCACATCATTTTTCCTTTATCAAGAACGATTGAACCGCGAACCACTTCATCTTCAAGATCAACGTTAAACTGGCCTTTCTCTCCCATCGACAACAAGTATTTTGTCATGTTGTTCGCGTACAATGTACTTGCTTGGGTTGGTAGACGGCTGGGTAAATCTGTATACCCAATAATCTAAGGCAAAACACAATAGCAATATACATTGCCAACATAAATAGCTTTACAACATATTTTTTTTTTGAAAACGTTATCAAGAGAATACTAACTTGTACGCCTTTATAATTGTAGCTGTCCCCGGGCTTAGTAAGCTCGCAGTTTCCTCCTGTTTCTGCTGCTAAATCAACAATTACTGAACCTTGTTTCATTGACTCAACCATTTCCTTAGTAATTAGCTTTGGAGCAGGCTTTCCAGGAATCAATGCAGTTGTAATAATAATATCAACTTCTTTCGCTTGTTTAGCAAACAATTCCATCTCAGCTTTGATGAACTCAGGTGACATTTCTTTTGCATATCCACCCGTACCTTCCATAAAATTATATATTAAATACCTACTACAATAAAATAATCATTTCGTTAAGAGCCATAAAAGCTACAATTGATTCAAGTAAAGCACATATATTTATGCTACCTTCGCCCGACTCTTCTATTCCCTTGATTTCCAAGAATTCTGCTCCAACAGACTGAACTTGTTCTTTGACTGCTTCACGAGTGTCGAACGCCCTCACTATAGCCCCCAGACCTTTCGCGTTAATGATGGCAGACAGACCAGCCACGCCACCCCCTTAAGGTAAACATTTATATTATTCAAAGATTTTAGTATCACGGAATAACGTGACGTCAATTGGATATGAAAGTGAATAACATGAAGTACGTTTTACAAACACCACCACTGTTGGTAACGATGAAAAAAACTAACCATTCCAAAATTTCTAAAATTAACCATTTTAATAAGGTTGATTTCATTTTCTATCATGGTATTGTGATTGCCAAGTTAAATCTACCTCTGCATGAGTCACTACTCTTTCTCTGTCGTTAACACTTAACAATTTTAATGGGAGCATTAAATCCCTACAACTTAGATTTTCTTCAAAAGTATACAAATTGTTGTACCTATTACAAGAACCTTAGCAGGAGGAACTTTGCCAGCAGCTGTTATCTGTCCCGAAAAGAATCGTCCAAAATGATTGGCTGCCTCAACGACTGCTTTATAACCAGCAATATTTGCCATTGAACTTAGGGCATCAAAAGCTTGAGCACGACTTATACGTGGAATACAGTCAACCGCAAAACATGTTAACTGTTGTTGTGATAATTTCTCCAAAAGATCTCTGTTTTGAGCAGGATATAAGAAACTGATGAGAGTTGAGCCACTCTTCATTAGCTCAGATTCATGAACTCCATGTTCTGGGTGAACTGATGGAGGGCACACCTTTGGAAAAACTTAACACAATTAGTAGCAAATCCATTGCAAATTAAAATTTTAATTTTGAATCAAAATCACTGCTTCATAACAATGTTACTGGCATATAATTTCTATTTTTCTGTTTTAATAATCTTATGAAATTTTACCTTAATAATAATATCAGAATTCTTATACAATTCTTGAAGAGGTTTTATTTTGCTCCCACTTCAACATAGTCAGAATCTTTAAACTGTGCATTACTTCCTGCACCATCTTCAACAATAATATTAAATCCAGATTTTATCAAGGATTTTGCAGCATCAGGTGTTAAGCCAACTCTTTTCTCATTGAATTGTATTTCCCTTGGGACACCAATGGTAAGTTCATTGTAAGCTTGTCCTTTGAGAGTTTTTTGCTCCTCTAATAAATTCAGCATGTAAGAATTAAACTCTAACTCAGGAACAATAGCTTTTATATTCACCTTTTCTTATTCTCCTTTCATTTCATAAAGAATGTTAAATAAATGTATTCACCTTTGATAGATTGTGTAGAGCAAAACCTCAAAATAGAAGCACCAACACTCGGCAGAATATTCAAGTCCTGTTTACATAAATAAATAATACGTATATAGAAAGTTATTGAAAGTTAATGCAACTACCTAATGTAAGGAGTTCAATAAACTCAATAATTACTCACTTTATATATATAGCTATTTAACCGATATGGCCAGTTAGTGTGAACATTTTTTAATCCTAAAACAAAACATATTTTATGTTAAACTTATGGCTGATTAGGACATTTGAGAAACAAGGAACATTTGTACATGCATTTTTTCATTGGTGTTCATATGCCCAGTTTTTCATTTTATTTTACTAAGCTTTGTCAATCATGTGTAGTCATGAAATTATCTTTAATGTGCATTGCATACAAGGCATGTTTGATTGGTATATAATATATTTTCCACTTCACATAAAATCAATAACAATATTAGGTAGCCATACCTGAATATAGTCTTACAGGGCTTCTTTTTAAGAAAGCTGCACCAGCTTGAAGAATCATTGCTCTTGCAAAAAACTATCAGCAAAATAAAAAGATCTGGATGTTAGTTAATCTTGGTTAAAGTTTGTTGAGCAAAAATGTTGTCAATGTTTTTGATGCATTGTAAAGATAACTTAAATACTCAAACTGGTGCATCAAACAATAATGATAGCGAGTTTTATCCTCATTAATATAGTTTATAGAAATATTTACTAATGGAGACTATTATTAATAATTGATATATATATAATTTAAAGTAACTATTTAATTCGCTTTTAATAAATACAGCCACAGTTAATTATAACAATTTAATAATTAGTCCACAAATTTACTAGCACGTAGTAAAGTATGCAAGTCCTTTGAGCAGATTTTAATTGTCAACAAATTGCTCTCCATGAAATTGTTTATACACACAGTATGTGTAATATGCACAACATATTTTGTAATTAGTATTTCGGAACAACCTGTGGTTTTTAACACTTTATCTTAAGGAACTAGAAAATCAAACTTACCGAGCTGTGTACTATCTAATGCACTTTTCTCGCAGAAACGTAGAAAACTTCAAGTTCAGATTCCAAGAAATACGAACTGAACAGTTTCCTCTGTGTTGTTCACACTTTACGCCGGCCGCGCGGTACACGTTCTTAGCCAGCCAGCAGACGAAGACTGGGACGGGAAGCAAAAACAAGTGATTGGTTATTGGGAATTACGGTAATTTTAGAAACAGTTCTTTCTTGACACGGCTAGACACAGTAAAATTTTTATTTAAATTCACATAAAATATATTGCATTGATATTATTGTATAATTTCATATATGTTACTCCTTTAACTTGCGAAGGGTTAAAATTTTAATTGCTTGTAACCTTTTTATACTAGTCATTTTCAAAAGAAAAGATGATCGTAGTGATAGGTTAGTTAAGTCATGTTATTAAAATAGAAACCATTGACTTTATTAGTATCAGATTATATTTATTTATTAATTACCAAAGTATGCCAAAGGATACCCTCCTTGCAATAACTATGTAAAAAAAAACATTCAAAAAGCAAGACGAAAGACAGTGTTTGTTTGAAACTTTGTACTATCTTTAGATCCCCAGTAAATTAATTGTTATTTGTTACATGTCGCGTTCACATTGGCAAATAATTGGATTGATAAACATTGATAAGAAACAAAACAGGACTTCTAATTGAAGTACGTTGATTCTATTTAATGCAATTTAGTGAATAAGTTATTCAGGAGGTCCGGGTGGAAAAATTACTCGACAAGAGAAGTTACTTTCTAGATTGAATCATGAAAATATTGTAATTGAATGAAAA
The DNA here is from genome assembly GCF_021976095.1 of Xenia sp. Carnegie-2017. Classification (NCBI taxonomy): domain Eukaryota; kingdom Metazoa; phylum Cnidaria; class Anthozoa; order Malacalcyonacea; family Xeniidae; genus Xenia; species Xenia sp. Carnegie-2017. The sequence goes on along the minus strand of NW_025813485.1, from coordinate 1,656,409 downwards.
TATGATCTTCGCACTTTGCTGGAAAATATTGTAAAGTAAAAAGAAATTGCTATCCAAAATGAATCAAAATTCTAAAACATAGGGGTTGAAAGCGAGATTCAATTTAGACCATACAAATTACTTGACTTTTAACCTAATGTTATCTTTATGAAAATTATTATAAAAAATAGATAATCCTTTTTTTTCAAGAAGCCCATGGATGCTTTCGTTCATGATGAGAGAGATATTTTATAAGGAGGCTGTCGTTCATCACGAGAGAGTTATGAGAAAGTTACATTGTAAAAGGTAACAAGTAGAAACGAATAAACAATGCAATAGCAAGTTTCCGCCCATCAGACCCAGAGATCGCCTGCGATAGGCTTTGTTCGGGGTACGCAGGGAGAGTGCGGTCGCGACCAAGTCTGTGCTCCTAAGCTGTATGCTGTAAGTTGTGGTATTATTAAAGTCCCTACTGCGCATGCCCAGATGACTTTTTTGATAATTTGCGACTAAGTGCGTCAATTTCCACGAAAGTAGCACAAGTGTATCTAGTTAGTCGTTGCCATGACTATGAACAATTAGTCGAATTAACTGCGCATGCTCGAGCGCAAGCGCAGAAGATTTCTCTACTAAATTGTTACTAAGAATGCTATTTACGTCAAAATCGATGCTGCTAGATGCAGTTAGTCGTCGCCATGACCATGAACTTGGAACAAGTCAACTGCGCATGCTCAAGCAGACTGCACATGCGCGGATGATTTATCTGTATATTTGTCACTGAGCAAGCTAATTACGTGAAAATCCGTGAAAATCCGCCACTGCAAGAGCCAATCAGATTAAAAAAGGGCAGGATTTCACCTGCTGCTGATTTGTAAAAATAGAAACAGAGAAAATTCGTTTGAGATTACTTTCATTTAATTAGAGTAAACATCATAGAGAGATGAAACAGTCAGAGCTTTTTAACGTCGGACAACAATACTGATGATTTCCAACAGTGAAAAACAACCTGCAAAACAAATAAACTTGTCAGACACACAATGAGAAACAAACAGAAGGGTCACTTGTGGGTTAGGCCTGCGCATGGGTTGCAACCACTAAAATGACATGACGTCATTTCTTATGTTCATATATTCTAGTATCTTATAACTCAGATTATAAGTGTTATTTGGAAATATGTACTTTTCCCGAACGTGTGCCCCCTGCCTTGCCATAAAAACAGTCATTTTTCACTACTTTTCCAGTAACACAAATCCATTTCAGTAAAGCTACCTTAGTAAATTGCTGTGTTGCAAGAAAACCATTGTTTGAAAACCGTCCAGGTATACTACCGCTGTCCAACCAAACAAACGCAGCAATTGCTTCGGACTGAACAACAATTTTGAATGTGTTGCTTCTCCGAGACATCACAGAAACATTGGAAATCTGGGAACAGGATAAACACATTTAGGGAATACATCACAAACAAACCAAATTTCTTCACAACAGAAGAATAATCACAGCCGAGTTTTAAAAAGGAAATGAATAAGAAACAGGTTGTTTACCAGAATATTAGGATTAACAAGCGTTACGTCTGCCAAGGAAGAAAAATAAAATATGTTTGTTGGAATTTCCAAAATATTGTTTTCATTTGCTGGAGAACAGGATAATGTCATGACACAAAGGCTCCGCTTTTCACAATCACTTGAGGATAATATATTCATTATTCCTTTTTGCCAAATTTTGAGCTAAAAATATTTAAACAAATGGCATTATTAAGTGAATAATTTTGCAATCGCAATAAATTTTGTACTTAAGAGAATAATATTGCCTACTATAAAATTTTTCTCGACGAAATAATATAGCTACAAAAATATTGAGAAATCGTTTTCGCGTGTATTGCCAAGACAACAATATTATAGTTTTGTATCAAGGAATAATTTTGTTGTACACGTTATCAAGTACATTGTCGAAAATCGTAAAATTTCACAAATCAACAAAATAAAAGGTATGTAAGGTGATGAGACATTTAACATAAATGACAACGTCTTTAATTTTTTTATAGCACACATGTTCCGGCATATTTAGGCGATCTTCAATGTAGAATAATAAGGGAAATAATTCTCAAATCTACTTTACTCATCAAACGAAAATGGAAAATGATCAAATTCCAAGAATCAATTCAAGAGAAAAGAGCGACTTATTTACTAACGGTCAAAACTTACGGATGATTGTGAAGGTACTTTCTTCCAAATTTTTATAATTTTCTTTGGATTTTCGTTATCTTTCCAAGCCCAAACAGAGATATTCAACTCAATTTCAACGTCCTACAAAGTTAAGATAACGACAGATCTAAACGTTCTGCAAAGTATTCCATTAAGAAAATTTACCTGAAGCAGATCAGATACAGCAAAAACATACAAAGTATTGTTAAGTTCAAACGGTGAAATAATAACTGGAGCAAAAATGTCTTTAACGTAATAGTGCAGCATCTGAAAAAAGGGATAAAGCTGTGAAAATTGGCAACAAGCTGGACTTGAAAGTGGCCATGAAAAATAATACCTTCCATTTGCCGCCATATTCTAAAGATGACCAAGTTGGAGCAGGCCAAATGCTGTTTAACCTGATAAAAATTGTTTACTATTTTTTGTATAAACCTGGCCAAGAAAGGTAAGAAAACTGCACGAAAATTTCATTAATAAAATAACTCGAATCTTTTTATTACTCAACCAAGACCAAAAAATACTTACTGCCAATAAATAGCTCCCATTGTGTGACCTCGACCCTATTTTTTGTGATGAATAATTGATGTTAGAAATTACGGTTGATACAGATCTAACTTTCGCAGTTTTTTCAGAAATAATATTTGCCTGGTTTATGATACTCCGTAGTCGTCGGTAGTGCTCAGATTCTGTTTTTATACAAATAGCTTGACTAGCCTAAAGAACAAAATATAAAAAAATTTCATGGAGCAAAATTTCCGAAATTAAAACACGACGAGGATTATTAATTATACCTGAGAAAGATAAAGGATGTCCTTAAATTGTTTTAAATGATCAGTTGAGCTTGGTTTTTAAAGTGCATTTTCATTTGATGTAACATTTCTTTATTTCCTAAAAAGGAGAAAACTTTATGAGATGAAAAGTTTGATGCACTCTAGAGTAAGCGCAATATACAACAGATTACAAGCAGAAACACGAATTTCACATCATATTAAATAAAGAACTCTTACAGATCCAAAATGAATTTTTTGTAGTAAAACTTCTCCTAAATCATATAAAGCTGTTGGCAAACTAAACCATCCCTGGTTATGATTATTGAAGTTTTATCTACAATAGTCTCTAGCGTCATTCCAAATATACAACAAAATCTTTACAAAACTTTACATAACACAACTGTCGCTACATAAAATATTACAAAGGTCATATGATATTTACCTGAAGCATGATGTTGTCTGTGTAACATCAAAGGACTAAAATATGACCAATCCTCTGTGCTAGTTATGTTAGAAAGTGTCTGAAAACGAGGCAGTGATTGTAGTCCATATTCAGAAGCAAAGCGTGGTTGTGGATAACCCCGAATATCCAGGCAATCCATTGTGTAGTTGTAATAGTGAACTATTATAAAGTCAATCAGTTAGAACGTCATACATGGTTGAGTGGAAAAGATTTTTTTATATAAAATTTTCAGCACAAACAGATAAAAAGTATAGAAAAGAAGCAAATTAATTTACACGAAATAAAACAGTAGCTACCTCGAAATCACTAACGGTATTTAATTATTTGAAAAGATATTTTCTAAAATACACATGAATTTTATTTTCTCTTTACCGTCTCCATAAAATTCACTGTTTGGATTGCTAGATATCCACGATTCTTTCTCCGTTTCTAATCCATTGGAAGGCGAAGAGGAAATGAACGGACGAGATGTATCAATTGACAAAACTGTTGTTCTTATAGTGTCAATGAAAAGCTTATAAAGAGAAAAAAGCCAAAAACTGTTTGCCTTGACTCAACAAATGAAATTTATAATCGTTTTTGCTACATGCCATTACCTGTACGTAGTTTTTCTTATAATATGTAAGATTCTTCACATCATACCTAAATGTTCAGATTAATACAAATAAATATGCTCGATACTGACCATTCTCCACTTTAATGTAACAGCTTATAATTAATGGTGATAATACACTGTGTTGAGTTAAGTATTCAAAGAATCTTGAAACGAAAATTTTAAAATTCAAAGGAATGCATATTTACCAATTATCTGTTACACTTGATTCAATTTCATTATTTCCACTCCAAACCAAAATAGAAGGATGATACTGTAAACGCCAAACCTGAATAAAATGTTCGTAATGAAACATATTTTAACTTAAGGCAATGCAAGGCCAACCAAGAGTCAATATTTGTTACCTGTTGTTTAACCTCCGTTTGTACAGAATCCAAAAATTTCTTATCAGCAGGATAGTAATCACATGCGAACATGAACTCTTGCCATACTAATAAACTTAAGAATTCCCCAAGAAACAAAATCACCAAAATTGATCTACTCTAGTTTTTTAGAGATAGAATACAACGTATAGTCCAGATATAAATATACACCACTACCCATCCATAATCAACTCACCCATTTTCATATCAAAGTCTTTAATTAATTTTAATTTATTCACCAAATTTTCTCCGTAATTCACTCACCCCAGTTCATCAGCAATAGCATAAAATGCCTCATGTTGATATATACCACCGCCCCAATTTCTAACAATATTCATATTCGCGTCAGCTGATGACTGCAGTACGTTACGTAATACATCCTCCGTTACACGATCCTCGAAAACATCTAAAAAATTTAAGATCATGGTCCACAGCAAGAAACTGGTCAACCTAGTTTAAATACTTTCTTGTCATAAAAAAGTTGTTTACGAATTTTCAATAATAGATTTACCTGGGGGGATAAAATTTGCTCCTTTCATGAACATCATAACATTGTTTATCTTGTATGAGAAACTAAGACCTTTCATAGAAATAGAAATAACATCAAAACAACGTATTCATTCGTCACCAGTCTCCTGACACAAGCATACAAAACATTACCTTTTGACATCTGCTCCTGAACAAGTTCAACTTCACGAAAGCCGATACGAACTGTTTTCTTTGAAATTTCAAATGAATATGTATTTTTCACTGTAACCTAAAGAAATTATACCTATATTAAAAAATTACTTTCATCAAAGGAAGAAAAGCTTTGCATTCCGTCTACAATGTGTTGTGCATCCTTCAGTTCGAAGCGTTCATATTAATGCACCGCTATTTAGCTCAATCTGTGACTAACATAACGAACACTACATATGGTTGCATCATTGAACTAAAATACATGGAAAGCTACCTGTAATACAAAACCCTAATAATTTTTTGAAGCCGTGATTTTACCCCAGACACGCGTGTGTAGTCAATCAATTTTACTCAGCGAGAGAATCTCGAAACACTACACACGAGCGTCTGGGGTAAAATCTCGCGTGTCTGGGTGCAAGATTTGACTTCAATTATTTGCTTCAGATAGCGTTCATGGTTCAATTCTTCAATGGTTTGCACTTAAATTTTAGCAAAGACCAGTAAAAACTTTTACTCACGTTACAACAAAGAATAAAGTTATCGCCTTAGATGAACTGTAACAATACATACAAACATACCACGAGATTATATAATGGTTGATCACCATATCCTCTTGGCCACCATGTCTTGACGTCGTGTCGTTCCAATAACAATATGCTAGGTAATGAAATTTGAGTAAGACCAAAGGAAGAGCACCTTGCTTTTCCTTCTGACATCAAACCAAAAACAGGCAGTAAAGCCACTAAACTTGACAAACTTTCTTCATTTCCACAAAAAAGTAGTACATCAACCTGTAAACGCCATACAGCACCGCTAGAATTGACTGAAATAATGAACATTATAAAATCTAATTAATATCACGAAGGAAGACGCAGACGAGGATTAATTTTACAACTACTGGCACTAAGAAATAGTTTTCAAGGCTGCGTTCCCGCTTGAAAAATAAAAGTTAGCCGGAAAAACTGATTTTGACCTGTTTTGGTCAAATTTCATCACCGTGTGTTGCTATTTTTTTACGTATAATAGTCATCCTCGACATTATTCAAACTTCAATTATCAACACGAAAATTGTACCAAAAACTCACCCAAGAACGTATCTTTTTATAACCGTTCAAAAGTTGTGGGGGGTGGGGGTGGGGATTAATTTGCCGATTACAAAGAGGGTGTTGTATAATTTTGTATGTAAGGGCGAATCCTTCCATATCCCCCCAGGATTTACGCATTTTTTGCATTTTCCTGCAATTTGTACTCATTGCAAACAGTTTCCAAACTTTGTCAACCATACAAGTCATGGCCAATGATCGCGAGCCAAAGCAGCAAATGTAAACATCAATACTTATCTGCAGTTTTGTTTTCGCAAATGACCAATAAACACAACTTACAAACACAATTACAACAATCAACTTTTTTGGTTAAATTATTTTTGTTTAAAGAAAGAGTCTTTGCATTTATACCTTTTATTGTTTTCACAAGGACATCATTAATCAACGCACTATTAAAAGCATTGATGGATATATTTCTCCTAAAAATTGGTAAACATACACAATTTTTAAATATCAGGTGTATGTTACATAAAATAGTGGACTAAATAATTTTTCCCTTACCATATACCTTGACTTGCAAATGCTGGACCCCAATCCTAGATAAACAATGATTTGACAAAAAGTACACCTAAGCAGTGTTGCTAGCCTGCTTATTAATCATTAAAAGCATTTTTCTGTTTTCACATGCTGGGAAAAAATTCAAAAGTGTTTATGACCCCCAATTTTATCATAGTGATTTTTGATTGCATTGTAAATACAATTTAAATGACTTAATGACTTCTTTAATAAAATTCTGTTATTTTTTCTTTTTGGAAATATGTATCTTTTTTTCAATATGCAAATCACATTGTTATGATGCTTGTATTTTATTAAAATGAACAGGAGAGTATGATTAAATTTTGACATTTTGTACATCAACCAAAAATCCTTTGGATAGATTAGATTCATGAGAAAATGTACAAAAAGAAAATAAAATAATATATGTACCCAACTGAATGAACATTGCTTCTTTCTTATAAGATTAACATGACATTCTCCATGTTGCACAGGTGGTGGGCAGTTCGGAGGAATAGTATGAGTATATAATTTACTTTTTTGTGCAGCATATGTTATAGCAGATGTAAATGAAATGATTATTTCATTAGAACCAGGAACCAGAAACTTCTTAACGTCCCAATCATATCTTTGAAACATATTTTCACTTTTTCCAATCAATATGTTATTAACAAACACATCAGCAACTGTGTCTAATCCTTCACATCTCAGAAGAATGGTGTTCTTCTTAAGGAAATCATCTTCCACTAAAAAGTCAAGGAAGATCAAGGTGCATTTCATGTAAACAGCATAGCAAATATACACCAAAAATGTTACAACTAAAACTCCATATCAAAGAGCTTTGGCATAGCATTCGTGGCCAGGCTTTGCAAATTCCATATAATAATTTAGTTTATTCAAAATGTAAGCCTTTTTCAGTTTGGAAAAAGGTTAACTCTGCATAAATGAAATGCACATTAAAATCTAACTATTCAATTCCTACATACGTCAAACATAAGTCAATTTCTGTTTTTTCCAACATGGCTAAGAATTCTTACCATTGAATACCCTAGAAAATGTCCAGTTATCATAATCAATCCATCGATATACCTCATCATTATATCGATAGTAAGGATCATCAATTATTCTCGCTTTCAACAGAGCGGTGTGGACATAACCAGGAACTAACACATCATTAACTTTTATGGTTCCATTTTTGTTTTGCAATTGCCAATTTCCACCTAAATCTAAGCGTTCTCCGTTAACGAAACCGAGCAAAAAATGTAAAATGCATACACATCTTGTAAAAATTGAAAAATTTATCATAATTTATGATCATCCGACGTACAAACCATTGAACTTAAATACAATGGTTCGATGGTACAAACACAAACCAATAGTTTTGTGTCACTTACACAATGGTCACAAACCTCCACTCCCCCCTAATCACAGCTCGTAATTGCTGTCGACAATATTATACCAGAATTTAAAAATCCTACTAGTCGTTTATAAGTGAGCTTTATTGTAGTTTTGTTTGCCTCTAATATCAAAATAGGAATACAAAATTTCAAGACAAGGACATTGCATTTTAATTTCAAATTTTCAAACCCAGCGTCTTATGTTTATAGTACAGAACCAAATGTCTCGGTTGACCAGACTGAATCACATTCACTCGGCACTGGACATCAAGCCGAATGAACTCCCCAGCAACAGACCGTTCACCAAAGCCCACGAATTCAGAAGCCATATATTTTGATTGGATTTCTATCAAAGGAACTAAATTTAACGATGTACACGATCTTTATTTCATCCAATTAACATTTTACATCCTATTGTATGATGTATGATTTATTAAATAAAAGCAATAGTAAGAATTACCCACACAAACAACAGTTCAACAGATAGTACGATTAAGAGAAATATTTTCATTGAACCTTTGTACGTAACTTGAATATATCTACACACTGACTTTTGTAATATTTTGCCAACAATAATCTGTCATTTCTAATTTTTTTAATTCGTTTCTGATAAGATATGCTTTTTGATATTCGTTTTTCAAAGATTCTTGATAGATCGGGAAAATTTGAACAAGCGTTGAAAGCGTTGAAGGTGTATGAATAACTATAGCAAAGTTTAAGCAACGTTTGCTGATGGTTTCATTAAAGTTTTTATGAAGATCCTTGCCCTAGCTTGCATATAATTGATTACATGCTATATAGAAATTCTAAATTTAGTAATAATACAAGTTTTCCTAACATATCTATTACCTATAACATATAGACCAACTTATAACATTTCATTTGTATGTACTATTGCAAAATGTATGAAGACGTGTTAAAATACAGATGTCAAAGGTTCAGTCAATTCAATAATTGCCACGAGTTGTCATATTGATTGTGGTTAGCATTGCTTCAATAGCGAGATATCTTTTCTTTTAATAGCTCTGAAATAGATGTTTGATGTTAAATACAAAAATTTCGTACAAAATATTGATACAGAAGTACTGCATATAAGTAAGGCAACTGCACGCAATATCATACTTACCAGCAACATATAAATATCAAATTTACGAAAACCTTATTCGCTAACTTATCTAATTTCGGACAAATATACTGTTGACAAATATATTACCTCAAATAACATGCCATGACTAGAAGAGTCCACAATCCTTAAGATTATTCTTAATGATGACATCAGTAACAGCATCAAAGACAAACTGAATGTTGTTAGTATCTGTAGCACATGTAAAATGCGTATATATCTCTTTCGTGTCCTTTCTCTTGTTCAGATTTTCAAATTGCAATTGAATATACGCAGCGGCCTCTTCGTAAGTGTTCGAACCTTAAAAGCAACAAAAACATAGACGAATATAATATTGGGACATGAGAAGTAAAACTCAACGTACTCAGTGCTGCCAAAATTTTATGAAATTAACAATAGAACGAGCTAATGTAAAATTTGAAGAGAACATTCACTTTACCTGTGTATTCAGGAAAGCAAATGGATAGAGGAGATTTTGTTATTTTTTCAGAAAACAAATCCTTCTTGTTTAGAAATAGGATGATGGAGGTTTCTGTAAACCACTTGTTGTTGCAAATAGAATCAAACAGTTTCATGCTCTCCATCATACGATTCTATTTAAAACGAAATTAAAATATAATAACGTTCATGAAATAGTAAACAGTTCACGTTCTACCATTATTTTTAATGCTCTTCAGTTTTTTTGTCTGGTATGTCAATATACTCAGTTTTAAGTTTTACAATTAAAGATTCCCCCTCAATAGTAATTTTAGAGGGGTAACAGTGCTTAAATTTTGAACCTATAAGGACAGCTGTGTTCAGGGCAGACTTTTATCCATTAAATGGAACAAATAACCATAAAGGCAATGCATAGATCACAATTTATGTGGGGTCGAAATTTAAAAGGAAATTTTTTACAGTACTGTGCAATATTGGAAGAAGTAAAATATTCTATATAGAATGGAAAAGACGAACATGTTGTCTCTAGAGGACAACATATTACAGCGATCCACAAGTATATATTTGTTAAAGGTACTGAAAGACACTACGTAATTTAAATGGGTGGTAAGAAATGAAAATTGAATGTTTAACTTTAGTTAAAATAAATTTATACAACTCATTTTTGATGTAAGACTATAATCGTACGGAATATTATTCTATTTAAAGTGAACAAGGTAGCTACGCGTACTTAAGAAAAAAATTACGCACAGTGAACTTTAACTGATAGAAAAAGCTTGATGACTATTTTTTCCGTAAATGTTGACTATGTATTAACGCTAAATTCACAAGAACAACACCAAAGCTCTTCCAAGACCAATCAAACCTATTTCCCAATAAAACTATTTTTCTACACCTAATTATTAACGTTTTAGTATACAACATGGCAACACTCATTGTGTTGATGTTTATTTTCATATCTCCACCTGCGTTTTCTTGCATAATATAACAACTCGTGATAATGAAATATTGAAGCATCTGATATAGCATGTTCAAATAAGACAACAGCAACACCTAATCTTTATTTTTATCATACGTATGTTTTTAGAACATATGGTATTCTTTCTCCCAAAGCTAATTGATAATTGAAAGTAATTCTCAAATAAAGCACAACTCGCCAGACTAATTTTAAAAGAATTTCCTTTTGCTAGTTATAAAATAAGCAGCTAAATCATTATAAATTGATGCAAGGATTCCTCCAACGGAAGCTAAATGCACTTTATTCACTATACACCATGTATATTATTTGAAAAAGGTTATTGTAAGGGGAATTAAATAAAGCAGTTGTTGATATGCAGCCCAATGCTACAAAATTACGAACACATTAAAATTCTGAACAATGATTATAACAAACCATTTCATCATCTTCTGCCAACATAAGATCGTAGGCACTCAAAGCAACACAAAAAATGATAGCAGTAACTCCTTCAAAACAATGTATCCATTTTTTCCTTTCTGATCTTTGACCACCAACATCAAACATTCTGAAAGAAAATACAATTTAATGTACTGTGAAAACAGTACACATGTACTACAGCAACTACTACATAGCTCAATATACATTTTTAGTTTAAAATGTTTCATATTTTCAGTTATGATGTCTTCTAACTTTTGCATAACACCTTTGCCACAAACACTAACTCACTTGAAATGGAGATCTTTAAAGGTGAAATGAGTCTCAACTATTCCTGTTGTTTTAACTCTTGTTCTTAACACATCTTGTTCAGTTGGTATGTAGTCCTTTGATGCCAGGCGATCCAACGAATTAAGGTAGCTAAATTTCATAAGAGAAGGCAGATCGTGATGCTTAAATCATGAAATCAACAGTTATAAACTTCAACAGAAGCATACTATGCAGCTGAGTCATTCAATTGATATTCTCTTGATCTTCCAAAACATGCTTGGACACCAGAATCATTCCACAATCGTTTCATCAATGACACCAACTGGTCACTAAAATCAACATCATCCATTCCTCCAGACATGGCAAAAAGATTTCTTGCATCATCCTTAAGAGATTGAAATACATCAAAAGGCAATAGAACAATTTATCTGTCCGACAACAGTAAATAATACAACATTAAATATTAAGTCAAAATCAACTGGAAGACCAAGTCAAATGTACAAAAAAATTGAGTAAAAGTCACTACATCCTATTTGCTATAATTAAATTTACACCCAGACTACCAACAGAATTCAACTCACATAACTCATCTGATCATCATCCAATATTGATAAAGATAGGCAATGCAATTATTCACAACAACAATTAAGAATTTTAATGATTACTTACTTACTGTGAGAAATTGAAAAAGCTAAATACAATACTTACAGCATGTCCTGGCTGTGCAAATTCTATTTTCAATGTCCCCATTGCTCTGATTATAGCAATCATGGATTGGATGGTATTGCTATACACCACTTGCTTGTATTGAAGACATTCATCTTGTGAATAGCCACTCTCATGAATAATTCTTAAGAAAAACAAATAAGCAATAGTTGTCAATCGTCAAACAGTGAATTTAATTGGATTAAATTAAGATAGTGAATGATCAAAAATAATTCTCAAACTAAGATGCAATCTTCATCTACCAAAGAACCTCAATCTCTATTTTTATAACCATTGTTTATGTCATTAATAATGGAGAACAAAATAGATGAATTCTGCTAGAATCACTTAATGCATTGTAAACATTGTATTGCTTACTTCATTTGCTTCACAATGGTACTCTTGCCAGATTCACCAGCACCTAATAAAAAATATTATTTGTCTATTTGTCCATTTTACAAGTTGGTAAACATTGAAAAGCTTATTCCATAATGCACACCATTAAGACCTATCTGTTCTAATTTACTTGGATATCAAATTGTCTGTTAAGATTAATTTGAACAAAAATAATACATGAATATAGAATAAATTGAGAAGACTGTGTTAGCTATTAAAGTAAATACTTTTGCTTAAATAATAAACAGCGACATAAACTAAATTATTGCACGTAAAAGAGCATATGACTTGCACCTATATACTTTATATACTTCGAAAGATACTTTCTGTGATATATAAGAACCAAATGAGCAAACACTACCCAGGTTCAAGAGAAAAAATGAAAGGAACTTGAAGCAATTAGGAATTATTAGTTTTAAGTACAATTATGTCGATTTTCTCTGACCTAAATGTTGATTTGTATATAAAAAATATGATGAATGTCACAAATTATAAATAACTTTATGGATGAAAGAGCATTTTGTACATTATTGAAAATATTGTGAAGACATCTGCATGATAATTTATCAACAGCAAATCAAAGATTTAGGACACAAAGAAAACTTTTATGAATGGAATAAACATTCAAGTTGAAATGAACTTATAAAATCCTCTTCTTACCAAATTGACAAATTTTAGATCGCATATATAATAAAACGAAACGGTATAATGAATTAAACAGTTTTTTAGCAAGACTTTAACATGGGATTACAAAAAAAGCAAGGAATAACAAATAACAAAAAAAGAGTCAAGCTGATATACAACATTGTGATATAAGCGGAAAAAAAGTTTCCATAATTTTCCAACAGTAAGCAATATACCAAAACAAGCAAAATCCGGGAGGAAATAAATGTTTCATCGGGGTGTGACATCCCAGTTGAACATCAGTAAACAAACGCAATTACAAGTTTTGCATTTTGAATAAAGACGAATTCACAAAATATAACTTTAAATATATCAGCAGAATTAAATTAATGCAACAGCGTTAGTTGAAACAAACTGTGGACTGTACACTAAAAGCTTTCTTGCAATTACTTATCTGCCGACGATTAACAGTCAATGTCGAAATTATGCACTAAATAACATCATAAAGTGTTAAGGCCAGACAAAGACTAGTATTTTGGACATCAGATTTCCTCTTTGAGAGTATTATCTTTGCTTATTTGACTTCGTTTGAAAGACGTAAAAAAAAGACGGCGATTTCAACAATATTTCGAATTTCACTAAGAAGCAATGATATGGCCCTACACCGGCTGGGCCTTTGGGAATATTCAATATAGCACAAAGTGAAAAATAAAATCCACAACGAAAGTAGCATACTTATACCTAAGTGTGACAATGCATTAAGCTATACCTACCTAGTAATAAAAGTTTTACTTCTCTAGCAGCTTTTTCGCCATCTGCACGAAGATTTTTGTCGATCATTTTGCTTCGTTCGACGGCAGCTTTATCTTCAGCACTCAACGTACAACCCATCTTTGAAACACTGTCCTGCAGTAATTTCAAGCGTCAAAATACGAAATATTCAATGTTTTATGACCTTTAACTGTATTACACGACCAGTTCTAACAAACTACTGTTGTTTTGATCTTATTTTAACAAAAACCGCTTCATTCTACAGCCGTCTGTAAATGTGAACGCTGCTCAATTTACTTGATCAATACAATTCACATAATCAATGTCGTGCAATGCATTGTGGGTTTTATGATTAACAAAAGAAAAGGCCCGCCCGGAACTAATTGTACAATTCTTGTATTGGCATGACCATTCGTGCATTTTCAAAATATTTGCTCAAATATTTGTTTAATTTGACTATATTACTATATGTGAGGAAATGGAATTGAATACAAAAATTAGCCAATTTCAGTGAAATAAATGAAAAAATTACCAGTTGCCTATTGAGCCTTCTTGAAAAATTAAATATAATTACAAAAAAGACTTGATATTCTAAGCAGAAAATTTCAAAACAGATAATGTCTTGTTTTTTAGCAATGCTAACTGGAGCAGCATTAAGTACGCGCATATGATCATAAATACAAATCAGACATGTCATGTGCTGACCACATGGTTGCTGTGGAAATACAAATATCTGTAGAGTGTATCGTTTTGCAAATTTGCATAAAAATATGCAGAAAACAAATTTACATCAACAGAGCAATGAAGATTGCTTACTTGTGAACTGCCATGTTCATTCTATTATGACGCCCACAAAAATACATTTTTCTGTGAACAATAATTTTTAAGTTTCAACCTTGGTTTGAAGATTAAAAATTGTTGTCTCATCAAAATGCGCATGACCTTACATGTTAATTGTTGTAAAACGAATCAAAATAATTTCTAAGAATGCGCCGTATTTTAGTCTAAGCGTGTGAGCTAACAGTTTGAGCCACTGAGCTCACACATATGGTGACATAAGCATTGCCATATTGAATGTAAACATAAAAATTTTTAGCATAAGCTGAAAGATGAACAAAAGAAAGACAAAAGTAGACTTGAATGAAAATCCCAATGTCTTTGTCTTTGTAAAGAGCTGATTACAAGCCGATTGTAAAGCGCAGATGAACGAGCTTAATTGAAATTTTTATTATTACATGGTAGACTTTAACCCTGGAACTAAGAATCCCAGAACAAAACTATTTCTCATAAGTTTCTTATGATAATAGACTCTCAGAACTTGTCCAAACTAAAAAATACCAAAAAAGATAACATTATGACCTCGTTACACAGAGTCAATACTTGAACAAGCAAACTAGATAAGTCAATATTAACTTCTTTTCGATGTAGCAGGAAA
The DNA here is from genome assembly GCF_021976095.1 of Xenia sp. Carnegie-2017. Lineage (NCBI taxonomy): Eukaryota > Metazoa > Cnidaria > Anthozoa > Malacalcyonacea > Xeniidae > Xenia > Xenia sp. Carnegie-2017. The sequence goes on along the minus strand of NW_025813485.1, from coordinate 1,641,193 downwards.
GCGTGCTTAGAACAAAGCCATTACTGATTAGTTAATAGACCTCAAACCACAAAATGTCTTGGGCAAAACGTCTTGGGCAAAATGTCTTGGGCAAAATGCCTCGAGTTCGATGCCAGAGTGCAGGTTGTACTAAAAGCAACTCTATCACCGTTCTATACTTTTTTTCTTTCACTGTTTTGTTCATTTTTTGCAAAACTTGTGATCAACTTTTAATTTTTGATTGTTTCTACATCATTCTATCGTATACACGAGAAACCAAAGCATGGATTTAAAATAAAACACTTGTTTTACCAATGGTTCCGATCTTTCATCAATTCTGTGCCGCTGTATCATCATATGTACCAAAACCAATTAATTCAAGGTGGATTAACCCTGATTATTACTTTAATTAACGATAGCGAAAAATATTGATCACAATTAAATTCTGGACTAATGATTACCGATGATGAATAAACTGGGCAGAGAAAAGACTTCTCGCATAATTTCGTCAGTGATACGCTGCCACAGTTAAACTGAAGACTGAAATTAATGCAGATAAATGATGGTGCTATATTTAAAATAAAATGTCTTTATCTCTTGACAAATATATCAAGTAATTACCAACAAACAATTATTTTTACCCAAAATTTCCTCCATTAGGATATGAAAGGACAAATCTTAGGGCCAATACTTAGAAATGATAATCCACAACTATTGCTGCATGCTTTTACTTCAATAATTCAATATTGCTCTTTTTAAATTAATCAAATGACAAAGATAGAAAGACGACGAAGATTCTATGGTCCTATTGCAAATCATAATAATCATTAAAGTGACTGAGGACAATACTTCCCAATCTTTTTGCTAACCACGAGAAGACTTTCCTATACCATTATGTGTTAGAAATCATAATTTTCAACATCAACACGGATGCAGAACATTTGACTTGAAAAAAGCTGCACACTGAAAGTAAGGAAGAACTTGTGCATTAGTTTTCATGCCTTTATTTTGATTTTGTAAATAATCATATTGTTTGCTTTGACAGACAATAACTGTTTTCAAAGACTTTTAAATTCACGAACTCTCAGAATTTGATTTCCTCAGTCCTCACCATTTGCCACCTTTAACGCACGAAGTGGCACATGGGAAGCTACTTATCAGGGCCGCGCAGCAGGTGTAGCTAGGATGCTTATGCCCCTCCCCTCCCCGCCTTTTTTGCTGCGCAAATGTTGAAATACAGTTTTCATTTAAGAAATAAAAGATGTTTACTGTGTTTGCCCAGGCTTATGCAAACCGAGGAGACCTTTGAGAGGAGATCTTTGAGAGGAGACCTTTGAGGGAACTTGAGAGCAGATCAGTGCAAGCCCGAGACCGAAGGTCGAGTGTTGCTCATGCTCGAGAGTTCTCACAAACGTCTCCGAGTTTTGAATAAGTCAGTGCAAACACGAAAAACATCTTTTATTTTTTTTATAAAATAACAATAATGCATAAAAGACAGACATTTTAATTTTTCCTCTAAAATGTATTCATGATCGATTTGCAAATTCTCTTTGACTGATTGTTTTGATCGATTTGATTGGTTGAGCTCAGATGTGTTTTGCCAACATAGCTCTAGACCAATCAGCGCACGCGTTTCATTGTGTTTCTTTTATAATCCTAAACAATAAAATTTGTATCTTCTGTCCGCGTATAGACAATGGTGTAGACATAGTAAACACTGACAATAACTTTACTTTGGCCTCCTTATATTTAAGATCGATGCACTACCACTGCTCAAAATAGGTTGAAATCTTAGCAATTTCAAATTTTTTATGCTATCTCTTCGGAGAAAATCTGATGAGAAGGTCGGGTAATTGTTTTATCACAACAGGAATGAATTATGTAAATAACAATTCTGCTTTAGCCAATTAAATTCATTGTACCACGTGATGTAAGCCGTCCATGCCTTCCCTACATTCTCTTCATAAGCCTCCTCTAAAAAATTATCAGCCTCGAAGAAGGAAGAAAGAAATTCACATTGATTTTTCGTCAAAATTCAACAATATTATGAAAGTTTGAGTTAGCATAAGCAACAAAACATTTCCAGTCATTCAAATGGCAACCGATCTGCATATATCAAACTCCAACGAGCCCATACATTCGCAACTTGACACTGCGACCACAGCAATGCAAGCTGTTTCAAAGTCAACTTCTTTGGTAGAGATAACTGAAACTACACACGGTAGGTCTTAAGTATTGAAGGTACAGATCACGAACTTCTATGATCTTCGAAGACTGATTCAAATCTTCCGGTTGCACCCAGTCTTCAAAACGAAAAACATATCTTATGCTTTCCCCCAGTCCTTTGTAATAAAGAGTTTTCATTAATATCATTGCCCCAGTCCTTTCTTCAAAATGAACCACTTTGTGATAGCGATGTGGCGCCAAACTCAAGCTTTTCTATAGTTGTGCGTGCGTAGAATATATTGTGTGAATGAGCCATATAAGATATTCTATCGTTCATGTTCAATTTAATGCATTGAATGTGAAGTTGACAATATGGCGCATTCATTTATGGTCAAAAAGCACTGTGTATTTTGTACTTGCCACGCTCCCATCTGATTATTGCAAAATGCAATATTTACGAAAATATCGATACATTTTCCCTGTTAGAAAATTTTTACTTCTTTAGTGATATTTGCGTTTACATCAACAAATATTTTACATGTGCCATCGCAAAGGCTTGATTGAAACTTCACATTGACAGGATGATGAGTGATCAAATATTTTAAGGTGATATTTTTGGTTTTGGGTTTTGTTAGTAAATGGAACACAAGAAACATCAGGCAATGATGAAGAGGTTGCAACTGCATCTACTAGTGATATACAGACAGCTGAACATATGCAAGGACAACAAGAAGCTTACTTAGAACCAATTCTTGTTGCCATGGAACTTGGACAAGAAATTTTGGAAAGCAATGATAATAATGACGGTGATATGGTCAGTAACAGATTAATTTTATTTGTGCTATGTGTTCTAAAGAATAGATCAAAAGATTCCCCTCTAAATAACTTGAAGAAATCTTTTTTTTTATATTTTACAACTTGTCTATTGGTCATTTAGCATCTTCCTGATATGAATGGGTTTTCAATGAGTCTATTGCAGCACCCTTTTGTCTAGTAAGTGCAATTGTAGACTGTGTATGTGCACTTATTAGGTTGGTGAGCATGAAAATGAAGCTACAGCTGTTGAAACTAACACATCAGAAAATACCATTCCAACAGATGGTGATGGTTCTACACCTAGTATGGTTACTATAACACACGAGCAGTTGTCAAACCTTTTTGCCAACTCTAACTCTGGTAGCACTGCAGGTAATGTTATAGTGACCTCATTACCTGATGGTAATTGCCCGCAAGGCAGTTTATCAATAGCTACCATCTTACAAGATGTTGCCTCTGGTATTCAATCAGCATCGACTGGAGTAGGCTCTACGACTATACAAGCTGATAATAATGGTGGTTCCTACTATCTGGTCACCCAAGGGGGTACTATACCAATAGTCATGCAATCAGGCAGTGCAATAGTCAATAATCTGAACTTGGTCAATACAGCTTCAGGTGATACATTTGTTCTTAATCAGGATTCTTTACCAGAGGGAGTATTTTCAACCTCTGTGCAATCAGACTCTGTAGGTAAGTCAAATTTATGGGTATTCACTACCTTTTCTTGATCACAATTGAAATTTGTGATAAATTACCAACTGTGTGTTTAAAAGTATATTGTTATTACTTATTAGGATAAAAACTATTTTTATCATTTCTTAATAAACATAATTTTTAGCATTGTATTCAGTATTCTTTAACAAAAAATTTTTAGAATTAAATTCTGTTTGCTTCTGGTAGCTGGTCAACCATTGTTGTATATGATCTATTTTCTTAGATAATTCAGAGAAAGTTGTAAATACCACTGGACAAGATCTAAATGAAGCAAATGATGAATTAACCACTGCAGCTGCTGCTGTTGAAGGGCATAAAGAAGAGTTGCAAGAAGCCATAACCACTGCGCCAAGTGAGAGATTAATTAAAATAATTTTATTGTATATAGTATAATATATCCCCCAAAACATTTTAGCTTTGATACATGCTGCTGCTTATTCACATTTTTCTTTGTATTCAAGTTCCAGTGGTTAATCAATCATCTGGAAAACGTCGTCTCAGTAATGGTCCTCGTGTTTGTAATCAATGTAATAAAGCATTTAAATATCCATCAGACTTAAAGAAACATCTGCAGATACATACTGGTAAAATATATGTTTGTGGTGAAGTGACGTCATTTTCTATTTGCTCATTTCTTTGTATTCAATATCCAGACGTGAAAAAGTTCAAATGTGAAGAGTGCAATCGATTTTTTCGTCGTTATCACCAGCTTGTTGTTCATCAGCGTATTCACACAGGAGAAAAACCTTATGTTTGTAAACAGTAAGTAATTCTGGCATGCCTTTCTTTTGTAAAATCTTTTTGGGTTTGCAAGCTTTGAATTTTTCATAAGAAGTATTACGTTCCATTTATTTCGACAATCCTTATCCAGTCCTCAAAATACAATTCTTATCCTGAAGATAATATTCAATTTTTTCAAAGTTATCCAATTCCTACGAAAACAACCATTTCAAATACATATCACTCTTCCAGTCAGTAACAATGAACGCGTGATTTCACTTGTTTTGAAAAACTTGTATGTGTTAAAAATCGTTAAAAGAGTCTTATTTTATTTCTTTTCACAGTTGTGGCACGGCGTTCCGTCATGATTCAACTCTAACCATGCACATTCGAACAAGGCACGAGCACAAACGACCGTTTCGATGCGAATTTTGCGATCACACTTTTGGTCGACTTTCACATTTACGTAAACACGTGAAGAAAGTGTGCGGTCCTAACAAAAACCAAAAGCAGGCCAATACCATTACTCAATGCAAGTATTGCGAAGAGATCTTTCCAAATAAGATTGATCTTCGAAAACATACGGCTACCTGTGAAAAAAAAGAATCCAAACCAAAGGATCCCAGTCAAGTCACCTTACATGTCTGCAATATATGCAACAAAGATTTTGCTAGTCCTTATAACGTCCGACGACATCAGATAACGCATAGTGACGAAAGGCCTTACATTTGTGAATTCTGCAGAAAATGTTTCAAAGAAAAATCTTCGTTGACTAAACACATGAAACGTGTTCACAAGTGTAAAACAGATGATTCTACCCCTTGTGAATTGATGGTGAGCATTACTAGTGATGATCAGCAGTTTGAAGTCGTGTCTGTGCCAGCAAATGATGAAAACATCTTAGCCAGTGCTAATGCTGTAGACACCAGTAATGAAAACGTCAATAGAGAAAGCACAGTTGATCATTCGGCACTAGTTCATGTTGCCACAAGTGTAATGGTTGAAGAACTGTTGCATAGTGACCAAAACATGGCAAGTGATCCTACAGCAACCTCCCAGACATCTTCACAAACTCCTGTGTACATGGCTGAGACATGTAAGGAGGATGCCCATCAACTTGTGGCCGAAGATAATGTTGCGTGTCTAACCGATTCTGACATTAATCCTGGTGATGGTTTATTACAAGACTCAACAAATGATTCAACCGAGGAGACTGCCATGGCTGTAGACGATAATCATACCACTGGATATAATGAACATCACCAACTTTCAAAGTTAGATTCCACTTCTGTTCATTTACAGCCCATTGAGTTAAACAACGATGATGACAATTCTTGCGTTATTCCATCTGTTGTTGCTTGTGATGAGCAGCGTAAAGATTAAATATCTTTAACTGAACTAAACTTCATACTACTTTCAACCATGTCGGCAACTGGTTTTCTCGTGTTTTCTATGAGATGTATAATTAAGCATTTGTCCTGTGAACTAATGTTAAATGTAGCTAGTATCAAAAAGTTGACTATCACAGCTTTTTTAAAACATCTAAATGTCAAAGACACGACAAGATATTCGGGTTTAATGAACGAGTGTGGCTCACGTTGGTTTGTTTAGTTTAAAGCTATTTTCTGTTGTGAAAAAAAGAACCACTTTAGCTTGGTAAAACGTATTTTGGTCAAATTATATCAATTGTATGATTTTTGTTGAGCAAATTTGAAAATGTCTTCATTCCGCTATCGGAATGAACGTGATGTTATTGTGTACAAAATATTGAAAGGAGAATAGCGGTTACTGCCCTGATATTGTGTATGAAATACTAAATACATGATTCTTTCAAAGAAAATTTGAAGTTATTAAGACATTGCTACTGAAACTTTCCTTTCTTTTCCATGTTTAGTGACAGTGCTCGTTGACTACTCAAATTCAAACAGATTGCTCCAGACGGTTGTTGTTATTCGCTATTTCAAATGTTAAACATTTTTGAATTCACCGATTCTACTTTCCTCGAGCAGAAAAGCTCGTTATCGACAAGCATACGAATGCACCTTAACTAACTTACTATTGTTTGTTGATGTTATAACTAAGAGATGAGTTTTATTTGACGTATGCACGTATTTACTTATAAATATGCCTAATTTAAAAAATAAAAAAACGTCTTCCTGTAGCTATCTTGGCTTGACTTAAGAAAAACGAAATATAATGCGTAAGCATAACTATGTGTCACATGGTCTATAATGGCCTTATCATTGTGTTTACTGTCATTTGATTGGCTCATGAGCAGATGTGCTGTCTTTGTGTCACCTCCAAGGCACAAGAGACAATTTGCTATTAATGGTGGACGGCATCGTTTTTAAATATCTGTATATTTGACCGCTGAAAATATGTTTTATGTTGCGGAATATCTGTTTCAGTTTTACTTGTCATTTTATCTTGACTAGTTGCTAGTTACACCGAAGGGTTTAGCACATCGCAGCCTGAACGGAAACTGAAACTGAGCGAGCTTTGAAGAAATACATAAACAATTTTTTTGCGTACACTTAATACATATTTCGACCTCCTGAAGAAAATGCCTGTCCGCTCTGTTCACGTTGAATCTGCCGATGAGAAAGATATTGTTGAACAGGTTTGTGTTGTTTTTTAATGTCGTTCCGAAAAGTGAAAACGTCAAATTTCACACGGAATTCATATATGTCATTGAAACAAGGCAAAGTAGCGATACCATATACAAATTTAAAGAATATTTTTAAACACTAGTTCTCCAAATTTACCGTTATTATTCATATCTTCTTAATCGTTGTGCTATAGCCTTGAACGATTTACAATAGATTTTTAAATTCTACCTCTGGCCCTCGTCGTATTTTATTCTATCACGCATTTTCTCCTTTATTGACATGTTTTAGAAAAGACCTATGGTAAAGATATAAGGAAAATGTCAACCGGATAATTTATTGTTTTCCCGTAAAGCATCGTTTTAAACTATAATTTTCAAGTTGATAAAACGGAAGTACGTTGATTGTTCGCCATTTTAATGTTTTCATATATAAGCGTGCAATTTTTTAAAACTTTTGTCTTCAATGAGTTTTTGATGTAAATATGCTCTTGTAAAAGTTAATAGTAACGAAAGGCTTCAATTTTATGTTGAAATCGTTTTGTAAAAGTTTATGAGTAACTACACTCATATTTCAGTTCAACAATAGTATCGACGGGCGGCCATTGAAAACCTCCCCTATATATGGACAATGTATATATATATATATATGTTGGTGTCAAAGGTACCCATATTTTGCTATCGCCCCCAAACCGCTTTAAGCCCTCTTCCGTCCGTTTAGGAACGTTTAACACATTTTGTAGATCATCTGTTTTATGAACTGTTTTCTTACGTAAATATTCAAAATATGCTTGTTTTTTTTTGTCACTTATGCCATTTGATAAAATCCAGCTTTTAAAACACTTCTTGTGGCGGGACATATGGAACAGACGATTTGATCACCAAAATACTCAATGTCTAAACAAAGTTTATAATGTGGACTATTAGAATTGAGAATGATGTTACATTTATTGTATAATGTATGGTTGACAGTCCATCATCTAAACTACCAAAAAAAAACAATTTTCATCAAATTTTCCTTTCCAACAAAACTAGAGTCAATTGTACTGCTTTAATATGTCGCTCCCTTATCATCTTCATATATAAAGGAAAAAGAGTTGTTGGGAAATGAAATGGTTTACTCCTGGGGTTTTTTGTGATTCCCAGCACATGCACCTGTTAAATTATTAACAAACTAGAAGTCGCCATTTTTTGTAATTGTTTATGATGCAGTTTTAATAATTCATAAATCTGTTGGTGAATGAAGGCCTTGGATTATATTTCGTTGAACAAAAACAGTGAAAAGTGAAATTCCTGTCCCCCAATGAGAATCTTAAAATTTTAGCAATGGATGATACAGTTAACAAAGAGTATTTTAACAAATTTCTTGTTAAAATTAAAAATAAGTTTTCTACATCTTTCAAGTATTTTTTTGTGATGAAAAACATGTATAACATTTACCCAAACATAATCTGAGGAAAATAGGAAATACAACATGAGAAAATCATTCATGTATATTCATCACAGACATTCTTAGTAAAATATGTGAAAAATGTGAGAATGTGTGAAAGCATGTAAAAATATGTGTGATAATAATGTTAATTGCATGCAACGTTTTTTTATGATAAGCTCTTTAAGAGTCTGTTATAGAAAATAATCTACCTGTTTTTGTTTTGTAGTCATAGGTCTATTAAACCTTGCATTGTATTCATAATTATCAAAGTATAATAAAAAGCCCACCTGGTCTCCGATTTTTTAATTAAGTCTTCAATTTATATCTTGATATTTTGTAATCCATGTTTGTACCAATATCAATATATTTTCATGGTTACACCACTGAATTTGATAGACATTATGTTTAAGATGAGCTATAATATCTTAAATATATTTTTTCATTGATAAGTATTTATTCTTTACCTTGAGAGATGACAAACTGTATCAAAGCAGATCTTCGGGCACATACTTGTGTTTCACCAATCAAACATAAATTAAATGTGAAAGAGATGTATTATTTCGTGTATTTTAAATAACTTGCTAATTAATGTTATGTCAAAGTTCACAGATTTGTACTTATGGTACTTGTTGAAATGTTGTAGAAAACGTCAATTTTTCGTGGTCACTCGCATGACAGCACATTCGCCTTTGTATTTTTTTTATGAAGTTACCCTTCAGTAGCACAATAAAACCCTGTACTTACGAATAGTAAATGTTACTTGCGTGATGGAAGAACCCCTCATTATCCAAAACATCAAAGTTTTGAATGGATGATGCTTCATAATGTCAAAGTTTTTAATCTTATCGTTGTCATGTTTTATAAAGGCAAGTGAAGAAGAGGAGTTCTTACCTGCAAGAAACAATGACGAGAAACCACCAGAAGAATTAACTGTACCTTCAGATTCAGCTAGTACTGCCAGTGAAAGTGATAGAATGCATGTCACCAGTTTTCATGAATCAAATAGCTGTCTAACAGACATTAAGCGAAGTGTTTCTTGTATATCGAGCGTATCATCCAATGGAGCGTTTTGTAGAATTTGTCATTGTGAACGAACAGAAAGTAATGATAGTACATTGATCAGACCTTGTCTGTGTTCTGGTACACTGATGTTTGTGCACCAGAGTTGCCTCCAAAAGTGGATTAAAAGTTCTGATATCAAAAAGTGTGAATTATGTCAGTATCGGTTTGTCATGGAGGCTAAAGTTAAACCATTCCGAAAGGTAAATAAAACGTCTTCAACCAAAGCTCATAAATGATTTCAAATTTTTTTAATAGACTATTTTTGACGTAGTATGACAAAAAATTTCACGTTTGACTCTGCGAAAGAGTTCGTTTAAAGATAAGCTTCCCAACTTTCCTTCATGTGGGAAAGCATACGTCCTTTCCTGTGTGACGTTTTCCAAAATTTGTTTTTAACTCTTATTAAATTATCTCTTTTTTTTTTAATCAGTGGCAGTCATTGAAAATGACTCACAGCGAACGAAGAAAGATTCTTTGCTCTGTGTCATTTCATGTTATTGCTATCACGTGCGTTGTTTGGTCTCTGTGGGTTTTAATTGATCGCACTGCTCAAGAAATTCGAAAAGGACATCTTGGTTGGCCATTTTGGACTAAGTTGGTTGTAGTTGCCATAGGCTTTACTGGTGGACTTGTTTTTATGTACGTTCAATGTAAAGTTTACGTACAGCTATGGAAACGACTACGAGCTTTCAACCGTATTATACTTGTGAAGAATGTCACCGAAGAAGAAGACGTAAAGGAGTATGTATAATAACGATTGCACATAAAAATCAAGAACTGCACAATGGTTGTATAACATTATCATAAATAAAATGCAAATAAAGTTAACACCAATACAGTTAACGCGATAAGTTAAGTTTAAACGTTAAGTCATAAAGTGCTTTGCTGTTTTAGTTTATATAATAACGTAGTTTTCTTGAATCGATCATTTGTTTGGCCACGAAATATAAAACATGCATGGTTACCTACATATCAAGTATAAAAACTTTGCAACTATGTTCAGTTTGGCTTTTGTGTTATGGAAAATTTATAGAAGAAAAGGTCTTTTGATAAACATTGTGGTGTCTATAACTAGCAGCTCATAATCTTAATTACTTGTTTAAAAGCAACACATAATTCTTTGGTGGATTTTTTTGCATTAAACTGTTATTATTATTTACTTTGTAAAGTTGTGATGAACCATTGAAATATATAACTTTTGAGTAAAATAAGTTCAACTAGATTTGATTTTCATCAAATTATGAGAGTTTTTTGTGTTGTACTATCCTTGTATTAAATTTCCTGCCCTCTACAATCTGTTTTTAAATTGTATAAAAAAGAGCATTGATAAGATTTGTAGTATTTGTTTTTTTGACCAAAGCCATGTGTTAGCTGATTACTCAGGTGGACATTTTAATAGATATATATCCTGTTTTATATTGCTTTTAGTTTCTATACATAATTGGAAAAAATACATAGAAGTTTCATTCTCCAAAGAAAGAGCTTTCCCATCTCTATAAAATGTACATGATTGACATATTCTCTGTATTATTATTATTTCGTTTCAATCATCTTACGCAATCCGCTGCTATAGCGGAGATGCAACCAAAGATCACGAAGATAAATACTATAAGTGAAAACCAGTGGCGTAGCTATGGGGGGGGGGGCAAGGGAGAAGCGCCCCCCTGCTCAATTAGCAAAACTATTAAAACGCACACTAAAACATACTTTAAATATTGGAATTCGAGTAAATATATTTTTAGAAAATAAGGGATATCTTTGTTTTTTAATTTTCCTTGTTTTAATATTTGAGTTCAAGGCTAAAAGCGTGGACAAAGAACGTTGAAAAGACGACATCTACGATATTAAAATGACGACTTTCATGAAGTGACAACTTTTTGAAATGACGAGACAAATTATACATATGAAGACTACTGGAGTGTTTTAGGCAATAAAACACGGTCTCCGCATCAGAATAAGCGAAATAACACAAAGCCTTTACACAGCTAACGCCTCTAAACAACGAACACTTATCTTTGTCGAAAGCTGTCAGAAATCAATGAAAAGCTCCACTGTATTTAATGTTTCAGTTTTATAAATATCAATGTTTATCAACCTATTTATCGCACTTACAACAAGAATTTGCTTAACTTATTATTCATACTTCATACTTTAGTACAATACGCTCACGACAATTAAAATCTATCCTCGTTGGTGATTAGAACATGCTTAGTTCATCACTGGTATTGTAGATAACATGGTCTTTTTTAGTAGCTACTGTACTGTGTATAGGCTACTTTAAAACACTAAATGAAACAACCTAACCTACTGGCAATAGACAAGCATGGTTTCCGAATATTCTCCTTATCATAGCCACTGCAACCATGCACAAAAAACTTCATTTTTCTAATAGATCTTTTGGAAGGCGATATGGTTTCCGACTAAATAGTCGAGGAACTGTTTGCAAATCAAACAGAACAGAAAAAAAGTGCTGTGACCATAAGTGTTCGGTTATGGTCTAACGCAATTGTTCCTTATAAAATAAGCAATTAACTATGTAAGATAGTAAACATTTCGTCCAAGTCACGTGTTTTTCATGTGCATATAAAAAACCGTGTTAAGATTTATAATATGCATTATACAGTCATTATAATTCATTTTCTTAAGCATTTGAACTAAACGACAAACTTTTTTATCATAAACATGTTTCGACTTACATCAAGTCATTTTCAATATGAGAATGAAGTAAACTTTTCCGATTCAAAGGAATTCTTTTGATCGCGAAGCATAGAGACAGCTGTCCAATTTATTACGTATATAAAACATTTCCAAATCATATACAAAAACAGGCGTCGTCATTTCTTCTCTGTCACGCTTGAATTTGTTTCACTGTTGTAAATTTCATTTTTCAAGTATTTCGTCTACCTCAATTAACGAATTAGAACATCTGTCATAAATGTCAGAGCATTGTTTATGCACAAAATATGCAGATACAAAGTTATGAATAAAAAGAGAAACATCTCTAACATTGTCACAGATATTACGAGTGGCGTAACAAAGTGTTGACGACTTTAATATGCATTTGTCAAAACAAGTTTAAGAAGACAAAAAGCGTGTCAAAAATATATGATTGAAAATTTGCTTACCGCATATACAAGCATCAATTTCGGAGTTCGCTCCGTCACAAATTAATTGAGAATTAATCTGAGCATGCGTAGTCAACTCCACCAATTCTCCAAGTTCATGGTCACGGCAACGACCAATTGTATGTACTACTACCGAGTATGGAGTAATTAGCTAACTCTGTCACAAATTTTCAGATAAAGCATCTGCGCATGAGCAGTCTGTTGACTGACGTTTCGACAACCTTAGCGGTAGTCACCTTCAGAGTCCAAGTTATTTACAATGCTGAGTTTATAATAAGATACATGATACGTGTTAATTAATAAAAGTAAGAGGATAAGGTGTGCTGAAATATTAGTGATAATTACATGGCAAGTATTATATGAGTGTGATAGAGATAAGTTAGAATATTTACAATTGGAAAATGGTGTTAAAGTGTTGAAGTTGTATGTTGAGATCAGGTTTTTGTTTGCGTATGTGTAAGGCTTCTTGCTTTCTTCTAACTTATAACTACCACACTCATATTATACTTGTCATGTAAATATCACTAATATTTCATCACACCTTATCCTCTTACGTACTTTTATTAATTAACACGTATCATGTATCTTATGCAAGAATGTTATATGACTTAATGTAAGTGGAAACATGTTTATGATAAAATTTTTTGTCGTTTATTTCAAATGCTGAATCAAATCTCGTGCTTTTGAGATCATATGGAAATTCATTTTTTATTCAGAAACATTCAGTTTCTACGTGTAAACGTTATATAGGATATAAGTTTTGCTGTAGCTGGTCTTACGTATTGCTCAAAATTTTTCGGACGCTCTGAATCACTCTTTCTAAATGGAGATGAGGATTTCTCTAAAATTTTATTGTGTACTTTCTTACTGCGATCAATTGGACATCGTGTCTTTCCTTTTGTTCATATATGTCCATCAGTTTGTCGATATCAATTTTTAAGTAATCTTCGTCGAATTCTATTTTCTTTTTGTCACTTTTCAAAGATCATTCGATCTTATCTTGTATTTGAATTTATGTACTTTGGTACACTGTTTTCTTGATAAGACACCTTTACCTTTCACTTCAGCTACACTTATCAGACCAACATATAAATTGTCTTCACTTTTTCCTTTACGATTACTATTTGTGCTTCTTTTTAATACACCTTTTTTGCAAAGCTTAGAATTATGCTTTGTCACAATAATTCCATGGTTTCCATCTACATTTTGGAGCTGCCTCTGACTTTGATTGGTTATTCCTTGTTTGAAAAAAAATGAATCGATTGAGGATTGGGCAGCTGAAAACCTCAAATAGATAGAAAGGCGTTCATCTTTAACATTTCTGTGGAATTGATTTTGCTGTATCTTCCAAATTGTCGTCGAACATGCCACATCTCATCTGCAACTTTCAGAGAAGAAACGCTTTTCTGAGATCTTACATTATTGATAACATTTTAAGAAAAACTAAGTACCACAGTTATTTCCTGATGTTTTTGGATTGTTTAGAAATATCAAAGACGTGTTTTTTAAAGGAGGACAAAAAAAATTTTTCACATATTCTCTTGTTTTCCTGCTTTTTCCTTTTTGATGACTTGATGAAAATCAGATTTTAATTTCAACGCATTTTAGAAGCATTAATTTGGTATTCTTGCAAACGTCCATTGGTTTCAATGCTCGATTTTCTTAAATTTTTTCTTGTATATTTAAGTAGACAGTTCAGTGAACAGTTTCATTTCTATAATTCATCCCATTTGACAATTGTACGTATGAAACTTTTTTTCCCATTACTTCTTCATTTCATTTATCAAAGGTAATGAAATTGAAAAGTCTCTGTCTGTCATGAGCTTTCCAAGTATCTGCAGTTTTGAAAATCATTTCTCATGAATTGCTAGCTCTTGCTGTAGAAAACTTTTCGAAGAACGTTTGTTTTTAGGATTTAATTGTTTCAAGGTGACGATCTTTAAATCAATGCAAGCATTTTTTTTATCAATAAATATTTCTGTGCACATGATAAGGTTTGAGATAAAAACATTCATTCATCGGAAGTATGATGTCGCCATGATGTAAATAATCCATACTATTCTATGTTTGGACAGCTAAAAATTCCACGAAGAAAAAAAATATTTCAAAATTTTATTCCGTAAACGATACCTTACGTAGACCTTTCAATAAGACCTGTGTTTGCAATGTTATGTTCGTTCTTTTAGTAATATTTATTTTTGTAAAACAAACCTCTCAAAATGAGCTGAAATTAAGTTCAGCAAAATTCTTTCTACATGAACGATACTTTGTCAAAACTGTCAGCAAATAACTGTCGATGTCAGTTTTGTCAGAAATTTATCCAACTCATTTATATATAATTCTTTAAATACACAAAATTTATCCCAGATATGACGCCGACTTTGACTGTTTTTTTCGTAAAACAAATTCCTTTCTCGATGGAAATGCAGGAATATGAAATCTAAATGGTTCTTTTTCTGGGTATTTACTTAAGCATTTCTCTACTTTGTTATGTCTGTTCTTTATGCAATTAATCTTCTGACATATTACCAACAAACTTTCTCCTTGTTCTTGTTTTTTGCGCCCCTTCTGGGGAATAGAAGCTTTATTAGACAGAACTACTTCACCAGTTGTCTTTTTGCCAAAACTAAACGGTTGTGTTCCATAAGAATACATCTTTGTTTGATATACTATTTTTTTCTTTGCAGAAATTTCATCTAAACTGTACTTTCCGCATGCAAAATTGATCCACGATAAACGCTGTATAGATTTTTTGTTTTCTTTAGTAACATTCAATTTTGGTAACATTTTTCTTTTTCAGATTTTTTCTTTCGTGATCCTTGTGTATGTAGACAACACCAGTACAACGTACAATTTTCAGTAAATGAACGATCGTCAGGCGCTGTTTTATTTAAATTAAGTGGAATCGTACAAATAATGCTTTTAAATTTCAATCATTTTGAAATATAGATCATTTGACTTTTCGTTTGTACATTGTTGTGCTCTTTTTAATACCTGATCAAACTTAATGCAGGAACATAATCTTCCATTAAAATGACAAATGACTTCACACATGATGCCACTAAGTCTTTAACGTGAATTCTTTAATACAGAAATACTTCAAAGCTCAAATCAAAGTCACACACATTTACAGTGATTTACATCAATAGATTTATTTACAATTGTTTTTATTTTACTTTAACAGGAAAGTTATTATTTTTCATCATGGCGAAACAGTCTTCACTTTCTCGTTTAAAAGCTGTCAATTGTTTTTTTTTAACTTCTTTATTTCCAAAGATTTGATTTTACATTGCATGTGATAATCATTTTCTTATCCATTTAAAGTTAATTAAAGTATAAAAACTAATTTTGTTTACAGCTGCTATTCATATGTGGAAAGGCAATATTATCGTCAAGTTATATCACTTGGTGTTGGATGTGAATCAGTTTGCACAGCTTTGCACGAAATTATTCATACTCTTGGTTTTTTCCATACATGCTCAAGAACTGATAGAGATTCATACGTAATTATTTATGACATAAATATTCAAAAAATTAATTGTATTTCACTATGAGTGTAGAAAGATCGATAATTAGGGGCGCTCATAGTTATAAATACATGAAGATGCAGTATTAAGCTTCTTTGAAATTTATTGTTCTTAAAGGCTTATACCATGCATATATATAAATATGAGCCACTCTAATTATCGATCTTCACACGCACAAGTATTTCACTCTAAATCATTTGATGATAATTTGATGTACAGTCAATGTCTAACTGTTGCCTTTCATAAATGTCGATAATGTAATCTTATAGGCATGGTTCACAATTTTCATAAATATTCGCATGGAAAAATTGACCATCTGAACTCTCCTTATGACATAACGTCAATTATGCATCTTCCTTAAAATACGTTAGCAAAGAACGATAAGTTAAACACAATTCAAGCAACAGCTGGCTCGCATATCAAACTTCGAAAAACTAGACATTTATCTCAGGTCGATAAATATCAAATAAATGCTCTTTATAAATGTGCTGTAACTGGTACAAGATGTTTTACTGCATTGGGTCTACCAAATGGTGTGATAGCCGACAGTGTTATAAAAGCAAGCATTTATTATTCAACTCTTTATAAGCCTAGTGCAGCTAGACTTCATAGAGTACTTTTGCAGTTTGACATGGCTGCTAATGCATGGCTTTAGGTAAGTTCTATCAAATATTTTTTAATAACTACGAATAATAATTCAAAACGTTGGTTGCAACATGAAAAAGAATAACAATTTTCAGTTTTTTTTGTATGTGTTACTATGAACTGTTGCCAATGTTTCAAAAATATTTTTGTTTATGTAGGGTCATTCAAAACCTTGTTTATTGACAAGTATAATACAGGGAATAAATAAAGTCATCGATAAATGCTTTAAATAAGGAGTACGTTTACAATTTATATTGATCTTGGTCAACTAGTAAAACTAAGTATTGAACTAGTAAGAATAACTGGAATTGCTACACAAGGATATGTACGAATGTTGTATGATGAATATACTCAAGCATATACTTTGAAAGATAAGACATCTTACTATTGTAAGTGGTATCATTACATATCAACATGTGAAGTATATGGAAGCACTAAGGTATATATGAAATATAACTTAAGCACGAAAATACATTTCGTACGCAGAAGAATTTTGGCAAATTATTTTGGCAACAAAATGAAATTAAGCGTAAATCTACGATTTACAATTTAGAGTTTACCAGGAAACTGGGATGGATGGTCAGTACAGCATAATGCACTGGTCCATCGTTTTACGCAAGATATGAACGACTATATCCAAAAACATGGATTAAGAAACCTTGTTTTTGTGTGGCGCTCTGTGGTTGTAAAGGTGAGTAAATAAAGGATGAATGAATACAAAGATTAACTTTTCCCTAAAGATTAGGATTTTTGGACTCAAAACACATTTCTACGTTTAATAGCGTTTTTTTTAATAACCATAAAAGCAGGCTTGAGCCAAGACGGTAATGAGGGGTGGGGGACATATTTATATATTCATTTTATAATCCGTAAAAAGACACTCGATTTCAAAAGAAACTAATACGGCATGTCATCATGCATATGTGAATATGCCCCTCCCCCAAATTATCGTTCTGGTAACGGTTCACATTTCATTGTAATTTTAGCATAAAATTGTATTTTTCTCTTTTTACTGAAAAGAGTATAATAAATTTAATCATGCAGTCAGACGCAGTTCACTCAGCCTTCGAATAAGAATACAGTTAGTACTACCTTTAGTTAAAGTCACAACTGTTTTATACAACTTCCTTTTGTATCTGATGCATAGATTTTGATATTCAACCAACTTTGTTAAGCATTGTTGCATGTGTGGTCCACAAAACAAAAGTTCTAAAATACTCGTTTATGCTGTTAATTAAGTTAGTACGAACATCGCTCGATTGAATGTCAAGAATAGTTGTCTCTGATTTCACAATCATTAAATTTCGAGATGAAAACCTACCTTTATGTAGAATGATGCGATAAACGATATCCATAAATTCATATAAATCTTTTCTTGATCTTTTGCATCATATGTGTAATTATGACAGAATTTTTGTGCTTGTCTGTGGTGACGAGGCAGTCCGTATACTGGTGTACAATTTCGTTTTGAAATAGTGAAATTTCACGTTATACGTAGTGTGAACCGTCAAAACTTGCACATAGCCTCTCCTGAATTCTTATATAATCACCATTCGATGACAGCAACTATCGTTATTTCAGTTTCTCTCGATGCTTGCTTAGTCGTCGTCAGTCATCATATAAATTTTAATGTTTGAAACGAGAACGCTTCAAAGTTTAAGCACTTAGGACGTAGTATAGAGTAATTGACGTAGTTAAATCCCAAGGGTCTCGTTTATCAATGCAAAATAATGAATTGAAGTGTTGTCTGCAGGGCGTATAAAAAAGAACATCCTTCTGATACCTTCTATTGTTTTAATGCATTCGGCGCATGTAAAATGCTAGGTTTGAAACGGGCTTTACTCATTAGTCTCAATCAAACGAGTAATTCGTAATGAAGTGATTTTTGCAACGATAACTTCGAGCCTAAGAACATGGACGCACCATCGATCTAATAAATTACGATATTCAGCAAGTCTGAAACAAGCATCTTAACGTGCACCTCCACAAAGCTTTTTTAATTCTACTGCAAACATTAATATAAATTGTATTCAATATGATGTCTCTTCATTTTTTCAGGCTTCTAATTTCATTTGGATCAGCTTACCAAAATGGCTGCCACATTGTGACTTTTAGGCTGTGATTGTTTCTTATTCTTCTCTTTTCTAGTCTGACATGATGATCTCCTGTTTTCTAACTCAAACTGATGAAATACAATCACAAAATTACGTAGAAAAAACCTTTATCGAAACGTTGATAACGATAATGCACACCTAATTATATATAGTCAGTTTGTCCCATTGTCCTTTCAGGGATTTTACGGAACAACCACTGGGAACAATAAACACTTTATGAAGATACGAAGAATTATGACAAATAAAATCTTAGACTGCACCCACCGTATGCATTTCTTGTCATATTTGTGCGAACCTACATCTGCCTACGACTCGTTAGCGTAGATTCTACTTGGCAATCGTACCTGTCAAAGTTAAATTTAGCTGATTTTTAATAAAAAATTTTCCCATGAGCTGGTGTACTGTTGAAGGCACAAAATCTTCAAAAGTATTTGTTATATTTTATAGTTTTTACAATTTCACATCACTTATTCTAAACCTTAGTTTCAGACATATTGGGACAGTCACACAAAAAAAGTCAAATCTGAAATACACACATTGTTTTTTATTGGCAACAAGAAAATAATTATTTAACAATTATGAAACCAAAGAAAGTGCAAACTGAAGGCTGGAGTGATACATATAGTATAAGAGATTGACTTAAAGTTTCTAACCAATATCAGATCGGGCATAAATAAATAACGTCTAACTGTTTGACTGGTATTGACACAAAGCGAATGCATAACACAGTTTTCTTTTGAAGACAACTTATTGCAACATATTTCATTCTTTTTCATTCGACGGACCAAAGTTTCCTCTCTCAAAGAATCAAGTAAAACAACATTCGAAACATTGGGAATGGTCTTATTGCCCATAATGTGCGCTCTAACTAAAGGTTATTATTGTTTACAAACAATACAATATCCTCAAAAGACCACTGTATATGATTGCTGTCATCACCAATACATTCCACCAATCAGTTTTCATATCACTGTAGACTCGGATAAAAGAAATCGTTAAATAATCATTCAGGAAGTGCAAATTATTAAACACTGCCAAAATATCAGTGTGGAAAATAGAACACAATCATAATGGTTCTTAAAGCAATAAAGATATATTAAAAAAAAAAGAGAGAGAGAAGTTTTAGTAATAGGTCTCTTGGTCTAGCCAACCTAAAACAAAAAACAGGAGATGAGAAAGGAATAAGATTGAAATTTAAAAAGAAACTTCACTTACAGCCTTTATATCTACGGAGAATGGTCTTCCTACATTCGTCGTAGACGAAAATAAGAATACTAAATGGAATAGCAAGAAGCCACCATGTAAACCTAAATAAAAACAAAATATATACAGAGCCATTTTTTAAAGATTCAAACGAAGGTTTATGATGTCATTTGGAAAAAAAGACGCGCAAATGAGGTAAAAACTATTTCGAAATCGAACAAACTCAATGAAACAAATGTTACGTACCGTAAAGGATACATGCGAAGGCCATTCTCCATACCAGGGGTATATGATAGAAGAGCTGCAAGAGCAGTCTCAAAAAAGAGGCCAAATGTCAGCATGTGGTTCCTAAAAATGGAATACGCAAAGATTAATTTATGAAAATACTGTGATTGTGTTTATTATTTTAGTATGCAAGGCTAACATACTTCATGCCTTGTTGGAACAAGGATAAACGTCTCGTTTTACAGATGATCAAATCTGCCCACTGCACAACAACAATACTGACAAAAAATGCAGTGTGGCAAGTGAATTCCAGTTCTTTGCGTTGCCTATAACCCTAAGGAGAGCAAAACAAAAAATATTTATGCTGAAATATGAAATGAGAAGTGTAGTTTTTATTGAAAAGTTTGTCCTTACCCATTGTTGACCGTAACTATCTGTGACAAACACATTATCTTTATCATCCCAATCACTTCGTAAACCAAATAAACGAAGAGGTAAAAAGCCATTTTCTGCCATGATAACGAAATATGAAAAGAAACCAGCACAAGCCTATAAAAATATGTGTATAATAACATCACAATTTCTAATTCGCAGCAAATACGTGAAATACGCACATATTGGGAGTATTTTTATAACAAACGTATACGATTGTACGAAAAAAATGGTTTCCATACCTGGATCATTCCAATTTGACCATAAGCCATGGCAATTAAACTATAAAGTAAATACGTGAGGTAATTTATTAAGTTCTTGACGACGTGTATCTAGGAGTATGAATATATATTATAGTCTACCGTTGGTTCACAAGTCTGTCATATTGTGGATTACGAGGCAATCGTTTCATAATGTCATTTTCCGCTTTTTCATAAGCAAGAGAGATGGCTGGAACCTTGATAAACAAAAAATAGTCAGAAGACGTGATTATTTATAATTAACATAAAATCGATTGTAGGAATTCATAAATTAACATAAATATGTTAGTGTTTCAATACATACGACAAAAAAACGCTACGCTGATGCTTCAATCATTTCAAAAATCCTAGAATTCACAATGCTGTGATGTAATGTATAATAATCCTAAACTTTAATGACGAGATATGATTTTTTAAATGTATATTAACCCTTTTTGACAAAGCAGTGCATTATGGGTAATAATGATCAAGTTTGATGGCGAGATAAGAAAATTAATTTTATTATAATTATTATACAATAAAATTTTTAAAATTTAATATTGCGATTCTTTGAGCCAAGAGCTGATGCTGATCATATTATTCCCATGTATGAGATCAACAAACGTAATCCGGATTACACTTGATGCATTGTTAAGTTGAAACGGTCAAAATATTTGTCTCATTGTAGAGTAAGATTTAAATTACCATGTCAGTTCCCAGATCGATACAAAGAATAGTAACAACACCAAGAGGTAATGGAACATTGAATAGTATATAGAACAAGAAAGGCGAGATCTCCGGAATATTACTGGTCAATGTATACGCAATGGATTTCTTCAAGTTATCAAAAATCAATCGACCTAGAAAGTAAAACAAATTCGGTTTTGAAAAATAAAAAAATCGTTGCCATTAATACACTGATAAAGCTACTTTATGCACTGATGTCTTCTTTTGGCATATTTGAGAAATGAGAACGATGCTAACCATATCGTCAGGTCGTGTTTCTGAAGCCTCAGTTGGCTTTATGTAATAGTAAAGAGAATTTGATTATTATTTCACCTTCTTCAACGCCAGTAACAATTGATGCAAAGTTATCATCAAGAAGAATCATATCTGCTGCTTGCTTTGAGACATCAGACCCAGCAATACCCATTGCAACACCTGTATAGAAGACAAGAAATTAGCACTAGTAAAGTATATAGAAATTGAAAAAAATTATTGAAAAATTAAAAGAATTCCATACAAGAGTATTAAACATGTCTGAATATAGTATTATTTACAGTAATACTAATTAAATTTGATGGCCGCATGTTATATACCAATATCAGCTTTCTTTAAAGCGGGAGAATCATTTACACCATCACCAGTCACAGCGACAATTTGACCCTGACGTTGGAAAGCTTCAACGATAACCAGTTTTTGCTGTGGTGAAGTTCTTGCAAACACAACTTCGGGATGAGACGTAATCAGTTTATCAATATCGTCAGAGTCCATATCCTATAAAAAATGAAATAAGCAAAGCTAAGGAGAATGCACAATTTATTCAATTAAAATTTTATGACTTTGGAAGTTTGAAAATTTTCCAATATTAGCAACTTTTTCTATTTAAGAAAAACATAGACGTATTACCTTGAGTTGAGAACCATGAACCACAGCAGCAGCAGCTGAACCTTCAGGAACATCATCCACAGGAATATTCATACGCGCAGCAATATCTTCAGAAGTCTCCGATTCTACAACATTATCAAGGACATTAATGAATAATATTTAAAGTTAAGATGCATTTACTCAACTATTATACATATTCATTAAGGAGTACCCGATAAACTTTTATTCAACAATTATCTCTTTATATAATCGACAAAAAACTGTTACAGGTCTTTCCTATACTTGTGTCAACCTTACCGGAAGAGATAATGCCAACTTGCTTGGCAATAGCTTTAGCTGTGATTGGGTGATCACCAGTAACCATGACAACGTTGATTCCAGCACTACGACATTTGCTCACGGCATCAGGAACGGCAGCTCGAGGAGGGTCAATCATAGACATTAATCCAACAAAACAAAGATCAGTCAATGGGAAATTAGGATCCTATATCGATGCATATAAATAAAATAATCAAACATAATGTTATGGACAAACAATGATACAATCATGAATCATCTGTAATGCACATATTCCAAAATTTGTTTCAGTAAGTAAAAAAACAATGGTTGTGTTTACATTGTTAAACGGGAAAATTTTGGAAAAATAACATCCATATTCCATAACAGATATGTCCAAACTGTGCTCACGTCATTTGAAAAATACAGTTTTGTTTACATTTACAATCTTTCATTTCCACATTAAGCAGTTTTAACATTCAAGAACTAAAATAATAAGGTGGCTCGCTTATATTCTTAGAAGTACAATCTAAAACGAAGGTGTAAATAAACGTACATCTTCAGCGACAAACTGGAAACCCTTGGGAAATTTGTCTTCAGGTAAGAAATAATGACAGAAACCCAAAACGCGTTCACCACGACCACCAAGATCCATGTAAGCTTCTTGAAATGAATTCTTCAAATCGTCAGATAATGGTATCTCTTTGTCATCGATGGTTATAGTTGAACAGCGATCAAGAATTCTTTCAGGAGCACCTTTCATCACCAATAAATATCTTGGATCATCCGTAATTTCATGAACAGATACTTGATATTTGTTTGATGAATTGAAGGGAATTTCAGCAAGTTTTGGGTTCGCTTTACGCATTTCTTCAACACTACCTATTGACAATTCAATGCACTTAAGCAACGCTGATTCCGACGCATCACCAGTGGTTTCCCTATGAAAAGTACAGTTGAACTGAGGTTTCTTATTGTTAGCATGAAATTACAGCATAGATATAGAGCAAAAAACGTCAGCTTTATAAAAGATTATATTTATACCAAATACATCTTCAAATTTTTACCTTTTCAGTATAGGAATTTCATCTTGATCTGGTTTAAACTCTGCACGGTTACATAAAGCAGCAATTCTTGCAAGATGATTCCAAGTTGGTGATTTCATCTGAGCAAAAAATAACGAAATCGCTTAAATCTACAATTTTTAAAATCTGTTTTTTTTTATCAATGTGGAAATTTATAATCCTGTACAAAAGTATTCAAGGTGTACTGGAATATAATAGAATTATTCTGACCTTATCATGTTTTTCTCCAGATTGATCCTCAGTTGTGTCAGCATCGACAATGACATTATCAAACCACATATGCGCTGAAAAAAGCCTTTACCTCACAAACAGATAAAAGAAATGCCACAATTAAAATAAAATCATTAAAACTTACACACAGTCATACGATTCTGAGTCAAAGTTCCAGTCTTATCAGAACAAATTGTCGAGGTACTTCCGAGAGTTTCCACAGCTTCCAAGTTTTTTACAAGACAGTTTTTCGAGGCCATACGTTTTGCAGTTAGGGTCAAGCACACCTTTTAAAAGACAATATCATCTTATTGGCAAAAGAACGAACTTCCAAACCTGTATGACATTGAGAGATTCTAAATGTACGAATGCAATGTTTCTATATACATGCAGACAATGAAATATCAAAACTGCATGGTATGATTGTATAAACAACAGCTTTTACAAACAGAAACAAGAAATCTAATCCTGAAAGCTAAAGCACATTTCTCTTACCGTTACAGTAGCCAAAAGACCTTCAGGTACGTTAGCAACAATAATTCCAATCAAAAAGACGACAGCTTCTAACCAGGTGTAGCCCAATGCGAACGAAATAATGAAAAATGATACACCCAAGAACACGGCAACAGAAGTTATAATGTGAATAAAATGCTCAATTTCTTTTGCAATTGGCGTTTGACCAGAGCCAAGACCACTAGCTAAGTTCGCAATACGTCCCATAACTGTAAGATCACCAGTACAAACGACCACTCCAACACATGTGCCTTCAACTGCATTCGTAGAGAAAAATGCAAGATTTTTCGTTTCGAGAGGGTTTTCATTACTACATTCAGGGCTGCGAATTTGCGGTTCAGATTCCCCAGTTAAAGAAGAGTTGTCAACCTACAAATATAAGACTTTCCTGTTATTGCATTAGCCATAATGATAGCCTAATTAACCTTACAAATACTGAGATAACCTACTTTAAAACCTTTTGCTTCGATGATTCTTATATCCGCAGGCAATCGATCACCAAACTTAACATATACAATATCTCCAACAACAAGTTGTTCAGCATTCAAAGTTTTTTTCTGTCCATTTCTTAAAGCAATTGCTTCCTATAAATGAAAATGCAAACGACGTACAATGTAACTCTCGCTACGTACAGACATTGTTTCTACAAAGGTTTGCATTTTAAAGGCCATAAATATTTACCACGTGCATGATAATTTTAGTGCAAGGAAATAGCAACTTGTGACATTATATACCTGAGGAATCATCTTTTTGAAACTATCCATAATACGCGAACTTTTAGACTCCTGTAAATTTATCAACTATGCTTTAGGAAGAGCTTCAATCTTTTTGACATACGTATATTATATCAAAACGTTCAAAGGCAACGTTTAAATATTTTTTGTTCTTGTCAATTTTTTCTGTCTCGTCAATTTATACCTGATAATAGGAGAAACAACCAGTAATGATAACAACAGCAGCCAATACAACTCCCAAGTACAGCTGAAATGGTAATGATCAGTCAAAAACACTGATGTAAAAGCAATGAATCCTGCAACTAATAATTAAAAAACTAAAATAATTATTTATGAGGAACTCAGAGAAAAATCTTCAACTGTAAAAGAACAAGTTTAAAGTCACAAATATTCATACACAGCTACTTCATTAAACATAACACAAGTTCTCACATACGTTATCTGGATTTGGCTCTTCTTTTGTTGTTGCTTCTAGTGTGTATGAGAAGAAGCAAAGTAATGCTCCTATCCACAGAAGCAATGAAAAACCACCAAATAATAGTTTACAAAACTTTATCCATTCAGGAGTTGTTTTTGGAGGACTAAGAGCATTAAGACCGTCTCTCTCCAGTATTTCAGCAGCTTTTTCTTCAGTCAAACCCTAAAAAATAAAATAATACTTTAATACTATAAAGCTAATAAATGGCTTGCAATTGTATCATGAAAAATCTGAGAAAAATTATTACAGGAGGGAATTTTATAACAAACATGTTCCAAATCAATGTTTTTTAATGAAAGCAAACCTTTCATATAGCAAATCCTGAAACATTTCAATGAACGTAACAATAAATGGTAAATAAAATTATGAATGTGTCATACATACAACCCTCTGACCTTGTCTAATGAAAATTTATCTCTGTAAAAATCAACATAGTGACACTTAGGCTATGGATTTGGATATTTCTTACTGGTTGTTGTAGTAAGGCGATACACGAAAAAAGGATTTAGTTTATTCTATGACAAGAATTTAATTGTGAAATGAAGTTAATTATGAAAAAACTCCTGCATTCATATTTCTATAATTGTATTTTGAACATTGTAATTTAACAACTTGGACCAGCTAGCTCACAAGAGAGATGAACACACAGAAAACTTGAGTAATGGTCATATAGCCTGGTTAAAGAGTTTGATTGTTTTATGAACAACAAGCTTTAAAATAAACAAATCAAACTATATGCCACATTTGCAGAACTGTTTAAATACAGCAAATTTTGTAAGTTCTCGATACTTTTCAAGAGCAAAGTTAAAATTTTCCAAAAACCAGGCACGGTCAAAGGGTATGATGAAATCTTTATAGTTAGAGCTTGTATGAATTGGGTACTAACAAGACATCATAGTGGATTGCAAAATAGTAATATCTTTATTATGTTTAATATTTCATAAGACATTATTATATATTAGCTATTTTCAAGTTAAATACTTTTGACAAAATGGTCAAATTCTAGTTTATAAATATTAAATTTCAGATGCTATCAAGCAGTTGAATCGAGGTAAATAAATGCTTTAATACCGCTATTCTCTTTTAATGTAATGTACTATTTCAATATAAGTTCTATTGTTGAGGACTGTACAGTTGCTGCTTTTACACAGTTTTCCTAAGCAACCATAAGTTTATCAATTATTCATTATGCAAAATGCCAGAAGTCATTCTTTACTGACAGTTACATTTTTAGCTATTAAAAATCTCTAACTAGATGGCAAATTGGGAGGGTGCAAATAATCAAAAACAATTTCTTTCAAAAGAAATCAGTCTGGCAGAGTTGAATATACTAACACACACCACACCCCCCCCAAAAAAAAAACCAACAAAAAATAGCACTCTAGTTTTGGTCCTGCTCATGCTTTTTCTATTATTACTACTAAATCCTAAACTCATGACATATTTATTAAATATGCTCAAGATTTCCATTACTAGCAAGTGGCGTAACCAGCCTGCAAATTTTGTTTAGCTACGTAAATTTCATATCATGATCATTATTCATTTCTTTAGAAATCTATTGTTTTTATAGCAAGTGAACACAAAAATGTACATAGCACAACCAAA
Source organism: Xenia sp. Carnegie-2017 (assembly GCF_021976095.1). NCBI lineage: Eukaryota > Metazoa > Cnidaria > Anthozoa > Malacalcyonacea > Xeniidae > Xenia > Xenia sp. Carnegie-2017. Next base: position 1,613,677 of record NW_025813485.1, on the reverse strand, counting down.
CCTTCGGGCTGGCTGTGCTATTGTTTCTAGCCAAAATTTTTATCTTTCTTAAGTTCAAAATGTTGTTATATAATATCATCCTTGTACTTCTACCTGCTATTTCTAAGAGTTAATTCCTATGAAAAAAAATCCATTTATACTTAATGAAATACATAGCTGCTCAATATGGCTACCACAAGAATTTTGTCTAGTTTTAAGATTTGTGCTTCAAATGAATTACAAACTTGAATATGGGAAAATTTACAATGAATGTTGCAAAAATGATGACTGACAAGGAAAATTTTACAATGAATGTTGCAAAAATGATGACTGGACTTTGAACCTTATACACAAAGACATTATGAAGTTTATTACACATATTTGCTGATTTGCAGTCCATAAATAATAAATATATTAAGGCATAGTGCAATTGAATATTATTGTTGGTGGCAAGAAAAATATTTATTCCAATTCTTCTATCATCAATGAAACATAAAAGTTGAAACAGACAGTAAAAGAAAAGGATTATCAAACATTGACTCTAATAAAATGGGCATATATAATGAAAGAATGTCAGCCCCCATGTACATAAGAGTTATGCAGGCGAATTCTTTTCATATTCAATTAAAAAAAATAAACAAAGAACTGGATTTAAAACTCGGTAAAAGAAAACTTTTATCAGCAAAAGGTTTTCTATGACATCTATTATTTATAACATTCAATAAGGAATCGTTAAATATTGAGAGTTTTCAAAGTTAAAAAGCAGAAAACGATCTTTGGTAATATTGCATCCAGCTGTGCTCGCTTCAGTCAAAATCCATACTTTCCCAATCAACTATTTAATAATATTGCATGGATGAGCGTGCATCAAAAATTTTGTTATAAAAACATTGTTGCTAGGGCTAACGGCTCGAACAAGGCAAAGCTGAATGCAATACGTGAATAATTTGCACAAACATAATATCAGATTTCTAGTTCTTCAATATGTAGTAAAGTCCGAACAACGACAGGTTTCAAAACCATAATCAACTATTCAAGATTTTAAAAATGCGATGTTGAAATACACGAAGCCATATGTTGCCTATCAATAATAGTTTGGACATTACTTACAGTTTCTGGGTTAGTTTCAAGTCTACGATAGCATTCATCCATGGGTATTGTGTGCCAATCCTGTCGAGTGCAAAGGAAGTAGAAAGATGACAGTAAAAACTGAGGACGAAATAACAAATAATATGACCTTCATTAAAACATATTTTAAAACATTACAATCTCTATTTCTTTTTTCAGATCCGCCAACTCGGCTTTCTTATTCTTCTTCGACACTTTAGATTTCTTACGCTTCCCATCCTCTTTGTCAAGCATAGGTGTTGTTTGAAGTTCATAGCTTTCCTTACGACCAAACTATACCAGAAGATAGAAGAAAGAAAATCGATTCATCCCGTTCTCAGAAAAGCCGAAAAATAAATGAAAAAATACAGCAAACTTACATTATGTTCCGACGCCATATTGCACAACTTTCACCGGCACTTTGACTCAGTTGGTGAGTTGGACAATCTTGTGTGTTGTGAAGGCTGCAATCTTTAGTCCCAGTCTCCCATATCAGTTATATAATGGGTGAGTGATTAGGTGTACTGCCTAACCGGGTTCACCGTAGCATTGTACAATACATTTATCCCAAACAAACTCATAATTTCAAAAACTGAAATCGTGCTGTATAATTATATGTTTCTGGCTTTTGAAGAGTGGAAGTAGTTTCTACGTTTATTTTATTTATTTGATATGATATTGGAACTTTGAAGTACTATTATAATGCCACTAATTACAAACACAATAAAACCTCAATATTCATATCATAAAATGCAAATTTCATAACTGAAACTTTGAACTAAGGAAATTGTTCGAAATTCCTCCCTAATTACCTGAAATTAAGACGATACAGACTCACAGAATTACATAACAAGTAGGAAAAGACGATTAAATAAATTGTAATTTGATGTGTGGGAAGACAAACTAGAACAAGTTTTTGAAGTAGCTGATCATTGTTAAGCAAATCCATCTCCAAATAGCTGACTACGTAATTACGTAATTTTTTTTAACAGCAAAACGAAATCCATTTAGACATTCTTGAAATTACTTGTTAAGAGCACCAACAAACAAAAAACATTTTTTTCTTAATAGTACTGGTTTAACTCTCATATTGACCTACGTTTTTCATGAATACCTAATAACTGTGTGAGTTTGAAGGATCGTCAATGGTCATGCCATGGATGAAGAGCATCGGAAATTGCTCATTATATAAAAATGCGAAGATTAAATGCACGTGACACAGGAGGAGATGCAACCATAAATATGATTTCTTAAGATTAAGAACGTCACGTATGTCTAACATTCCTTTGTAATTATTGTGAAAGTTACTGTCAAAATTGCGTAAGATTTTACTATCCAAGAGCAACGATATCAAATAATATTTGCCTTCAATTTTTTCGAACAAGTTTCCCAATCTGTTCCGTAAAATATCATCTTGGTGACATGCCGACGTCCAAAAGTGTACGTTTGACAAACCCAATGCCATGAGTATAGGACTCAATCATATCGTTGCAATTTCAATGGAATTTTCTCGTTAATATATGCGTCATTACGTCTCAAGAAATAAAAATTACGCTTAATCATCTCTAGAAAAACCATACGCGTTTTTTAACTCAAGCTAAAGCGTCTTTAAGCAGTATGCAAATTATTTAGTTAAATGTGGTGTTTTTGTGTTGGATATATCCGCTGCTTTCTTTGTGATCATACATGAAAGACCATTAAAACATAGAAATAACTTTAACTATCTTCAGAAGCAACTTTTGTCATGTTGCGACGTAATTTGTCCTTTCTATAATCACCCTTTTCAGATTGCTGTTGGTCTTAAATATGTAAAATTTTGAAAGATTAAGGTTAGTTTTCGTTGTAAAAAAGCACCAGAAAAGCGGAATCTTCAATCGAAACGTTAACATGCGACGTTCTAGTGCTCAAATATCTCCGGGTATCGGGAGGCATGGACCGAAAAAAAGATATTTTGTTTTCAAAATTTATTCTCAAACTTCGGCTCTGCCTGGCAATTACTCTCATTGGCAGCAGTTTCGTGAAATCTTTGCCTAAGAAATTCCACAGGATTGTTCACACTTTTTGTCTCTTTATTCTTTCTCAACAATACGTATCTGTGATAAGAATGGAGATGTGCTCATTTTCGTTTCTCACACACACTTGTGGAAGACTGGTTCCTAGTAAAACTTTTAGGTATGATTCTATTTGATAACAGTCAACTATCGATGTTTTATTACACCAGTTACGAATATTTTCATTTGTCAGCAACTACTTACCCTAGTAAGTGCATTTTCTTCCTCAATAACCATATACTGTACTTCAATCCCTACAGCATCCTTGCACAACATCCAACGCACTATCAGTAAGCAGTTTATTCAATAAACATGCCGAAATCCCTCCTCTCCTCCGAGAAGCTAACAGCCGAATTTGTTCATTCACAATTGCATTTTCCAACAGCATACGCCATGACGTCACATGCATTGCAAAGTTGAAATCATGATCCTGTGAGATACTATTTGGACAATGTGATCATTGTGTTGTATAAGAGCTGGAGGGAACAGGTGGCCCGAGCCTTTAAGTGATGTTCTATATACAATTAACACAGGCAAACCAAACATCTTAACGACTCTTTAGTTTTATAAAATTTATTAAGAGAGAGTTTTATATTTTTATCAGGTGCAATGGTAAACTTATGTTGCAACCTGATTAATTTTTTGTCCAAACGAAAGTTGTGATTTTGTTATGCTTGCTAAATAACAGATCATCAACAAATCCTGAAAAAGAAAGCAATTCAATCAGAAAATCTATTTCACACATACTTCACATTAAAGCTATGTAATGGCGAATGTGTTTTTTTCGTTCTTGTAATATAATTTAATCGCCAGAATGATACTTAAAATGACTTATACTTGTCAGTAAATATTCACAATATACTTCCGAAATTTTATTTGGTTAAAAAAGATGAAAGAGCACGAATGATTTACTCATCAAATAATGACTATTTTACGTAATTATACACGAAGAAAAACCACTATGAAGAAATAGCATTATAACTTTCTAAAACTTCATAAATCCACCAAAAACGAAATACGATATTTTTGTCATATATATTTACATCACTCCTACTTTCATTATTATCTTACACACCTGCATATTATTATTCATCATTGCTTCAAACTCCTGAGATTTGATTTGTGGGACGGAGTCAACAAGATTCATTAATAAACGTCCAACAGTGCTATTAGCTGGAATTTCACCTGTCTACAACATATAAAATGAAACGTTTATAAAGGAGCTACAGAGAAAGGCAACCCCCCCCCTCGCACCGTAAAAGAAGGCGTTATGCAAAACGGAAGAAACGAGCAAAAACCCCAAAACAAAATAAGTGAAAAGGGGCAAAATAAAGAAAAACTATTATAAAAATTCCAAGTTCATTTCATTTCCCTAAATTTTCGCTTGTCAAATATACTTTTAGAAAAATGTACATATGTGTTTGGACCAGGAGTAGACATCAACAACAGATGTTTACTTTTCACAGCTATAGATCTGTGATTACTTTTTATGTAAAACTTAAGTAAATCTTAACATTATCCCAAACTAGAGATTATTGTTTAGATATACTCTAACTGCCCTAGCAGATGAAAAACTCAAGTTGAATTTGAAAAAGGAATTATATCTATCACAATCTCTGAAAGAAAATTGACATTGGCATTGCACAGGCATAATTTAAGGTGCCAAATTTAATCCCAACAACAACCACAGGATTGTAATATTCATTTACAACCATTCTTCAAATGTAATTTTCTATTTTTGTCAGATTCTACAAAGATACGTATAGTTGTTGGACTAAATTCCATTGTTATCTCCAACCACTAAATATAAAATATAAGCTTTATAACTTTTATATATAAGTAAGCTGTATAAAAAATATAAAAAATTTAACAAAATTACGAATATCAATTCGTTTTTTTTCAATTTTGTCAAACTGTTAAGGTGTTTTTCATCATTTCACTTATTTTGTTTCTGCAGTTCAGGATTTATCAATCCCTCGCTTTTGTAAATAATGAAAGAGTTAGTAAGACTTGAATAATTGTTATTTATATCAAGATTGTAAATAGTCTATTCAGCCATAAATTTAGGAAGATTTTGTAATAATCAAAACAATAAATGTAGGTGGATGCTAAATGCTTTATCAAATCAAAAACATCTTGAATGAATGAATTCAATCTTAATTCTATGGTTGCATAATTCAATTTAATCTTTGTTCTACTTACCAATACACTATCAACATATTTCAAAAGGAGATCAAGCATTTTTGATATCTTGTCTGTTGATCTTAAATCAAACAAATTAAAATGAGATGTAAAAATTAATTTTCACACACTTGATAGCTCTATGTTTTATAACAAAATAATAACATGCATAAAATAAAGGACATTATCAAACTAATGTATGATCAATGAGAGCAAATCATCAAATAAAATACAAATTTAAAAGCATATTCTTAATCCTTAAGTTCCCATAGTATTCACCAACATAACAATGAGAGCTCAGTGCATAGACATGCATAGTTATAAACTTGCATAAATATGCAATGCAAAGCTTCATTTTAGTGCATTTCAAAACATATAATAATATGACAATGCGAATACTAACTGAAGTATGTTCTGTAAGTCAGATGGTAAAGATATGCTTTTCAAATTTGGTAATCTTGTTCTTTTCAACCATTCAACTAAAGAATGATAATATATAGAATGTTGATATTTTAAATAAAAACATTCTCATACTTATACTCTAGGTACACATACTCCCAACTTTTTCTGCTCCTGTATTTGATATGGTATAGTCAATAGGACAAAACAATATGCCTTCTGTTGTTTTTTCAGGAACACCAATGCTTGCACTGTGGAAAAATTTACAGATTTTTAAGAAACCAAAGAAATGAATAATCCAGGATATACATAATCTCTAATATCCATTGCAATCACCTCACATAAGCTTTTATTCCCAAGCTACTTTTTTCAAGGGTGGTATCAAGAATGAGATGAACAGGATTTGCTGTTTCGCGTGAATAAAAATCGTGAATCAAGACAGAATGATCCGTAACATCAACTCCAGTAGCAAACCTATAATATGAATAACACAACGTTTTATTTAAAGTGAGAAAATAATAGAATCTCTATTTGATAATCTTGAATATCTTTAATAAAAGTTTGTTTGACTATCTTGGGCATCATTTTTGCTTCTCTGAATAATTGCAACCCATTGAACCAAATAACCAGACTGTAAACTTTTTACTAAGATCGAAAAGATTGGCTGAGTAAGCATGCAAATTCCTGTTAATCATTTACACATTTTGTAAACTTTGAAGCTCTATTGAGTTTGGGGAAGGTTGCACGGAGAGTTTAGGGAGAGGGTGCAAGAGGAGTTTGGGGAGGGGATGCATGAGGAGTTTGGAGAGGAGGTGCATGAGGAGTTTGGAGGGGATGCATGGGGAGTTTGGGTAGGGTATGCATTGGGAGTTTGGGGAAGGTTACACGGGGAGTTTGGAGAGAGGGTGCATGAGGAGTTTGGAGGGGGATGCATGGGGAGTTTGGGGAGGTTATGCATTGGGAGTTTGGGGAAGGTTGCACGGGGAGTTTGGAGAGAGGGTGCATGAGGAGTTTGGGAGGGATGCATGGGGAGTTTGGGGATGGGATGCATGGGGAGTTTGGGGAGAGAGGTAAAGGAGTTTGGAGAGGGGCATGAGGAGTTTGGGGATGGGATGCATGGGGAGTTTGGGGTGGTGCATGGCCAGTTTATAAAAGGAAAGAGCTGAATATTTGGAATATTAAAACATTTCCTGTTGTCATTGGAAATATTAAAACATTTCCTGTCTTTTCATAAATATTTACTGATATCAAAAAATATAAAATTTCATAAAATTATTTTGGCTTTAAAAAACCTTAGCTGCATACTTACCTCATCTTTTGATTCGTTATGTGGAACACAAAAGCAACTCTTTATTTCAACAACATTTTTATCAATGGTCCCAAGTAAAGTTCCAATTACTCTTTGAGCGTCTTCACTTCTCCTTTCATAACTATCAACTATTGAAAACAAAACAACAGGATGAATGACCACTTTACTAGGAGATAAATCTAGAGTTTTCACGTTCACAGCCATTTTGTGTCGTGAATTTTAGTCATTCACGTGGTAATTTTCCATACACCAAACGGTACTTACGGGAGTGCACCAGTGAAAGAGGCACGCGTCACAAGCACTGAAAGTTATATATGTAAATCAATGGTCACAGGTGTGATTCCGTGTGAAAGTTTTCTCACTCTTGAATTATGATTAATCATTTTAAAAGAATGTTTTATTTTTGAGCAAGATATATTTAAGCATTCGTCTCAAGGATGTTCATGATAACCAGAGAACCAGAGAATTATCACAACAATGGATAACAACAGTTCGCTGGCGCCAGTCCTTTTTCCCAACACCGCCGCCAACTTCAAAAATTGCAAAATGGCGTTAGAAATTAGCAGTAAAAACAACGTCATAAGTGAGAAAGAAAATAAAGAGTCTAGTGAAAATAAAATCATTGTACCATCGTCAAAATCTTCCCAGGGAATAGTTAAAGACCCAAATTTTGCTGTTGTTTGCTCTTTTATTAAAATATTTGGACCAATGCTGCACTTCAAAGAGCTTTCTATTGCAACTCTCCAGCATTTTTTTGACAATCCATCTGAAGGTAATGTTTTCATTGGAGAATTGTATCGAGGTGAACAATGTGCCCTAGCTTTTGTATAGTTCTAAAGTAAATTCTCTAAAGTAAATTCTCTCCTCTCTTGTGCATTTGTTCTTTCTTTATGACTCACCAAAATTTTGGTATCCAAAACTAAAATCAGGAATCCTGTGGATAGCGTAAATTTTGAGCCCTGATCATTTTTCACTTTAATCCATTCTAAACTTATATACAAATAGCATCAAAAATTGTTCTAAAGTCCCTCTCTGATTCTTAAAGTATACTATACATTCTACTTTTTTCATAAAACTTTGTACACAGATAACCATGAAGATATTCAAGCACTTTTCATAAAATTGTTACGAAGAGCTGGCTATAGAGTAATTCCAGAAAAGTGGGAAAAAGGCTTGCTGAAGGTAACTCTTTTCATTTATTATATGTCTTTCACATGTGATGTTATTCTGAATTTTTTTTTCATCATTATCTTTTAGTTTGTAAAAGAATTTGATGAGAAGATAGCCTGGGACTTGCATCAATTTGGATTTCATAAACTTCTGGGTGCAGCAAAATTGGCAATTTTTAAAGTACTGACATTTATAATATTTGTGCCTACGGTAAAAGGTGTTTGTTCTGATTTTAGGAGTTAGAGCCAGAGGTATACTAATTCTGGTTTTCTCGTTTTTCAAACATATTTAGTGATGTAGGGAAAGAATAATAAAAATGCATTAATTGTTTTGACGATTTTGTGTAAGTTCACATCATTCATGTTTTAATTAAAAAATTTTATTTATTATGTTTTTTATAGCACTTACTTGAATCTCAATTTGACCACAATGACAAATTCAAGACTGCTGTCAACTGCGATCTTTCACCAGTTGATTTAAGACCTCACCCTTTGGGTAGTGATATTGATGGTCTTATATACTGGTTTCATGAGGTAAAAATCTTAAGGGGAATTGGAAAGAAGTCACAAATTTATGATTCAATAAAACAATATTATTGAGAAAATTACATGATACATAAATGCTTAAGTTCTACGTAAGTATAAAGAATGTAGAAATAATGTGCAATTCAAATTGAGCATACTATGCGAGGAAATGTTTAAAATCACTCAGCTTTGAATAAACAATGTCCTTCTGAGGTCCTTAGTACAAACCAGTTGCTCTCCCCCTTAGGTATGTTTTTCTGGTTGAAGATAAAAATTGAAAGCAATCGTTTTACTGTGCAATGCTTAGACTAGTAACTGAAATTTTAGGATGAATTCTTGCAAATCAGACTTTACTCAACAGAAGAAGATGAAGTGGATTGTGAAGCTTGGCAGGTTCTTGCATGGTATAATGGGATATCTCATAGTATAGTTTTATAAAGGCAAATTTTCATTATTTTTTCTCATCACCAACTTCGTAATTCAAAATTTTAATTTTCCTATGCTCAAAGTCCTTTTTATACTTTGAAGAAACAAAAAATGGGTCGCAAAAGAAACGACCATTATTTTTTTTGTCTCTTTATACTTTGTGCAGTGAAGTTGAAGAAATAATGGATGTTATAAAATATCTGGAAATGAAATCAAAAAATAACCCCAAAGATATTGCACGGGAAAAGAAAGAAGAAAGAAAGAACAAACTGAAAAAAACAAAGAAAAAAAAAGGTGCACACACATGTACATACTACGCAATTTTTTTTGTGAAGCACGCCATTTCTGACTGTTACAGAAACAGCGTTGCATTTACGATCTTTGCCTGCTGTAAGGTCGTGTTTTTTTCACTCTCACAGGACATAACTAATGGCTACAGTAAAAAAATTGTTTTTCGTATAATGTACAATTTTCAATGATGTAAAAAATAAAGCAATTTTAGTTGATACTCAAATCTTTTCTATGTATATTATGCGTCGTTATTATCGATAGTTGAGCCTTTTTATAAGATTAAAATATGCACACCGGTCAATATTGTATACCGTTAAGATTTTTTTTGGTTTAGTAACGGCTTTCATCATGTAAATTTTGAATAGTTTTATTTTAAAAGAATGTATTATGTTTGATGCTATAGGAAAACTGAGCAAAAAAGGGAAGTCATTAAGTTGTGTTTCCGGTTCAGGCGATGATGAGAGCGATGTTGATGATGATAACCCTTGCGCAAGATGTTTTTCAAGCGTTCATCCTGAATTGGTAAGTTTATGTACAGTTTAAATTGTCATCTATCGTCCATCGTTTTCTGAAAAATTAATGATTTATTCACTATCTTTTCTTCGACTTTCAATATGGCAATAGACCATTCAGTGTATTCAAAAAAAACCTGTTGTTTGAACGGTTTTAAGGATAAAATTGAACATTTATGGAGAAATAAAACATACACTATTTCCTTATAGCCTAAAATTAAAAGTTTGTTGTAATTTGTAACTATTTCAGATTCTTCTCTGTGACCAATGCGATGCTGCATATCATACAGCGTGTTTACGTCCCCCACTTATGAATGTACCTGTTGGAGACTGGTTTTGTCCTTACTGTTGTACGGTGAGATGTCAAGGGTTGTGTAAAATTGGGTGAAGCACCAAAGAAAATGACATCATTACAAATGTTGAATGTAAAAACATAGCTAATACGGTTCAGTATTGTTTAATGGTCAGTGTTCAATTAATTTTAGTTAATGCTTGTGGAAACGTTGAAAGGAATTTACAGCAGGATATCCACTCGTATTAAAGCTCGTAGCAGAGCCGCAAATAGGTAAGGTTATGTTCATTGTTATGCTGAAAGTACAATCATTTAATCTCGTAACAATCATAGTCACTCTAAATTGAAAACATATTCATTTTATAAAAGTTAAGTAAGCATTAAATTTGCATCACGTTGCTATCGTGACGTTGAAGACCTAACCGTGTCCTTAAATTTCAGGCACTGCCATGAAAGCTACTTTCATTCATGTGCGCATGCGCATTCATTTTTTCCAAATTTTTTTTTGACAAAAAAGCGATTAATTTCCATAAATCATCTTTGCTACATCATTTAGATCAATTTATCTAGCCGGATTCTTTTCACTTTTAAATCGTTTTAGAATAAGAATTCCATTCCCGTAACTTTTAATAACTTGGCAAATAATGTCAATAAATACAATGAAACTCTCCTTAATTTCAACATACAGCTCATGTCTGCCACGACACTATCTGATGTTAGTTCGGATTGCGTTGCCAAAAGAATGAGCTAAAGTTATATCCAGTCAAAGAAACAATAGTCCATTATCATGACAAATTGTGCCGACAACTGGAGATATTTTGAAATTTTTCTGACACTTTGGACAACAATAATTAAATTCATGCATCACGTTCTTTTCACTTATACTAACACATAAATGGTTGCCTATTTAAAACTTATACTCAGGCAAGATAAATTCTTAACGAGTTTCATCAGAATTTATCAGAAACATGCTGATATCTTTTTTATTTTTAGGCAAAATGCTTGTGGTATAAATTTATCCAACATACGACAGTCAGGAAGAGTTAGGAAAACAGTCGATTACACCTTCTCTGATTTTGACCAGGAAATTTTCGAAGCTGTTGACAGATATGGCAAAAATAAAGGCAGACATGATCAAATCCAGGCAGTTCCCGAGGCAGTGCGTCCTGTAAGACAGTCTAAACGTCGTCGAATGCTGTGCAGCGACAGCGATTCCGATTCAAACTATGAGCCTGGTAGTCCTATGGTCAATTCTCAAATCCCTAAACATCCTGAGCGACATGTTTATATTAGACGTCATGAATTTTCATTGGAGAAAGGTAGCAATGGCATAGAATGTAACGATAACAAAGGTTGTAAAATCGACAAGAACGCTTGTAATGCTGGTTTACAAATTTTAAGAAATGATAATTTTGGATGCGCAACTTCTATTACCGAAATAGACAGATATGTATCCACAGCTATCGATCGTAAGATTACTTCAAAAACTGAAATATTGAATGAAAATGTGAAGTTCAATGAAGACACGACAGATATTATTGACTCATTAGAGCTAGAAAATTGTGTCAACGGGAAAACAACAGAAACTGACTGCAAAATTAACAACGATCAATTAAGTTGTAAATACATAAAATAACAAAGTGATGTTTTAGTTTTGGTAATCCAATGTAATTGTAAATATTTTTACTTGTAAACCAGGAAAATAAATATGTTTATTGATGTTATTTCGAGTTTTCGACATGAAACTGTTCAACAATATTTCTGAGTCTGCACAAATAGTATAAAACGAAAGACACTAAAATGCACTTGTTTTGTAATAAGTATTTCACACAAGGTTATTTTCAATAACTTTTATCAAAATAAGTTTTTTAATTATGCTTGGTCAAAAGTTGAAGATTATGCATTGTCTTCCAAAAAACTAAAATAACATTATATTGATAAAGGATCCCTCTGACAGAAGTCAAAGATAGGCCATGAGTAGTTGCCTCATTAAAAGTTGACTTATTTTAGTACATCTTAACTTAGTAATTAATGTGCTATATGTAACGTACATTCCATCAAATACAGAGATGTGGATATCGAGGTATGTTCTTGACAAAATCTACCACGGTGCACACATATTGCAACACACCATTGTATACTGCATACTACTATAAATTTTACCTAAAAGTTTAACACGCGATTTTAGAGGACCCCTCTGTAAAACCACTTTTTAGTGATGTTGGCATCCTCAATAAAGATTAGCTATTATTATTAGACTGTATAATACAACTTATTTTCAGTTACAATGTAGAAAATGATATTACAAAACACCCAGATTCTAATGGAAAAAGTAGTTTAGTTATTGATATATTTACTTCATGTTATTTAAGACTTATAAATATCCATGCATTTTGTAGAAACGAAATCATTTTGTATCGATAATTTACCGTAACACTATATACATCCAGGATCCAGGAAAATTAACCATCACAAAGAAATTCCATAATGCTACAAATTTGTACGCTTTTAGATGAATACAAAGTAAATCAAATAGTTAAATATATAGAGAGGCAAAAAATCCAGCATATAGCTTAGTGCGTAATTTATACATGCAAGCTCAGACTTTTTACAACTGTGGTATAGTATCAGTAGTAAAGCCTGGATTTTCGTGTTGTATTATAGATAGATCACTATAGTGACTAGACCTAAATAATATGTTTTTATATTCACAATAACAAACATTTCAAAAAAAATTGAAACAATCATATCCGGTCACTCGTCATAAATGCTGAAAGTCGTCCTCCACATTGCACATTTTCTCATCAAGATCAACAATGTCATTATCATCATACAGATCAAGTAAATCATCGTCATAATTCCTAAACCAAAATGATCGGTTTAAAATTTAGGTATAGGTAAGTACAACACAAATGTGCAATAAAAATAAAATTTGGTTAAAGCAAGCTCACCCATCATCACTCGCTCCTTCCTCAGCAATTAATAAACCATACTCCTCCAAACAATATTTCTCCCAATCAGAAGGAACACGGTCATCTGGATCAGACTAAAAATTTCATGTTCACCAAAAAATCTATCATTCTTTAATGTTTCATTTATTATTTCACACGTTTGTGAATAAAGATCACATCCTTGTTAGTGTAGACATGATTTATAACATTTAGTTTTTACCTTCATCGATGCAAAAGGATCCCTCTGTTCGTATTCAACATATTTGTCTAAGTTGAGGAATGTGTTGAAGAAAATGTGAGCAAGTCCACATTTTTTCAAATCTCCAAGACTAAGTTTTCCATCCAACTTTGGCTTAACTAAATCGAGAATAGAACACACGCAGTCTTCAAACGACATTGCTTCAATTCCAAGAGCTTCCATCTTGGCGACCTGGTCTTCGTAAAAGTGCTCCAGTTCATACAATGATATAAAACCGTCGCCATCTAGATCCATACATCGAAACCAATATTCTATGCTACGAAGAACAAAGAAATTTTACAATTGACCTTACGTTTTCCTATTATTTACAACGACAAAAGAAACATGCAAGATGACGATATATAAGATTTTTCATATTTTACGAAACTGTATTTTCGAAAGCTCAAGATGATTCTTCTATTATAGGAAATGTCAGCGCATAAGTTTCGTGTTATCAGTAATACCTTCTTGGTTGTCGTTTGTCTTCTTCAGCTATCAAAAACCACACAAACTCTTCATAGGTCATTTTGCCGTTGTTTGAAGGACATCTTAAGGAAGAAAACTGTCGTCAACTAAAATCTCAATGCAATAATACGCAAAGAATTTTCAAATATTGTCTTGCATTATGAAGAATTGTCATGAATTATAAAGGATGACTTACTTGGTCACACATCCAGAAAAAATGCGATGAATAACTTTAGAAGACATAGCTGTAAAAACAAAACACACTTGGAAAATGGCAATGAAAGCAATGGACAACGTATGTATCTTTTGTGAGACAAAATATTAAGGAACTAAAGTAAGTTGAAAAAGAAATGGAAAGTGTTCAATCCAAATAAGATAAATGTAAGACTATAATTCTTATTTGTTCTTTTTTGAATTCTTAAAGAATTCAGAAAGTATCAACGCCTCGAGCTCAAGCTTGGTAAAGCTAAATTGGACTTAGTTATTCTTCTTAGGTACAAAAACAGTTTATGTTTGTAAAGGGGACAAATTCCGTAATTCCTTCTTTAGAAATGAGAGGGAAAAACATCTTCAAATTAACAAAACAAAGAACGAACATTACCATGATTTCCATGTTTCAAGAGATCTTTTTCATCAATCAATAAATCATGATCTGAATCCAGTTCCCAAAATTTGCAATAAATCACATAGAAATGTTCGTAGGAAAAATAATCGACAACCTTAAACGTGGAAAAGTTTGCGTTCACTTTTATAAATGGTCAGGTAACATATTTTATATCGCAGCAAACAAGTCAGACATCGTTGACATCGTTTACTCTATAGAGTCTCAATAACGTCCACAAACAACCCTAGTGATACGAATATTTTTCTATAAATGACAACTTAAGAAACCGTGCTCTCAAAGATTTAGAACCATATTTTTTGTCAACATTCTGCTCAAAGTCAAACTGCTATGATAAAGATAGACAAGTGAATAACGATTTGCTTGGTTTTGTAGTAATGATAAAGAACAACAGCACTAAGTGATATGGAGCAAAAGCAACAGTCAAATTAAGCGTTCCACATATTGAGTCTGTTTTCACGCTATTCTGCAAACCCCTCCCTCCACTTTTAAGCAGGTTCTGTCGTCCCTGACTTGAGAAAATAAATACTCTAATCTGTAGGATTTGAATTAAAATGTATTGAAAGAAACTCACCATATTAATGTCATCTTCGTCTTCTAAGATAGACAATACCTGCGAAAAATGTAAAAAGATTTAATGCATTTCATTCTCACAAAAGTAATTCATGGTCTAAATGAGTACTGTTAAATTACTACACCTTCAAAAAATTACTGTTTCGTAATTCAGGTAAAGAGATTTTTCCAGTCCATGAGCTGTTGACTGCGAAAAAGATTCTAGCAATAACCTAAAGAGAAACCGTCAATTATTTTCATGAATATATAAAGGTATCTCAAAAGA
Source organism: Xenia sp. Carnegie-2017 (assembly GCF_021976095.1). Classification (NCBI taxonomy): domain Eukaryota; kingdom Metazoa; phylum Cnidaria; class Anthozoa; order Malacalcyonacea; family Xeniidae; genus Xenia; species Xenia sp. Carnegie-2017. Next base: position 1,598,322 of record NW_025813485.1, on the reverse strand, counting down.
ATACCTTTATTAAATCAAACCATTAAAATGAAAGCTGTAAAATCAATCCTTGTGTTGTAAAGTTGAACTCCCAGAGGTGTCAAAACTCAGATTTATTACAAAAAGACTGAGTTTAACAGAAGATAAATTTTGTTGGGAGGGGAGGGGGGGGGACGAGTAACCCTATAGTATTGAAAACTTAAGTGTTTCTAGAACTTCCAAGCTTTTCCAAATGTTAAACTTCTCTAGCACAGAATTTACATGGGAAGATTTTTCCAAAAATCCCATAGTGTGTTATATAAATCAACATTCATTCGTAAATGAATATTTTACTTCTATGAATGGATATAATTGTTACTATTTTTCTTTAGAAGGTTAAAACAAAAAGGAACTCCCTCTGTTTGCAAAAAAAGCCGTCTTTGGAAAAAAAATTTTCATTTCTAAAGAACATGGTTTTATTGAATTTAAGAAAGTTGTAAAATATGAATAAAACTTTTATTTTACCGTTTTAATGTATCGAGAGTGAAACTCAGGAGTATCAGCTAAGAATGCCAAGCCACTATGGTTATCAATAACATCCTAATCAATGAAAACATGTTTACTAAACAATCATTGCTCTATGTATTTGTAAAGCAACATCATCTACCTGGATAAGAGGAATGAAATCTTCTGAAATTAGAAAATTTCTTTTGTTGTAAGTCATTAGATACACAAATCTAGAAGCTTCATCATGGCAAGTCTGAGTTAACCTAAATTGAAATTCATCAAAAAGAATTGATAAAAATATCCACAAACATGCAAGAATCACATTCAAATTATTGTATAAATGCTGATGTTGTCAATTTTATTCCAAAATTTTTACTCCACACTAAAACTAAGTAGAATAACTCTTTCTTTGACTTGCTCGAGAATTCCACAACAAATGAAAGATAACAACGGAATGATTTTGACAATCAAATTATGTATTTTTATGTATAGCATCAAAGACATGTACTTACTTATTCCAAACTGATAGAAAGTTTTGATAAGTAACAAAAGAAGCTTTAAATCCACAACAGCAGTTGAACAAGATACTTCTCCAAAATAATGGAAACTTACAAGCCTTTGAACAAAAAAATTACAAAGAATGCAAAGTTTTAATATTGTACAAAGTATGTGGACAGGAAACAAAAAAAACATATTTGATTTTCAAAAAAGCATTGATCTGGGGCATATTTTTTTTAATAAAATGTACTGGGTATTTATGTCAGTCACACAAACATCTATATATACTCAAGTCATGATCAATATATCTAATTCATAAATCTTTGCTTGCAAGTCATGTACATAAATCAGCTTTATAGTATTTTTCTTAAATTACTCTTTTTCACACATATTACAGAAAAATCAAACAAGGTTAACAAAAATATTTTAAAGATTTGCAGTTTCAGCCAGTTTGTACAAATAAGAAGTTCAAGAAGGCAACACACACATTATCTCATGAATTCCTATATTTTCTGAAAATTAAAATATCTGGTATTTAATAATCAAAGTGTCATAATTTCAAACATCAAACAGCCAGATGAAGCTAACTATAAATACCTTGGTAATAGAAGAGAACTCTTTCCTTGGTATAGTAGGGTTTATTTTAAAGATATTTTCCACTAGTTTTAAAATCTTTTCATCCTCCTTCTTAGTGCTGGGTGAGGGAGTGCCTTTTGGAAAATAGAATTGTGGAATGGCATCTCTTTGTCCATCAGTTACATCAAAGCTTGCCAAATGAGGGTCACTATGTTTACAATGACTTTTACTTGTCTTTCGCTGAGTCTTTGGACTCCTTGGTGATCGTGTAGTAAGCACTGCATTAGGAGGTGCAGGTGGAGAAGCTGGACGAGAGTTTAGATAAGAAGGTACATGATGCTCGTAAGCAGCTGGAGAAACACCATGTAAAATATGACTGAGGTCATCTTCAAGATATTTTTGTGTTTCATTGGTAGAAAGCCATGTCAAAAAAAGTTCATCAACTTTTGACTTAAGTAAAGGAACCAATGTCATAGTTATACGCATCGCAACTTTTTTTAAGTGAAATTTATTCCCAACACACTCTCGTCATCGTACATGTCGATGAAAACATATTTGGTCAATTTAAACGACACGAAACAAGAATACACAACAGAATATCAGTTTTGACAAAGCACATTTCCATAAAGCCATATAAAACATTCACTATGCAGATAATGTACTTTAGTTGAATGATATAACAGTCATACTTTTATTTACCAACAGAGAAAAGTGAACGTTTAGTGAATCACAGAATCAGCTGTCCTGGCGGTCGCACTCTGTGCACATATTTCATTTGTTGACATTTGATTCATTTCACAAAACGACATTCAGTACATGACATGTTCTTTGATTGTTGAATAAATTATAAAAATTACATAGAGTAATTTCAACAAAAGGTAATGCCAAGAAGAGATATTAACTTATCGAACTGTGAAAAATTGAAAATAGAAAATGCTAATTGTCAAATCTTCTCTTTTCCATCCCCCAAACAGCTATGGCTCATTTCTGTATTTGTTTACCTATGTTTGTATGGTGTTCTTGCTGTCTCAATATTTGAACTTTATAGAGAATTATCAAAAAAAAGAATGATTACATGACAAAAGATTTCATGATTCTTTCCAATCAACCATTGGAAGTTTTGCTACATCTTTTGCATTCAATATACGTGTAACATCCATGTATAATGAATTACAATTAGAATAGAATGAGAATATTGAAAATCTGACGTACACAAAAAAAACATTTTGCTATACCTTAAAGGTGCATCAATCATGAATTGAAGGCCTTATTACAATATCATTGGCCCGGTTCTATATGGTTCTACATAATAATTATTGGCCATTTGACAATTTTTCATCAATATGTATTATTCAAATATTGCTGAAATTTTGATAGTGCTATATAAGCTCTGATATGGAAAATACTGACTTATTGTAAATTGTTTTATTGTTGAATTTATATATTTTGATTTCTGAACAAATTGATGATTATATATAATGAAAAGGACATCTTAAATAGACAACACACACTTGGGTTTAATGAAAGTCGAAACTAAAATAAGAGAAATATAACTCTAGTTTTATTTAGATACAAAGTTAGAAACTTGATAAATATATCTTATCTTCCAGTAGCAGGAGTGTACCTTTTCCTTACTTTTTTAAAAGATGTAATTTTCTTAACACCTGATTTACAATGAAGTTGTGACTTGGTCGTCTTATTTTTCTTTTTCCTTGAAAGAATAGGATGGCATTTACTGTTGGGGTTAGTATTTCTCACTAATTCAACACCATTTGGTATATCATTGGAACAGTTCCCAAGATTATCCTTGTTGCTTTTGTCAGACATAATATTTTGTTCAAGTTGGCTAGACAATTCACTGGTGCTGATCAAATCAGTGTCTTTTCCTGATTCTCCAACAATAAACGAGACACATTGGTTTTCTTGCTGCATAACATTATCTGCAATATTGTTTTCCAGTGATACCATCATGTCCTTTCAACTGCAAACTTCAATTCTTTATCAGCCCAAGAAATACTACCATTTGTAACAGAATTACTCTTACTTGTTTGTATTTTGTTTTTTTGACCATTGCATGTTTCTCGTGGAAACGTATCTATAAATTCTGCTTCCTCAAGTATCTTTTCAATTGCTGAATTATTCTCGCTATTTATATAATGGTCTGATGACTTTAGTATATTACAAAGTATTTTATAACAGGCGAGCACGATTTCAATTTGTTGGTCGTTTTGTTTTGCCTTAGTGAGATCAAGGCAGTACTTACAACCGCGATTGACAGTTCGTTTTCTTTTCACACATTTTCCACATACAAAATGCTGACAATATCCAGAGCTCATAGGCGCAGTAACAAGACTGTGGCACACTCTACAACACAGAGCGTTCCTAAGTAGAGGTAAAATTGCAACGAGTTTATCCCAAGATCTATGTTCTACGGACAGTAAATATCGGCAAGCCTTAACGTAAAGTAGCGTGGCGTTATCATCTGTATCATCCTCCATAAAGCAATCTGCCAACGCTTGAAATATATCGAATACCTACGGTGGCCCACAAGTACGATACACGAACACAAATAGAAGTACACGAACACAAATAGAAGTACACGAACACGAGTAGTAGTACACGAACACGAATAGTAGCACACGAACACGAATAGTAGCACACGAACACAAATAGAAGTACACGAACACAAATAGAATTACACGAACACAAGTAGAAGTACACAAAAACAAATAGTAGTACACGAACACAAATAGAAGTTTGTTTACTTTGACAATGACGAAACAATAATTATACAGTTTACATCACAATTGCTAGCGATTTAATATTCCGAGCTTACATTCTCAAGATCGTTTTCTTACATTCTCATTTAGTAGGAATTATCAAAACAAAACTACAAGCACTGTTATACATTACAATACTGTCAAGGAAGTGATGAAAAAATCCTACATGGTTGATGCAAAAAAACAGATTGAATGCTAAACTAAAGCAGGTATTTATAGTTTCTACATAATACAATTAATGAAGCAATCTGCTGGTGAAATAATTCTTTTCAACAGTATGTATTTATGGATTTCACCACAAAGAAAAAAATTCAATATTGGAATGTCGTATAATATTTAAATCTGAAGATATGACTTTATCGTCCCCACCAGACAAAATTGAATGTCCATAAGCTTTCTTGAGAAGAATGGATGAAAACTCTTCAACTACTTCACTGTAGCACTAATAGGTGCTTGGAACTTCAAGTAAAGGACCACAAGTATGCACACCAGGTCGACGGGCTAAACCATTGAAGTCGGTGAATGTGATTTTCAACTTCATTTCTGGCAGAACCACACTGACTCCAGTAGTGAACTGAAGAAATGCAATGACATTACTTCCAAGAGATCAGAGATGTAATTAATTCGGTCAAGTGGTCTAACATTACTTGCTTGTTGTCATTTTGCAGAGATGCATCAAGCAATTTAGTGACTTTATTCTGTGTAGGCTTTTTTCATCACAAAACAAGAGAGTATTTGAGTTATTTTGGAATTCTTTACCTTTGATCTTCAACAAATATTATCGGATTCCAGCAGTTGCAATTACTTTGTAGTATCGGATTCCAGGGTGAGGAAATTACTTGGTAATGTAACACTAAAGAGCATTTTCAAATCTTAAAAAAGTTTGACATAAATAATATTAAATATATAATTTTATTTTACTCTATGTTGATTAAATCTACTTCATTCAGCAGCTATATACTTGCAGGCTATACCAAAATGTACGCATTTCGTACCTATTTTTTTCAAATGTATGCCATTGTATTTAATAAACGCAGTGTTTTGGGAGATGTACCCAAAAGCCAAGGAATGAAAAAGAAACGTGAATATTCATGATAGCTACAATAAATAATGTTATGTCAAAAACATCGCTTGGCCCCAAATATGGACACTGTTTTTTTCGCAAAACAAAACGAAATGGGAGGGAAAACCTGTGGATCCGGTAAAAAACCCTCCAATAAAAGAAAAGATCAAAAATTTAGAAAAATTTTCATAATTTTTTGTAGTTTTAAGATATTTCATATTTTTGTTGTTTTCAATGATCCGGATGATCTACTTTAACATGCAGCGACTTTATATACATCGCCATTTATATTTACAGAGCGACAAAAAAGCGGGCTGACTATCCTATTGATACAGCAAATATTTTGCGCTCGAGAAAAAAAGAAACGCAAACTTTGGTAGAGAACAAAAAATGAAAAAGCGCAAAATGTTAACAAAAATTTAAAAAAAATAGACGAAAAATGAAAACTAATAGCAGCCATTCATAAATCATATGAAAAAATTATTCAGTACGAACGACCTGAACATTGACCTGCCAATAACAATGAAAAATGAAATGACCATGACCATGTCATGTTTTGCATAAAAATGCATAAAAATCATTTTTGATGTCTATTAGACTTCATTCGATTCAAAATTTCCATGTTGCTTCATTAAGACCTTCATTAATAGCTGGCTTTCACTAGTGTGTTTTGTCAGAAAATTTAACGGTTGAATTTGAAAATGCGTTATATAAGTGTGAATCTTTCAATAAGGACGCTTGCTTCCTGGTGCTTCTGTTGGTCGTTCATTCATTGTCCGGTTAGTAGGCCCGCAGACATAGCTACTCTGTAAAAAAACACGTTATAAACGTCAGACCACAGACATAATTAATGAACAAAAACTGAAATTAAATATACTGAAAAGAACAAAACTTTAATACCTGATTTCCAAGCGTTGTCCTGGTCAGTCTGATCCAGGCCACTTAGTAGGTTCCCTTTTTTTCATCGCGCAGTTTTTACGCTTATATTATAGAAATTTATTATAACGTTTTTATCTATGAAATTCAACGAGCCTCACGTGCAGTATTGCAATTTTCCTTATAAACGTTAAATAAAATAGATAAAAAGTAGCGAGTGAAAGCCAGCTATTTTCTCTCAGCAAGTAACATCTTTTATTGACATTTTTTTAATTTGGGTGTTTTTCGTGATTAAAGTTCAAATTATAAAAATTGACCATCAGGATCTTTTTCAACTATCTCATGCAGTTACTCATAAAACACTTATCTACTCAACTTACAAACCACAAGACATGGATCGTGTTTTTCCACTCGCCTGTTTTCCATGTTCGTAGAATATAATCGATTTTTATACTCCAATCATTTCAATTTTAATGTTCCTACGAACATATGCCGTTATACGATGTCCATTCAATCTGTTTATAGTTTATACCATTCCATACACGAAGTTACCGGCATCACCAATAAGTAGCTACTGAGAATCGCCATTTCCATAGATTACAATTTACTATGCACTTTTATGGTAACTTCAAGCGAAGGAAAAGGGATCACTTCAATACCCCAGTTATATCATCACTCAAAGAATGCTTATTGCAGAGTTGATCTTCTGTTAGTATCAGTTGACCACCTTCAGGTGGGTGCATATAACAATGGGGCCCATCATCATTATATGAACAAACAACTGACATCAGCAAAAAATCCAAACTACAAATGAACATTCTTAGCCATGAATCACCATGACACATGAGTAATGACAAACTAGTAAGAGTAATTGAAGTGAATGACACAGGTGGTAAAGGGACTTTCACAACTCCATCCATGTGAGATCTACAATAAAAGAAAATATGAAACACATGTATGAGATTTCATGATGAATAACTTTGCATATGACGTTAGTTTGCGTTTTTAAATTCTTAATCAGATATATTGAGAACGAGCAAATTGTTATATGTTTTCTGTTTGACTGCTCAAATGGTAGAACATTCACCTACATTGCACGAATAGCTTTAGTCAGTCGAGTTTGAACGATGCAACAAGAACTTTCAAACGATCAAAGGCTGAACATAGTGATCAAAGCATTTTACAGTGAAAGCTTTCATATTACGAAGCCTACCCTAAGACGAGTTGGTTATCCAATGTAACTCATACTTCAGTACTTTGTCAGTAAAAATACAGAATTTACATTTCGTTCTACACAGTTAAAGTGACTAATTTTCCGTTGAAGTGAAAACACACGAATTTAAATATCTTAACATTTCTATATTTGACGTCATGACTAAAATTTTTTATTCTGGTTGGCATGCCACCTTTCATAAAGACAATTGGTGGTTTTCAACCATTCCCCTGGGAGAAAGAGAACAATGGAATGCTCGTCATGCTTGATGGAATTTGCATTGTGAATAAGGAAATCCTTTCTTAAAATCATCCAACATAACGTTCATATATTGTGCAATACAGCACATACAGTAGAGCCACTCCATTGAATTTTTTTGTGCCACGCATATCTTATTGCGCATGTGATTATCATTCCCTATACTGTGATTACGACGGCTGTCGAAAGTTAGTTACAGTAATATATGCATGTTGGATTGTATTATAGTAATGCTAATCAGATTCTTAAATTGTAATACGTGCATGCTAATAAGACTAGATGTAGGATATATATATATATATATGTATGTGTGTGTAGTGGTGTTGAGAAAAAATCACAAAACTACAGATTCATTCCGACAAGCCAGTTTCGTGATTGCCCACTCTTCAGGGGATTTAATGAATAAAATACTTAAATGCTTAAAATATATATACAAGATGAAGGAAGTTAGTGTATTAATCAAGGTGTATAGTTAACTTGTAAAGCCTATCGCAGGCGATGTCGGGGTCTGATGGGCGGAAGCTTGCTATTGGCATCTCCCAGGTAGGATAGCGTGGAGGGGCCGAAATCTCCTACCGAAACGTTAACATGCGGCGTTCTAGTGCCTTGCGTATAACAAGGTATCGGGAAAAATGGACCGAAGACGGGGTTTTTTGCTTTCGAATTTTATCTTTTTGTTTACAGTTCTTCTCATAAAATAAACCAAGCAATGTTTCGATTAACTTCTTCTGACACTGTGCCCTTTTCTGACACTTATAATTTATAATAAATAGGTTTTATACAATTTTTATTAGTTTATATCTTTCTGATTTAACTCTCTCATTTACTGTTTCTCATGTATCACGAGCAAATCATCCATGGGCTTCATGGCAGACATGATTATCTCGTTCCCTTAATAAGCATGAGACGCTCTAGTGCTCAACTATCTCGGGGTATCGGGAGGCACAGATCGAAAACGGTATTTTTTGATTTCAAAATTTGTCGTTTTTCTTTACAAGAATTCTTCTCATAAAAGAAACTAGAATATCCAAGGATACTGCAAAGGTTCAAACAACTTCTGCCGTTTTGACTTATAATTTAAACCAACTCTTAGCCTGTTTATACGTTATTTACTTGTCACCTTTTACAATGCAACTTTCTCATAACTCACTCGTGATGAACGAGAGGCTACTTATACAATAACTTATACAATATGACTCTCTTATTATGAACGAAAGCATCCATGGGCTTCATGGAAAAAAGAGATTATCTACTTTGTTATAACAGTTTCTACAAAGATAACATTTAATAAGCCAAGCAATTTGCACTGTCTAAATTGAACCTTGCTTTGAAACATTATGTTATAAAATTTTGATTCATTTTGTATAGTAAATTTCTTTTTACCCTAAAATATTTTATGACTTTTTTCAGGGGCCCAGACTTCGGTTGCGACCGCACTCTCCCAGCGTACCCCGAGCAAAGCCTATCGCAGGTGATCTCGGGGTCTGATGGGCGGAAGCTTGCTACGTATTGGCATCCCTAAGCAGGATAGCGTGGAGGTGCTGAAATCTCCTACCGAAACGTTAACATGCGGCGTTCTAGTGCCTTACGGTTAAGAAGGTATCGGGAAGCATGGACCGAAAACGGTTTTTTTTTGCTTTTGAATTTTATCTTTTTGTTTACAAGAGCTCTTCTCATAAAATAAACCAAGCAATGTTTCTTATGATCGCATAGAGACAATTTATTACGTAGCTAAGCGTATATAAAGCATTTCCAAATCACGTACAAAATTTCCTTCACATGACCAAATTACCTTCTATTTAAACGATGTTGTATGTAATAAAATTTACCCTGACAACTGAAGCAAACCCTTTTTCAAGCATTTCCAACACCTCATATTTATTCCGAACTCTTCAATATCTCGCAAAGTAGCCGAAAGGAATAGGCATAAAATCAGGATACTCATCTCCATCATCACAGCCATTTTGATTTCTCCCTTGATCTTTTTCATCATCAAGCTTATCTGAAGTAATGTTATTTGCTTAAAACCTTAAACCGTGCGACATGGGATTTGGAGAGATAAAAGGATGTCCTAGAAGCTGGTGTGCTAAGCATTGGTTAAGACTCTCTCTATATATAGAAATCTATACACAGTATATGACATTAAAAGACAGTAGCTACAAATTTTCGTCACTTTAATGCTTATTTTTCCTCGTGATCTTCATTTTTTAAGTGGAAGCTTTGAGTGGTAGTTTTTCAAGTTGACAATTACTGCTGAAGTCAGTAAAAATTTATGCTGGTGTCTGCGACTTTTTTGTGTCTACCTTTATCAATTTTTTTGTCTAACTTTATGTCTTCCACCGAATTTCAAAACTCGTCATTTTATAGCAGATGACATTTGAAAAATTCGTCATTTCATAAGAGACGATAATGTATTCTCGTAATCATGCAATTATGTAGTCAACAGGCTCTCTGAGATAGTGACGAGTCACTGCCATTGAAATTAACTTGGTTAGGGAAAAAAGAAATGGACGACAAATTTAAATAATTAACAAGAAATATATTATTGCAGTCAAACTACAAACATCAACTTTTATTGACATAAGCAGGAATTGAACGTACATCGCAAGGTCAGTAGGTCATTGTATAGTAGTTAACCACCGTCAAGAAAATATGAAATTCAAACTTATTCACCTACGATTTGATGAAAAACTTTTAACAGAAACAGAAACCTTTTCGGGTGTATAGTGCTCTTTTTCAAAGTAAGCGTCACTTTTCTGTGTAATTAAAATATTATAGTTATATTTGATACTAAAGAATAAAGAAAAACGACGATTCTGACATAATAACCTGAATATAAAGAACAAACGTTTTTCATACCGACATGTGGAGACAAGAGGAATGGTGAGAAGATGAGAAGAGAGGAGAGGATGGAAGTGAAGATCATGGTAAGCAGGAGATTAAAGGATAGATATGAAGAGGAGACAAGAAGAGAGGATAGAAGTGAAGATCATGGTAAGCAGGAGAATGAAGGATAGATATGAAAAGGAGACAAGAAGAGAGGATAGGTAAAAAGTTAGGAGAAGAAGATAGAAGAGAAAAGTAGAAGAGAGGAGAGTAAAGGGCATGGAAATAGAATAATTGACAGACAAGGAGAGAAGAGAAGAAGGACAGAAGAAGAGAGGATATACTCCTCTCCACCTACATCATTGCCATCAGAAAAAAAAGTAGAATCATGAATATATCAAAAAAGTAAAATCATGAATCAGAAATTGTTATTCTTCAACTGAAAAATCAAGAAGAAAAGAGAAGAGAACTGAACGAGTAAGCCACCAATTTTTTATATCACTGATTTATATAAGTGGACTGATACAAACGCATAAGTTTTTTGAAAAAACGACTGTGATCTGCTTCGTACTAGCGGTTGAAATTAAAAGACACAAACTAAATTTGGCAAGAAATTACGATTGTTTGGGCGAAAGCAGGTTGTTGTTTTACGGCAAGTGCCTAACTACATTATAATAAATCAATCGGCTTGGTGAATTCAACTAAGCCTTCCTCACCTATTTTCACACCAATCAATTTTAACTAATTTTTGCTCATAAATTGCTCGTAAGACGGCGCGGAGGTATTTTAAGTAGATTACTGGCTGCGCTTGGTTATTTTAACACCATTTGGTGATAACCATTTCATGAAAACGCAATTTGCATGCCGGCATTTTGTATAAGATGTGTATGCTGTTGTGAATATACGTCATTCAAAAGAATTTCTTAATGGAGCGGCCCTGTTTTTTTCCTATCATACAATTGAACAGGTCGAACTTGCTCAGCGACTGGTAAAACACGTTCAGCTCATTTCTGCAAGTTATCAAGGTAGGTGTTTCAGCAACTTTTATTTGGTTGTCGCGACAGTCAGGAGAAGGTTATAAAGTTTGTCTTTGCATCACGCAAAATCGTTGAACGAACGAAAATATGTTTTTGAGGACGAAAATTTTTCTGCGCAACTCTTTCTGCATTGCTAGAAAGGCTTTTCTTACGTCACGAAAATTTATGGCATTTTATTCACTCAAGGAGGTCAACGAGGCAAATAAAATCAGAGAACTTTCCACTCTTCTAGGTAAATGTGTTGAACTTAAATTTTTTATTGAACGATGTTATGTGCTATACATTTATGTGCAACACAAAAATCTCTCCAACTCTGTTATAGCGATGCAGTCAAACAAATATTTTTCTTAAATATGCATAAAATATTTGAGAGGTTTTTTTAGTTTTAAAGAACCTATTAAGGACCTATTAAGGCAAGACAAAGATATTAGGTCAAAAAATATTTCTCCATTATTTCGAAATATTACAAAGATTACTTATTTAAAATATATATTTATATGTACGTAGTTACGTAGTCAGCCGATGCTAACTGATCTTGTTGTACTACGTTTCTCGAACCATTAAAACATTTCTTGATCTTGACAAGTTGTTTCAACAATATCATATGTTCGAGTGGCAAATTTCACTTAAATTAAACCATTTTTATGTGCCTGTAGCATTTTAGATGTGTTTCAAAGAATATATATTCAATGAAACACGCAGTTTGTGATGCTTGGTAAACTTTGGATATTGGGAAATACGATATGGCACAAGCACATGATAATTGCATGCTGACTGCTGTTTAACCTGTTTTGGCGAGGGCAGGTTTTTGTAGGTCCAAATGTTTTGGGCTTTTTGCTTGTTATTCATTACTAGATTTGAGCCTCTACATTTGTAATTATTGGGTACAAACATTAAACACAGACTATCAGAAACAAAACTGTCATCCTTTTAGATCATCTTACAGCTTTGTTATTTTTTATTCCAAAAAATAGATGTTGAACTGCTTATATGATATATCAAATCAAACAATTTCTGGTGGTTTGGGAAAACGCGTGTTAAATAAATGTTCTTTTGAAATTTGATAGTTAGAAGTTTTTTAACAACCCTATTTTTTATGAAACGCACAACTAGATCCTTCGACCCTTGGTTTAAAGAAAAAGGTATTGATTGATAGTATTGACTCAAGTGTCGATGAGAGATGTTTAAGGGTGAATTGGAGTGATGGTTCATTCTCAAGATATCCATATGCATTTTTACGTAATAACTGCAAATGTCCTCAATGTTACGATCCAGCCTCAAATCAAGTACTTTTCAATACAATCAAAGATTTGACTTTGGATACCAAAGCAAAAGCACTTACAATTTCTGATGATGGAAAATTTGTGAATTGTACGTGGCAAGATGATCATCACAGTACATATTCTCTAGAATGGCTTTATAAAATGAGAATGCCAGAACAAAAAAAAGAACGTAATAAGGACAGTATAGTTAAAGATGAGCTATTTTTGTGGAACAGAAAACTGATGCAAGAACAAATACTTCGCTATGATTATCATGCATTGATGAATGAAGATCAAATGTTGTTTGATTTTTTGTACAACTTTTACCAACAAGGAATAATTTTGATGGAAAATGCTCCGTTAAGACCAGACGTCATCATGGAGATCGCTCAACGCTTTGGATACCATAAAAATACGCATTATGGGCAAGTTATACATTAACAAATCTGAACAAATATTCATTCATTTATTACCAGCTTCTCTTGTGTTGTTTCAATGTTTGGGTCGAAGAGTGAAACAAAATGGTTAATGTCAGGATTTTCATTTTTCTAGGATAAATTTTGAAGTAAAAGAAACACTAAGCCCATCAAACTTGGCTTATACGAACAAACAATTACCTTTACATGTTGATCTTCCTTCGATGAATAATCCTCCTAATGTAAGTCCACGCTTAATCCACGAAATGTCATGAATATCATGATTTCCCCATGGCGTAACTAGACATTTTTCAATGGAGGTCGTAGCTTTTGTGATTTAGTCACAGACACGTGACAGTAGTATTCATTTGATGAAATTTATATAATTATAAACACTAAAGAGTAAAAATAGTTACGAATGATACAGCATTAACCAACAAAAATCACGCTATTTGTCTAAGGATAAATTTAAAGTTGAAGAAGTCAATATATACATTTCCCTCCTACAAATCTACGAGGTTTATGTTGTATTATATATTTAAATAACATTCTGTGAAATTCTAGGTTCAAGTGCTGCATTGCATCAAGCAAAGCTCTGGTGGTGGAGATAGCTTATTTCTTGACGGGTTTTATGTGTCCAAGAATATTTTTCTCCAAGATGCGAGAGCATTTGAACTACTGAGAAGCTTTTATGTGCCATTTGTGGATATTGGTTCGACGCTTTCGGGGATTTCAAATTTGGATGCTCTCACAGTATAATTAAGTATGATTTTTACACATTAATACTATATTTTTGTTTTGCAGCAAAGTTATTTGGATCTGATTTTCTAAAGTATTAACCTGAAAATTTGAATGGGTAACCAGATTTGAATACATTTATAATAACGATTTACACGACAATCATTTTTTATACAGCACTCCTAAATAACGGCACGGCAATCAATGTACACTGTTACAAAAAAAACAATGTACAATGTAAGGTCTTTTATGTTTTTCTTGAACGACGATTTAATTGGAAGAAAAGTCATCTCTCCTATATTCCAGGGTTGGAAGATCTTAGATTGTTGGTGTAAAATAAATTTGGATTTTATTCATCCACCAAAATGATGATTTGTAATACATGCCGACTATTTCATCTTTTGCGATATTTTAGAATAAACAAACATGGCCGGATCTCAAGTTTCAAATACAACGGATTTGTGGAGTCAGAATCTAAAGGTGATTGTACTCCAGACGAACTGCTTGAGTATTACGATGCTCTATTTGTTCTTACATCTCATTTGAAAGATCCCAAGAGCATTATTGATCATCGTTTGAAGCCTGGTCAAATCATTATGTTTCACAATGATCGAGTTTTACACGGAAGAAGTAAACTGGTTTCGCCACAAAAGAAATTAAATGAAAGATGGTTGCAAGGTGTATATTTTGAGTGGGATGTCATTTTTTCAAAACTTCGAAGTCTGCAGGAAAAACTTGGTCTTCTTACTCCATATTTACCCGAGCAGGTTGACGAATTTTTTTGAAGAAATCATGCAGAGATCAATATATTTTCTATCTCTCCGGAAACAACGAAACGTGTTTCATCTATTGATTTTCTGACATTTACTATCCTCGTTCCCAGGCGCTTTCGCGTACTTCTTTTTTATACGTGGGCTGCCCGCAAAACAAATCGCTCATTCAGACGTCGGGTTATTATTGTAGGCCTGGGGACGAGGTAGGACATTTACTGTAAAAGGATCGGGCAATCAGGACCCGCTTGCACAAAGACCGAATAGCATTATCCACTGGATAGCAAATATTTTAGAAAATTCGAAAAATCTCCTTTAAGGGAAAAATATACGATTTGAACTGAGCAATCATTGAAATAAAATATTGCTTCTAATATTACAAAATTTCTTTGTCCTAAGGAATATATAAACACATTTTTTTACAAATTTGAAAATTTTACTATCCAATGGATAACACCATACAGGCTTTGTGCAACCGGCCCCAGGTTTCTAACGCTATAATCATAAATGATTTGTTCATAACAATTAAAAAAAAAATTTTGCTTGATGCATGGCTGGAATTTCGTGTTAATAAATAGGCTTTAAGAATCTAGAAAATCTAATATACCCTTATGCGTTATATTAATTGAGATTGCTTGAAGATATGTTGTAACAAAGCAAATAAGCAATATGCATGCTCTACGCACTAACAGTGGTACATAGCTATAAATTTTCTACGTTTTTAGCGTTTACCTGTGTACATATGAATTATGAAACGATTCGAATACGTTAGCTACGTGTAAGAGTAGACCCAAACTTTTGTAAAGATGACAGAAAAATCTCTGTTTTTAAAAATCCGAATACTTATAGACAGAGCATATAAAACGCGAATGTGATCGAGGGGTTTTTTGATCAGTCGCAATATACATTTGTACGACTATGATTTTTTGGAAGTGTAAAAATGAGTTTTAAAATAATTTAACGTAAATAAATAAAAATTCAGAACAAAACACAAGTATCACATAAAGAACTGAAAATGAAACATAAAATTGTAAAGTATACTACTCAATGTTTTGTCATCATGCATAATGAGAAATTATGGAGAAATGATTGAGTCTATTTTGGTATTTTAGTCTGTTTTAGTCGTTGTTTTGTCGACAAGAGGATCTGTATTTAGAGTTTTCAAAGTTATTCCTTTCCAAAGGTGATGCTATTTTCAAACCATTCCATGAAAATAAATAAATGTTCATCATTTTCTTAGAGCAGCTTAGCAGCTGAGAACTCTGCCAAATGCCAAAGTGCTTTTCAACTTAAATATCATATGTCTTATGTATATCCTGTTATGTTAGATATGTTAGATTACTGTGTCAAAAATTTCAATGCAAAACATCAATCAACAGAGTAAATGGCTTGAGCCTGGGAGTATCGCTACATATTTTTAGATGTAGATCGTCCAGGTTAGTAGAGTCCTCAAAAGAGTCATTTTGACTCTGAAGATTACTACTGCTAAGGTTGTCGAAACGTCAGTCAACAACAACAAAAGCAGTCCTTCTCAGGACTCTACTAACCTGAATGATCTACATCTACAGCATGTGACATCAATCAACGTCCATCAGTCTTGGGCCTATTTTTGAGGTAATTTTGAAGTTTTGGTTCATTCAACATTGCAGTGTAAGTCTTTGTTAGACCTGGATAATTGGCAAGTATTGGTGGAACTTCCAGTTGACCAGAAAGAATAAAACCATTAACAAAACAAAAAAAGTTAATGTCAGCATATGTCACCTACACAATAAATGACAGAGTTATCACGTGATTATCACATGGCTATCACATGTTTGCTTCAGTAAATACCTTCTCTCCAAAGAAATATGTTTGCCCTTTGCAATTTTTTTGAAATATCTTTTCAAAATATGATAGATTTTTGGGTAAATAATTATCATTCAGGTCTTGCTTTACTTTTTCCTAAAAATGAAATGTTAGAATGTAAGATCCTTTATAGCCATAGAGTAAACACAATAACTTTCCTTACCTTTTCAGGACTTTTAGTAAACCACATTTTAATAACTTTTAAGACACAATCTTGTATTTGATCAACAATGCCATCAGCCAATGCAGTTTCCAGACTAGTTTCTGGCATGAAACCTTATGATCAAAGTACAGTGTAAAATCACTAAAATATTTTTTTTTCATTTACTATAAGTTTATATTATATCCTTGTGGAACATTATTTGAAGTATAGGCTCAGGTTAAATGCCATATAGCAAATTGGGAGGGAAACGTAACAATATAAACCATGAAACTCCTCACATTTATTCATTCAATCCTACACAATGATAACTAAAAAACATTTCATGTAATCTTTTCATTCTTCCATAGCCATTGCTGATATAAAAACAGTTTTTCCAAAATAGAAAACACTGGCATTGATTGATGCATCAAACCCAGCAAAAAAACTGCAACTGCGCAACATGTAAATATTTCATAAATGTTTACCATGTTCTCTTGACAAGAAGCGAAGAATAGCCATACTTTGAGCTAAGATCACATCGTCGAACTCAAGAATTGGTAACTGACCAAAAGGAGGTATGCCATCTAAATTAAACCACATAAATTATGTTGGAGACATAAATAGCAAAAAGTTGAGGTTCCAAAGCACAATACTGCATCTAAATTACATCCAAATACAACTTACACATCGACAGCTCAAAACAGATTACTGTATTTACTGAAAGTGGAAAGTTCTTTAAAAATAACAATGCATAACATTAAAAGTCTGTCAGTCACAAACCTTTATTTAAAGCAACTAAATCCTCATCATTAAGATTCCGATTATCTTCCCAATCAACTCCTGCCAAAGACAAAATAATTCGGATCGGTTCAGCTCTTGCTCGAAGAGGAAAATAACTCAGTTTATAGCGACGATTGGCTGCCATTACATTACGCAATTGATAAACATTACGCACCATTGAACTAAAATACGTGGAACGCTACCTCATATCTTACGCCAAAACGCGAGATTTTACCCCGGACACGCGTGTTTAGTGTTTCGAGATTCTCTCGCGGAGTAATAATTGATTGACTACACACGCGTGTCTAGGGTAAAATCTCGGCTTCAAAAAATTATCTGGGTTTTGTATTACAGGTAGCGTTCCATGTATTTTAGTTCAATGTTACGCACTGACTGCAACAGGCAACAGACCAAGAACCCCAGACCACAGACCGTGTGCAGATCAATGGTGTAAGTACCACTGCCATTGGTGCCTGCAGGCCACAAAGAAAGGTAGCAACAGCAACCAACTAATAGCAACTAGCAACCAAACAACCATAATTATGGCAGTGGTAGCCAGGCGAAGGAAGAAATGAAAAACGTTAAAACTAAAAAATATGTGTTTCTTAGTGTAAATAACTTAGTATTATGATATGGCAAGCGTCACTTCCGGCTAAATGGCGCGCTTTGATTGGCTCAGAAACATTTTTGCCTGTCCATTATTTTCCCGTAATCGACCACGGTCCAAAACGCGTAATTTTACTGGCAAATAAATAAAGTATGCATTGCACCAAGCAAAACTTTAGTGGTAGAGTCAGCTTCTTTCTTGACGGATTTTATGTCTCCAAAATATACTAATACAGAATGCCACCTTTCAAGATGGCGCCCGTAAATAAATTTGCCTCACCATGACAACGGCAGTTAGATACAAAGAGTTCCGCACCAAAAAAATGGCGACATTCAAAATTGAAGGAGCGAGGAATTTTGAAATTCAACCGCGAAATACTAAAAACTGCAGCTTTTAGAAGTGACAATAAAAGAATATCAAACAGTAAGTGACTTTCTATATATTTTGAGAATTTTGCGCCCTTCCTTGAGGTGTCCAACGAAACTCATTTTTAAAGCATATTTTTGAGGCACAGATCACGGACTACAAGCTTTTAAAGGAGTTGCTGTTGATCTTTGTAAGTGGTTGATCTTAGTAAAAAAGAATAGGAGTCCTAAATTTGTCTTAAAAAAAATGCTAGATATATTAAAGTAATAGGAACTAACTCAAATCAACAACAACAAGCAATCGTTTACTTGCAAATTGTAATGGAACAAAAATGTACTTACTCTCGCAAAAACAAGGCAATTGTTGTTGTCCATTACACCTCTTGATTTTACGTCATGGACCCAACCACAAACAAAAAAGTTGTAAGCTTCAAGACTTTTACATGCTTTCATTTGTTTCTTCGTATAAAATGAAGTTTGAACGACCAAATAATTTGAAATGTCAGGAAACTGCAAGTTAGGGAAATTGTTATGATCGGTTAAAAAGTCACTCTTTTTTAGAGAATATGGATCCAGTCCATCACATAAGGAAAGCTTCTCTTGGTATCTTGACTTTGCCTTTGGTTGAAGAGATAAAAAGTACTCGGGTACTAAATTTTTCATTGTTGCTGTTGTCTTAGTTATAGTAGCATTGGCCGCCATCTTAGTTCTTTGGCCCTTCACTTGAAAGCCGTAAAAACATTTTGAAGCAATAAATCACGTGATTGCAGACAAAGCGGGCTCTGTTTCAGCAACTTTTATTTGGTTGTCGTGACAGTCAGAAGCACAGAATAGATATATACAGAAGCGCCACTCGATGTCGGAACCAGTTATTCGGTTATCATTCCAGTTATTCAAATGTTCTCGACATTTGAATAACTGGAATGATAACCGAAGCCAAAAATTGAAGCCAAAAAAACATTTGTCGTCATCATTCGTCATTATACGTCAGGCTCTAGTCTCTCGCGTGTTCAGTTTAATTTTTTTTAATCATTTTTCCCTTGGTAATGGTAGAGTTCGGATCATGATCAGAGCGTAAAAAAAAAGAAATTTTTGGAATGAAAAGGTTCACGGAAAGTGAATCAAAGTGATAAATCGAAAAGCAAGGTCAGGTGAACTTAGCCGATCTGCTATTACGCTGCGGTTTTCCTTTAAAATATATCAAAGTCTTTAAGGATATTCAATTATTGATATCGAGATGACAACCATTTAGTACTTGAAACACTATCAAAATCGATGAAAATGACAATCGCTTTGTAAAAGTAAAATGCGAGTTATAGACTCAATATTTTTTATGAAACTGGATGTTCAAGTTTTCTTTTTTTTCGGAAAAACAGATCTTTAAATCCACTTAAAAGACAAAAAAGACAAACACTGTTTGACACCATTTGAAAATTTACCTTCCGATGTAAGAAAAATTTTTGCTTGAATATTTTCTCGTCATATTTTCTTATTGTGTTGTCTTTTTAGCATACA
This sequence comes from Xenia sp. Carnegie-2017, assembly GCF_021976095.1. Classification (NCBI taxonomy): domain Eukaryota; kingdom Metazoa; phylum Cnidaria; class Anthozoa; order Malacalcyonacea; family Xeniidae; genus Xenia; species Xenia sp. Carnegie-2017. Next base: position 1,578,290 of record NW_025813485.1, on the reverse strand, counting down.
GTGTAATTTTCAGTTGGCTTTTCCTCGTAACAAGTTGTAAGTTACAACGAAATCACTGTAGTAAAGTTTCAGCTGTAAAAATAACCTTTTGAAGAGTTGGCCTCGTGTGCTTTTTGTCGTGATGTTGTTTATATGTTTATGCTTTTGCAATTTGTATTCAAATTTATATTGGCCGTGTATGTTTGGCACTCAGGGGAATGAAACTGACGTACAAACCGCGTGAATATTCGACTTTGAAGGACTGGAACTGACGTACAAACCGCGCAAGAGACTAGGACTTTAGCTTCAATTTTATATCTATAAAATGTATTGTCGTTATCATTCCATATATATATATATATGGAGTTCACTGATGCAGCCAGATCGCAATATAATATATAGTTCTACGGATGGGTTTTGGCAAATAAACCCAAATATTTCTATAGATTGGCCATTTTTTTAATATTTTTTTGTGTGGATACAGTTAACACATCAAGCTCTCAACAATTTATCATTAATTCGACGTCCGTTTTGATAAATGAGGGTTTATTCGGAATATTTACAAAGTAGATATGTATCTGACGAGATGCGTACTCGGTATATGGTTTGTCGTCAGTTTTAATTTTATCATATAAGAATTCTGCAGAGAATCTTGAAGACATTTGTTCTAACATTTGAAATCTCGGTCGTGGCTGAAAGAAGTGACAAATCAAATTATCCTCCAGTTAGTTTATAAATTTCAAACAACGTTTGGCAGGACATTCGAATCACCAAAATTGTCTACCCAGGTGTTTTAAACTATCAGAAGCGATGCTGCATGGTCACTATGAAAGTCATCTGATGCCAAAATATTTTGTATTCATCACAGTTGTGACTTGTGAAGCTTGAATGACTTTTTGAGCAAGTTGGAACATAAGCAGCAGCATGTTGGCCTCCACCAATAAAGTGCTTAAATAGCAATTTGTAAAACATATACTGTCATATGGTCCACATGACTTAACTTTGTTATTTCTGCCTTTTTAAATTCAATCAGGAGATTATTTATATATTTGACATGGATGCTTATTGATGATGTGAGAAGTGAACATAAAAAGCTTCCTGAATGCTTTTGTGAATTGGATTGGTGTTGGCTTGGCACAGTTTCCCTGTCAAATGTTTTAAAAAGTTTTCTGGTGTATCTGTGTTTCACCTTTGGTAAACATTTTACTGTGTAAAGTATTACGATTGCATTAAGAGTAACTATAACTGGTTTTTGTCAGAATAAGTTCTGTTTGTGACATGATTACTTACAATAAAAATTTTAATTTACTGAATGAAGTTTATGGATTTTAGCAAAATTAAATTTTCAAGCCCTTTGTTGCAATAATTTTTCTCTGCTGGTTGATCAATGCGTGAATCAAACATAATTCTAATAATTTTCACATACAATTGTTGGTCACAACTCACAAGTGAAGTTTAACCAAAGAGGTAAGCTGTAGGAGCTTGACAATATGTTTGACATAATGGTAAAGTTGTTAATTTAATTGTAACAATTTATCAATAACTTCATTCTTTAAAGAATTGTAATTTCATATATTGTTTATTAAAAATAAGACAACAAAAAACATCTTTATTTGTAAGTTAATACAAATTTGACAGACATGATAGCCACAGGAACTCAATATACAATTACAAATAAAACTTTCAATTACAATTATGCAGACAAGCTACATTGCAAATAAAAGCCCTGATTCAAGAATCAAATATAAATTAGTTTAGTCCAAATTTTATACTAATAACGTCTTCATCTGAAGAACGTTCTTTACGCAAAGTAGGTCTTTATCGCTTCTATCAAATCCGTTGACCATTCTAATAGGAAACTCTTTACTAGAAAATACAGAAATGGAATCACACTAAATATATTTATTACTTTTGTCCTAAATTATAAATTCTTAGGGCAACTGCCGTTCAATATAAGAGACGTTCTAAACATGGATCTCGCATACAATTCAAGGCAAGAAACTATAAAACCCGTAAAAATATATTTGAAGAACGTATTTTACAACAAAACTGTTTCTCACCTCATATGCTTGGTATTCTATCCGATGGCATTAAAAATTTTGTCCATAAGTGAAATTAAATTCGTCAAATTTTCGAAAAACAACATAATATTAATCACTTCATAATATTAATCTATATACATTCTGGCCAGTTTATCTGGCTGAGTAATGGCGGACGCAAAAGATGCGCACTTAAGAACTGGGTACAAGTAGGGGACAGATTTTTCGCTCAGTGGCGCTTCTGTATATATCTATTCTGTGGTCAGAAGGTTATAAAGTTTGTCTTTGCATCAGGTAAAATCGTTGAACGAACGAAAATATGTTTTTGAGGACGAAAATTTCTCTGTGCAACTCTTTGTACATTGCTAGAAAGGCTTTTCTTACGTCACGAAAATTTTTGGGATGTTATTCACTCAAGGAGGTCAACGAGGCAAATAAAATCAGAGAACTTTCCACTCTTCTAGGTAAATGTGTTGAACTTAAATTTTTTATTGAACGATGTTATGTGCTATACATTTATGTGCAACACAAAAATCTCTCCAACTCTGTTATAGCGATGCAGTCAAACAAATATTTTTCTTAAATATGCATAAAATATTTGAGAGGTTTTTTTAGTTTTAAAGAACCTATTAAGGACCTATTAAGGCAAGACAAAGATATTAGGTTAAAAAATTTTTCTCCATTATTTCGAAATATTACAAAGATTACTTATTTAAAATATATATTTATATGTACGTAGTCACGTAGTCAGCCGATGCTAACTGATCTTGTTGTACTACGTTTCTCGAACCGTTAAAACATTTCTTGATCTTGACAAGTTGTTTCAACAATATCATATGTTCGAGTGGCAAATTTCACTTAAATTAAACCATTTTTATGTGCCTGTAGCATTTTAGATGTGTTTCAAAGAATATATATTCAATGAAACATGCAGTTTGTGATGCTTGGTAAACTTTGGATATTGGGAAATACGATATGGCATAAGCACATGATAATTGCATGCTGACTGCTGTTTAACCTGTTTTGGCGAGGGCAGGTTTTTGTAGGTCCAAATTTGGCGAAGGCTTTTTTTGCTTGTTATTCATTACTAGATTTGAGCATAAATATAGTAGGTGTAGATTACTGACGAGCCGCCATATTGCGTGACATCCATGATAAATCCAAGATGGCGTGGGAACAGGGCAAAAAACATAGAGTCACTATAGGGCAATTGATGTTTTTCACAATTTACTTCTTCTCATTGTTTTCAAACTCTTCCAATGAAGTTTTATTGGAAACAAATCTTTATGTCAAGTGTTTTAAAACCATATTGGACAGTTATAATTGAAATACGGGTGAAAATATCGCTTTGGAAATATTGTGTAAATTGGTCGTTTGGTTGTCTCAAGTCGTTTGTCCACTAAGAGAAACAGATTTTTTCAGCTTTAACTCCCATACTGATTTGTTGCGCATCGGAATATGTCATATTGACAATTTACAGAAAGATTGGGGAATCAATCTGAATATTTCTGACAAAAAAGCGACTTATTCGAGAAAGCACTCCCACTGTACTCGTACTGATATGTGAGATATGTGAGATTCAAACACGGTTTAGAAAGGCCATCCGACTTTGAGTGAATGAAAAGAGGAGCAAGGAGATACATAACACTGCAGCACTATTATCTACTGACAAGATCTTAGTGAAGCTATTAAAGTTAGTAAACTTAACTGAAGGAAACTTACCTCATCTCAAGTAATTGTATCCAGGAGCATTGGCTATACTGATGAGATCTTACAGCTAAGTGGTTCAACGAAAGAGAAGGAGCTTATGTTCAGAAGCTTGTTGTATTACCAGTGGTTATTTCAAAATCTGACATAATAACATTCTAACACATAACCCAAGATAGTGTTACAATACTATTTTTTGAGAGAGTTATAAAGCTCTGTATGAAGTATTTTTTTACCAGAGCTAAGGTGTTCATTAAATTTATATATTATCATATGAAATATTTGATATGGAGGTCATCGGTGGCATATCCAGAATGAATGTTTTACACTTGCTATGTAAATTTCATTGCATGATTGCTTATTTCATTAGAAATCTATTGTTTTTACAGTGAGTGAACACAGCAACATTGGGATAGCATGACCAAATAAAAATGCTGGCTATGGCTGAGATTATTATAAGATATAGCTGTGAATAAAATATATGTGACTTTTATGCTTATCATACTTAGTTATAGTATATGTTTTTATTATGCTATAGCTATAACACCATCTATGATACCAGTTGTTTCCAATGGCAATACAATTTTATAACTACAAATGTCTAAATTGCATCACATTATTAACATGCAACTAATGACTTCTGACAAAAATTGTATCATACTGCTCAGTTGGTTCATGCGATGACCATAGTGGTTTTGTGATGACCATATCACCATCCTCATCAGAAAAATAGCATACATGTACAGTAAAATATTTGTACACCAGTTTCCTAAAGTGTAGTCCGAGAGAATCGTTCGTAAAGGAGCTCCATCTAAGCGGCAAAAGCTGACAAAACTCATCCTTTTTGGAAACGATTAAGACTCTGTCTGTTAAGTGTCAACACATATTTGAAGATTGAAAGAACGAATAGCATCTTGAAGTGAAATTTGTGTAAAAAATATGAAGATTAATTTTCCCATCTTTTTGTATGTATTCAATATGATGTATTTCAACGTGGACGAACCAGTATGGGAGGTAAAGCAGACGAAATCCGTTTATTTTGGTAGACAAACGCCTCGAGACAACCAAACGACCAATTTACACAACACTTCGCAAGCGATATTTTCGCACGTATTCCAATAATAATTGTCCAATATGGCTTCAAAACATTATTAATAACGCTTTGTTTCCAATAAAACTTTATTGGAGGAGTTCGAAAACACTGAAACGAAGTAAACTGCAAAAAACAACAATTGCCTAATAGTAGCCCCAAGTTTTTTGCCCGGTTCCCGCGCCATCTTCGATTTATCATGAATGTCACGCTGCCGTCTTATATTACGTCACACTCGTCAGCAATCTGGTTCTATTATATCTATGGATTTGAGCCTCTACATTTGTAATTATTGGGTACAAACATTAAACACAGACTATCAGAAACAAAACTGTCATCCTTTTAGATCATCTTACAGCTTTGTTATTTTTTATTCCAAAAAATAGATGTTGAACTGCTTATATGATATATCAAATCAAACAATTTCTGGTGGTTTGGGAAAACGCGTGTTAAATAAATGCTCTTTTGAAATTTGATAGTCAGAAGTTATTAACAACCTTATTTTTTATGAGACGCACAACTAGATCCTTCGACCCTTGGTTTAAAGAAAAAGGTATTGATTGATAGTATTGACTCAAGTGTCGATGAGAGATGTTTAAGGGTGAATTGGAGTGATGGTTCATTCTCAAGATATCCATATGCATTTTTACGTAATAACTGCAAATGTCCTCAATGTTACGATCCAGCCTCAAATCAATTACTTTTCGATACAATCAAAGATTTGACTGTGGATACCAAAGCAAAAGCACTTACAATTTCTGATGATGGAAAATTTGTGAATTGTACGTGGCAAGATGATCATCACAGTACATATTCTCTAGAATGGCTTTATAAAATGAGAATGCCAGAACAAAAAAAAGAACGTAATAAGGACAGTATAGTTAAAGATGAGCTATTTTTGTGGAACAGAAAACTGATGCAAGAACAAATACTTCGCTATGATTATCATGCATTGATGAATGAAGATCAAATGTTGTTTGATTTTTTGTACAACTTTTACCAACAAGGAATAATTTTGATGGAAAATGCTCCGTTAAGACCAGACGTCGTCATGGAGATCGCTCAACGCTTTGGACACCATAAAAATACGCATTATGGGCAAGTTATACATTAACAAATCTGAACAAATATTTATTCATTTATTACCAGCTGCTCTTGTGTTGTTTCAATGTTTGGGTCGAAGAGTGAAACAAAATGGTTAATGTCAGGATTTTCATTTTTCTAGGACAAATTTTGAAGTAAAAGAAACACTAAACCCATCAAACTTGGCTAATACGAACAAACAATTACCTTTACATATTGATCTTCCTTCGATAAATAATCCTCCTAATGTAAGTCCACGCTTTAGTCCACGAAATGTCATGAATATCATGATTTCCCATGACGTAGCTAGACATTTTTCAATGGAGGTCGTAACTTTTGTGATTTAGTCACAGACGCGTGACAGTATTCATTTGATGAAATTTATATAATTATAAACACTAAAGAGTAAAAATAGTTACGGATGATACAGCATAAACCAACCAAAATCACGCTATTTGTCTAAGGATAAATTTAAAGTTGAAGAAGTCAATATATACATTTCCCTCCTACAAATCTACGAGGTTTATGTTGTATTATATATTTAAATAACATTCTGTGAAATTCTAGGTTCAAGTGCTTCATTGCATCAAGCAAAGCTCTGGTGGTGGAGATAGCTTATTTCTTGACGGGTTTTATGTGTCCAAGAATATTTTTCTCCAAGATGCGAGAGCATTTGAACTATTGAGAAGCTTTTATGTGCCATTTGTGGATATTGGTTCGGTCGGGGATTATAAATTTGGATGCTCTCACAGTATAATTAAGTATGATTTTTACACATTAATACTATATTTTTGTTTTGCGGCAAAGTTATTTGGATCTGATTTTTTAAAGTATCAACCTGAAAATTTGAATGGGCAACCAGATTTGAATACATTTATAATAACGATTTACACTACAACACTCATTTTTTATACAACACTCCTAAATAACGGCAAAGCAATCAATGTACACTGTTACAAAAAAAAAACAACGTATAATGTAAGGTCTTTTATGTTTTTACTTGAACGACGATTTAAATGGAAGAAAAATCATCTCTCCTTTATTCCAGGGTTGGAAGATCTTAGATTGTTGGTGTAAAATAAATTTGGATTTTATTCATCCACCAAAATGATGATTTGCAATACATGCCGACTATTTCATCTTTTGCGATATTTTAGAACAAACAAACATGGCCGGATCTCAAGTTTCAAATACAACGGATGGGTGGAGTCAGAATCTAAAGGTGATTGTACTCCAGACGAACTGCTTGAGTATTACGATGCTCTATTTGTTCTTACATCTCATTTGAAAGATCCCAAGAGCATTATTGATCATCGTTTGAAGCCTGGCCAAATCATTATGTTTCACAATGATCGAGTTTTACACGGAAGAAGTAAACTGGTTTCGCCAGAAAAGAAATTAAATGAAAGATGGTTGCAAGGTGTATATTTTGAGTGGGATGTCATTTTTTTAAGACTTCGAAGTCTGCAGAAAAAACTTGGTCTTCTTACTCCATATTTACCGAGCAGGTTGACGAATTTTTGAAGAAATCATGCAGAGATCAATATATTTTCTATCTCTCCGGAAACAACGAAACGTGTTTCATCTATTGATTTTCTGACATTTACTATCCTCGTTCCCAGGCGCTTTCGCGTACTTCTTTTTTATACGTGGGCTGCCCGCAAAACAAATCGCTCATTCAGACGTCGGGTTATTATTGTAGGCCTGGGGACGAGGTAGGACATTTACTGTAAAAGGATCGGGCAATCAGGACCCGCTTGCACAAAGACCGAATAGCATTATCCACTGGATAGCTAAGATTTTAGAAAATTCGAAAAATCTCCTTTAAGGGAAAAATATACGATTTGAACTGAGCAATCATAGAAATAAAATATTGCTTCTAATATTACAAAATTTCTTTGTCCTAAGGAATATATAAACACATTTTTTTACAAATTTGAAAATTTTACTATCCAATGGATAACACCATACAGGCTTTCTGCAACCGGCCCCAGGTTTCTAACGCTATAATCATAAATGATTTGTTCATAACAATTAAAAAAAAAATTTGCTTGATGCATGGCTGGAATTTCGTGTTAATAAATAGGCTTTAAGAATCTAGAAAATCTAATATACCCTTATGCGCTATATTGAGATTGCTTGAAGATATGTTGTAACAAAGCAAATAAGCAATATGCATGCTCTACGCACTAACAGTGATACATAGCTATAAATTTTCTACGTTTTTAGCGTTTACCTGTGTACATATGAATTATGAAACGATTCGAATACGTTAGCTACGTGTAAGAGTAGACCCAAACTTTTGTAAAGATGACAGAAAAATCTCTGTTTTTTAAAAAATCCAAATACTTGTAGACAGAGCATATAAAACGCTAATGCGGTCGAGCGAAAATTGTAAAGTATACTACTCAATGTTTTGTCATCATGCATAATGAGAAATTATGGAGAAAGTATTGAGTCTATTTTAGTATTTTAGTCTGTTTTAGTCGTTGTTTTGTCGACAAGAAGATCTGTATTTAGAGTTTTCAAAGTTATTCCTTTCCAAAGGTGATGCTATTTTCAAACCATTCCATGAAAATAATTAAATGTTCATCATTTTTTAGAGCAGCTTAGCAGCTGAGAATTCTGCCAAATGCCAAAGTGCTTTTCAACTTAAATATCATATGTCTTATGTATATCCTGTTATGTTAGATATGTTAGATTACTGTGTCAAAAATTTCAATGCAAAACATCAATCAACAGAGTAAATGGCTTGAGCCTGGGAGTATCGCTACATATTTGTAGATGTAGATCGTCCAGGTTAGTAGAGTCCTCAAGAGTCATTTTGACTCTGAAGATGACTACTGCTAAGGTTGTCGAAACGTCAGTCAACAATAACAAAAGCAGTCCTCAGCACTCTACTAACCTGAATGATCTACATCTACAACATGTGACATCAATCAACGTCCATCAGTCTTGGGCCTATTCTTGAGGTAATTTTGAAGTTTTGGTTCATTCAACATTGCAGTATAAGTCTTTGTTAGACCTGGATAATTGGCAAGTATTGGTGGAACTTCCAGTTGACCAGAAAGAATAAAACCATTAACAAAACAAAAAAAGTTAATGTCAGCATATGTCACCTACACAATAAATGACAGAGTTATCACGTGATTATCACATGGCCACCAGATGTTTGTTTCAGTAAATACCTTCTCTCCAAAGAAATATGTCTTCCCTTTGCAATTTTTTTGAAATATCTTTTCAAAATATGACAGATTTTTGGGTAAATAATTATCATTCAGGTCTTGCTTTACTTTTTCCTAAATATGAAATTTTAGATTGTAAGATCCTTTATAGCCATAGAGTAAACACAATAACTTTCCTCACCTTTTCAGGACTTTTGTTCTGAATTATGACACGCGTGTTTAGTGTTTCGAAATTCTCTCGCGGAGTAATAATTGATTAACTACACACGCGTGTCTAGGGTAAAATCTCGGCTTCAAAAAATTATTTGGGTTTTGTATTACAGGTAGCGTTCCATGTATTTTAGTTCAATGTTACGCACTGACTGCAACAGGCAACAGACCAAGACCCCCAGACCACAGACCGTGTGCAGATCAATGGTGTAGGTACCACTGCCATTGGTGCCTGCAGGCCACAAAGAAAGGTAGCAACAGCAACCAACTGATAGCAACTAGCAACTAAACAACCATAATTATGGCAGTGGTAGCCAGGCGAAAGAAGAAATGAAAAACGTTAAAACTAAAAAATATGTGTTTCTTAGTGTAAATAACTTAGTATTATGATATGGCAAGCGTCACTTCCGGCTAAATGGCGCGCTTTGATTGGCTCAGAAACATTTTTGCCTGTCCATTATTTTCCCGTAATCGACCACGGTCCAAAACGCGTAATTTTACTGGCAAATAAATAAAGTATGCCATTGCACCAAGCAAAACTTTAGTGGTAGAGTCATCTCCTTTCTTGACAGATTTTATGTCTCCAAAATATACTAATACAGAATGCGAAATCATTTGAAGTATTGAAATGTTTTTATGTGCCATTCTCGGTTCTCAGGCTTTTAAGGATTATAAAATTTGGGTAAATATATAGTGGTGTCTACTGACACTGAAATATATTTGGACCTCAATTACTAGGAATGAAAACTGAAATTCAGAAATCTTCTACTTGCATACAAAGTCGTTAAAACAAAGTTTTATTGGTGAACACAAATTTCATTTGGTAAGAAAGTGTTATATCTTTCTTATATCAAAAATTTCAATGCAAAGTGTCAATCAACGTTTAGATTTGGGCCTATTCTTGAGGTAATTTTGAAGTTTTGGTTCATTCAACATTGCAGTGTAAGTCTTTGTTAGACCTGGATAATTGGCAAGCATTGGTGGAACTTCCAGTTGACCAGAAAGAATAAAACCATTAACAAAACAAAAAAAGTTAATGTCAGCATACGTCACCTACACAATAAATGACAGAGTTATCACGTGATTATCACATGGCCACCAGATGTTTGTTTCAGTAATTACCTTCTCTCCAAAGAAATATGTCTTCCCTTTGCAATTTTTTTGAAATATCTTTTCAAAATATGACAGATTTGGGGGGTAATAATTATCATTCAGGTCCTGCTCCATTTTTTCCTAAAAATGAAATGTTAGAATGTAAGATCCTTTATAGCCATGAAGTAAACACAACAACTTACCACTTCTTTAGGATCCTTAATATAACAAGGTTTAACAGCTTCTAACACACAATCTTGTATTTGATCAACAATGCTATCAGCAATTGCAATTTCCAAACTACTTTCAGGAACAAACCCTTAGAATTAGAAGGCATAATGAATGCATTAAAATATTACGTACATTCACTGCAAGTTTATTTTATCGGTACGCATCAAACTAAAAAACGTATTGATTAGCGTTTTCAAGAGCGTACCAGTATGGACTCTTTCTTGGAGCTAGAAGTATTACTTCTAATTGTGGAGCATTATTTAAATTAGAGTCAAGTTAACGTTGTTTATATGAACCAGTTAGCCTTGTGTATTTTCTAGCTCCAAGCAAGAGTCCATACTAGTACGCTCTTGGGAACGCTCATCAATACGTTTTTTAGTTTGATTTTTTACGAGAGAAGAAGCTATTTGCATTTCTTTGTGAGTACTCTACGCGAGGCTTTTATATCAACGGTACGAGAAGAGGCAAATAAGGTTAAGTGCGTATGCTTTAGTTATGCAAACGGGGAGAACTAAAATAGCTCTAGGATTTGCTATTTCTTATGATTTAGGAGATATTCACTACATTGAATTTCATCGTTATGTCACAACAATTGAATATCAAACAGAAAAATAGGAGGAAAACGTGATATTTTAAACTTAGCAGGAAACTCTTTACTTTTATGATTATATTTATTCGATTCCACGCATATTGATATTTAAATTAAAATTATTTTATATATTTGTCATTCTTCCAATGCTATTGCTAATATAAAACAGTTTTTCCGGAACAGAAAACACTGGCATGGTTGATGCATAAAAACAGAGCAAAAACTGCAACATGCAAATATTTCATAAATGTTTACCATGCTCTCTTGACAAGAAGCGAAGAATAGCCATACTTTGAGCTAAGATCACATCGTCGAACTCAAGGATTGGTAACTGACCAAAAGGAGGTATGCCCTCTAAATTACAATCAAACAGTAGCGAGAGACTTGCCGAGCGGAAATCGGATTCGTGTAATAAAAATTAATGCCCAACATAAAGTTCTGATTAGAGCCATAGAAATAGACCAAAAAAAAACCAAATTGTAAAATCAAATTTATTGTAACGTTTCGTCTTTACTCAAGACATCTTCAGACAAATAATAAATGGGATGTTAAGACAAGATATTGTATTTACAAAAAGGTGTTAAATTACTACTAAAGGAGGCGGTGTCCAATGGATATATGATAGGGAAATTAGGAAATAAAATAAAGAGAAATTAAAAGAGGTTAAGTGGAATGGAGTTTCCTTGCACATTAAGTGAAGGCTTGTATTGATTGATTAGAAGGCTTTCATGAATGGAGAGTTCATAAGAATCGTTGGAAGAGGTGATTATTTTAAAGTCGTCTGTTGGGGTGTGTCCAGTTGCGTTAATGTGAGCAAGAATGCTTGACAACGCAGGGTGGGAAACTTGGTTGCCTGTAAGGGGGGATATTCCCAAGTGCTCCGAGAATCTGGTGTGTAGATGACGTGTGGTTTGACCCACACACGAGGCGTTGCAGCTTCGACACTTGAATATATAGACAATTTTATTTTATGAGCCCGCGTCTTTCCGCTGACTTTGACAACCAAAATCCGCCATGTTATTAGCGCGCGGCCGCGCGCTAATAATTTATAGTAATTTTGTTGACGTTTCCCCTCCAGGTCTTATAGAGCTCAATGGTTCACACGGCTCCGCTGCTATCCGATACGCTTTGTATCGTTTTCCGGAGCGATTTGACTCCGCTGTGGAAGTGGTATAAAAACCAATCCGATACGTTATTATAGAACTCAATGGATACGTTCCGTTGTCGTGTGAACGCTCGAATCCGATACGTTCCACTTTGGCAACTAAGAAGTCCGTGCGATTTTTCAAAAATGAAAGCAAACATAGCGATACAAACTATGTTTTAAATGAATAATCCGCCGGCAAATATAATATATCTTCAACATGGCATGTTTAAGCATTTAACAATGTATTATCGCAGTGTGAAAAGCTTCTTTCTAGTATTATTGTAATGGCAACATATATTCGGTCGTATTTGGACTTTACACTCTTCCAGTCCTTGCGTCCATTCATAAAAAACCTTAATACGCCTAAGAAAAAACTCTGCTTAGTTATCTGTCAAAAAAAATTCTCATTTTCTTACGAAATATTTGAATTAGCAACCATCGTCGTTATCGCTTGCACGCACAAGTACTGGGGCGATGTAAAAACCTATGTATCGTCTTACGAATTCGGCATCGTGTGAACAGAGTGCATTTTTCGTATCGGATTGCTCAGCGAATCCGGTACAAGACGAATCCGGTATCGTGTGAACGGGGCCTTAGTGTGGACGGAAGGCCTAGACGTGTTAGGCCTGTTTTATACGTGGTTTTTTACATGAGTCGAATGCATTCAAAACAAAAGATAACGAGGAATTTTATCTCATTATCTTCTGTCTCTAATGCATTCGACGCATGTAAAATGCGACATGTAAAACAGGCCTAAGAATGGACGAGCCTTATACATAACAATAATAGTTTATCATAAACCTTCATTTAAAGCAGTTATATCTTTTCCACCAAGATTCCGATTATCTTCCCAATCAACTCCAGCCAAAGACAAAATAATGCGAATCGGTTCAGCTCTTGCTCGAACAGGAAAATAACTCAGTTTATAGCGACGATTGGCTGCCATTGTGATATTGATTATGATGATGACACAACCGAGTCATATGAGTCATGACAACCCAACTTGGGCACGTATTGTTCTCTGAATTCTGTATGATGATTGGGTTAATATGGTTATGTAATACACAAAGTTCGGTTTCAGATTGCCTTTCATTCACTTATGTGGAAGTATTCAGCGTGGACTTTCGATTTTGTAATACATTTTAGAATAAATACTGGCGTATTTTCTCGTACCATCCACACGGTATGTAAATAGGCCACTTAGCTTTTCAGGCATGCCATATAATTGTAGTTGAAAATAAAATTGAATTTTATTCAATTTAGAATAATTGATTACTTGTTTCAATTTTTCTTGTATACGAAATAACTTATTGATACATATTCAAGTACAATGAGAATTATGAGATGCAATCGATTCATACAAAAACAGTCTGAAAGTTAAGAATGTCACAATGAATTATGTATATGAGAAGTGTTACTCAGGCTGTTTTTCAGGAGTTTGGTAAATCTTCAAAAAAATTCGCACAATTACTTTTATCCAACTCATGCCTCCATCTTGAAATGAATGAAATCTATTTAATGCCAGATGTAAATTTAAAGATGTCTCATACTTGTTGAAGAATAGTTGAACCCCTTTACCCTGGAACAAGTCAGTTGCATGAAGGTTGGGTGCTTGTATGGAAAAGAGATTAAGTTACTCCTCAACATCACTATTTTCATAAATGCTTCACTGCCGTGGCAGGCGAATTATCAGTGAATACTATGAACGACGAGTTTTTTAAAATAAACATGTTTCAACATCTCATGATGCCATCTTCAGTATTGTAAGGAATATTATGCATGTGATGAATATATATAGGAGTAATATGATACTGTGATACAATTTATACACTTATGAATAGATTATTATATTACAATGAAATAGTTACATGTTTGTAAATGTAGATCATCCAGGTTGGTATAGTCCTGAGAAGGACTGTTTTTGTTGTTGTTGACTGACGTTTCGACAACCATTTACTTTATTACAATGAAATAGTGGTTAGAATTAATGATGAAAGTATTTACAGGCTGACTATAGTGTTAAAACGAATATAGTGTTAATATTATATGTCTTATGTATATCCTGTTATGTTAGATATGTTAGATTACTGTGTCAAAAATTTCAATGCAAAACATCAATCAACAAAGTAAATGGTTTGAGCCTGGAAGTATTGCTACATATTTGTAGATGTAGATCGTCCAAATTAGTAGAGTCCTCAAAAGAGTCATTTTGACTCTGAAGATGACTACTGCTAAGGTTGTCGAAACGTCAGTCAACAACAACAAAAGCAGTCCTTCTCAGCACTCTACTAACCTGAACGATCTACATCTACAATATGTGACATCAATCAACGTCCATCAGTCTTGGGCCTATTCTTGAGGTAATTTTGAAGTTTTGGTTCATTCAACATTGCAGTATAAGTCTTTGTTAGACCTGGATAATTGGCAAGTATTGGTGGAACTTCCAGTTGACCAGAAAGAATAAAACCATTAACAAAACAAAAAAAGTTAATGTCAGCATATGTCACCTACACAATAAATGACAGAGTTATCAATGATTATCACATGGCTATCTTATGTTTGCCTCAGTAAATACCTTCTCTCCAAAGAAATATGTTTGCCCTTTGCAATTTTTTTGAAACATCTTTTCAAAATATGACAGATTTTTGGGGAAATAATTATCATTCAGGTCTTGCTTTACTTTTTCCTAAATACTGAAATTTTAGATTGTACGATCCTTTATAGTCATAGAGTAAACACAATAACTTTCCTTACCTTTTCAGGACTTTTAGTAAACCACATTTTAATAACTTTTAAGACACAATCTTGTATTTGATCAACAATGCCATCAGCCAATGCAATTTCCAGACTAGTTTCAGGCATGAAACCTTATGATCAAAGTACATTGTAAAATCACTAAAGTATTTTTTTTTCATTTACTATAAGTTTATATTATATCCTTGTGGAACATCATTTGAAGTATAGGCTCAGGTTAAATGCCATATAGCAAATTGGGAGGGAAACGTAACAATATAAACCATGAAACTCCTCACATTTATTCATTCAATCCTACACAACTAAAAAACATTTCATGTAATCTTTTCATTCTTCCATAGCCATTGTTGATATAAAAACAGTTTTTCCAAAATAGAAAACACTGGCATTGATTGATGCATCAAAACCATGCAAAAAAACTGCAACTGTGCAACATGCCAATATTTCATAAATGTTTACCATGTTCTCTTGGCAAGAAGCGAAGAATAGCCATACTTTGAGCTAAGGCCACATCGTCGAACTCAAGGATTGGTAACTGACCAAAAGGAGGTATGCCCTCTAAATTACAATCAAACAGCGTAAATTATATTGAATAGATGAATAGGATTAAACATAACAAATACTAAAAAGTTATAATTATAGGTTGAAATAACTGATTTATCTAAGTTACATTGAAATACACCATAGGGGTAGGAACAAATACGGATTCGTTTTTATCCACTTTCGACAGCGTTGCCAAACCTATATGGTTCAGTGGATCCGACCGCGTGCTAGTGTGGACGGAAGGCCTAGATGAGTTAGGCCTGTTTTATACGTGGTTTTTTCATGAGTCGAATTTCAAAACAAAAGATAACGAGGAATTTTATCTCATTATCTTTTGTCCCTAATGCATTCGACGCATGTAAAATTCAACATATAAAACAGGCCTAAGAATGGACGAGCCTTATACATAACAATAATAGTTTATCACAAACCTTAATTTAAAGCAGTTATATCTTTTTTACCAAGATTCCGATTATCTTCCCAATCAACTCCAGCCAAAGACAAAATAATGCGAATCGGTTCAGCTCTTGCTCGAAAAGGAAAATAACTCAGTTTATAGCGACGATTGGCTGCCATTACATTACGCAATTGATAAACATTACGCATCCAAGTCATTTGAAGTCATCTCAATTAAGTAATTTCAGTCGTTTGGATATAGAGCTCTGTCTAGAGACAATTGGCAATACTCTGATAGTTATAATATTTGAATTCGTTTCTTTTGTGGACGTTAACAGAATATTTAAGTTCAATGTAAAGTGGAAAATAAAAATAGCAATGATTTTTGCTTGCATTTATGATTTCAACCAATTTGGGTGCATTGAATGCAACGTTAATAAAACGTAAGGGGTATCTTGAGTTATTTAGTAGGCATAAGGAAAAATAGGAGAAGTTTCATATGAAAGAAGAGTTGAATAACTCCCTCATCACTTTTCCTGTCATATAGATATGAAACAAAAACTGGAAACAAACAAGCTTATAAAAAACAAATGTTAAAACAGTCACGTGACATGATCAGTTGTTAAGCTTGTTCGATCATTGAGTAATATATAGCCATAGAATTATGTAGCCTATGCAACAAAATACTTTTAATTGGGCATGAGAAGGACAGATAATTAAGTATCCATAAAAGTGTGGGTTATTTTTGTTCAGAAACAATCAATCTCGTGGCTTCAACATGCGTTTCTTAAATAATTTAGATCTTCTCAAAGACATGCGAGTTCGACCATGAGAAAACAACATTGTACTTGATACAGGATGAGGAAGTTCAATCCTTGATTGAGAATTTTCATTGCTACAATAGGTTTTCCTTCTTCTTTGATTGGTTGTGGTAAAGTTCCCGTACTTCTTTTCACATTTAACTAAAAAAGGCAAGCAATAAAGCTGTAAAATACAAATCACTAGTATGACACATCAAAACGTTCTCTAGTTTTGGTAATCACACAAATGCTATATAGATGCTTACATAATTGCTTTCTTTTCTTCATAGCACTTCTTGCTTCTTCCATAGCAGCCAAACGTTCCTTCAATGGAATACTGTTTGCTAATGCATAAAAAATCAGTACAAAATGAAGTTTCTAATGAATTATATATACTATTAAGACCTGACTTCGTCAACTTCGTAATATGTAAGTATTTTTAAAACTCATTTACCTGAAGTTGTTTCATACACAATCTTTCTTTCTTGAAGAAAATATCCAATCCATTTATCTCTTAGTTCTGATGTTTTAGCAAGAAATATACATGTGTTACTGCTGTGTTTGTTTGATAAACGCCATGAATTTTAACTAATACACCATTTTGACACACTAAAATGTATAAATTTGTCTGTGAAAAAACTGTTGTCGTTTGAATTAGTTGAATCAATTGATCAAATATAAAGTTTCCTCATTTCTAAAAATGTACCTTCACCGTCTTCCAGTTTTTCAAATTTGTAATTCTCCAAAATGATTCTTCCTTTCCATTCCATAGAACGTTTCTTTATTAGATCCTTACATGCAAAAAAATGTTTGCCTTAGTTTGACAGCCAGTACAACAACTAATCAAATAAGACATGGTTTTAAGTCATGGAAATATTACTTACTTACCTTTTTACAGTAAACAAGCTGATGATCAAAAAGAAACAACGTCACATTTTGTATTTTTCCCTTGGAAATTTTGCTGACTTCTCCAGAATGAACAAGTTGGCTGCTCTTTACAAGGACGTCTTCTCCCTCAAAATATATAGAAAGTTATGAGGTTTGCTGTGTTTTTATTAATGATATGTTCAATAAGAAAGAACAATACCTGCCATTGGTCAATTTTAAGTTGCCATTCAGCAATTTTTTTTATGTTAGCCACTTTTCTTTTCTTTTCATTTATACTCGATGCCACCTCTCGCATCGCTTCCAACGCATATTTTACATTGTTATAATCCCTATGTTCTGGACTGGTATACTTGAGAAGCTCCTAAAAATAAATGAAAAAAAGTAATGAGCTTGATTAAAAAAATTGTGGAACATAGATTTTATCTTTTTTCTGCATTCTCTGGTCAACTTATACACACTGCGTGACAAGAATCGGTTGTATGTCCAATTAACGTACACAGTAGAAGTTTCTAAATTTTTTCCCCTGGATACTTATCGCCTTTTCAAAAATTCAACCAACCCGAAAACAAACCATAGTCTTCAGTCATGAACCTTAAACGATGTCAAATATGTGAAGCTAACTCGAGTTTAATTCAAATTTCTTTCTTATTGCATATAAAGTTGAGAGTGGTGATTATTTGGCAATTTTATTTTGACACTGACACAATGTATAACTATGTACTTTTCACTTTTTGGTCTTTGTAATGACATGTTCCCATGATGAAACCGAGTACATTGAATCGATGTGACACCCCCACATTTACGCCCGTGTTTACAATACAAATAAAGATAGCAAGGGTGGTTGAAGATTGATGACGGAGGCGATGGACTATATTCACATATGCATGTTTTAATGTTTTAGTTTCTTTTGAAATCAATCGTAATTACGGATGAAATCATGGCAGAGCCGTCCCGAGAACGTTAATTGGGGGCACTCACAAAATAAGTTGTGTCCAACTGAATTCTTTTGAACGTGAATTGCTTTAAAAAGAAATCAGTCGAGCGCTGATGACTGCATGAAACCACTCAACTACCGTTCTTGGGACGACCCTGGAAGATAGTTCCAATATACATAAAAAAGTAAGCGTAAAATTCTCAAATTAAAGTTTTACCTGTAACTGTAAAGGGTATTTACATATTTTTTGAACTGGGGTAAGAAGAAAGCCATCTAAAGAAATCTGGATCATTTCTCGCAGCATTCGACATGCTTCAAAAAAATATTTATATTTGTCTTGTTGTAGAAGATTTTTCAACTCTGACGTTGCTCTCTCATGGTTCTTACAATATTCTGAGTACAGTTCAAATTTTTCTCTCTATGTAAAAAAAAAATAAGTAAAATCATTGTAACACCTTGCAACTTTTAATTTATCATACTTTTTGTTTATTCTTTAATAACTCGTGATGTTTCTCTGGACATTATTACACTTTAAATCCACTTCACAGGAATAGTGTTCAATTATCCTTACATTTTGTAAAAATACTGCACCAATTTCATCAACAGCTTCTTTGTGTAACATTGATTGATCAAATTCACGTTTGATAGAATGAAAAAAATCCAAATGAAAAATATAGATTTTTTCAATGTTGGAAAATATTGCCATCAGCAATGTTTCATTAAACATATCTGGTCGCTTCCTTGCTTGTTTGAGGAAACCCTACATAAACATAAGTTGTACTTATTTGTACTGCGCGATGTACAAAATGAATATATGTAATGTAAAATGAACAATTGTAAAAATGACATAACAATACGAACGAAAATTTTCATCTCTTGTCAGTCTCAGTTTGCAATCGTAACATTTGGACATGCATATTTATGAAGAGAATTTTGAGCATTAACTTATCTTGTTTGTATTTGGTTATCATTTTAATATGAAATATTGTGCAAGGACATCTCGAGAACGTTAATTGAAGGGGGTGTTTTATTCATATATTCAGTTAATTGATTTTGAAAAAAATAATTTATCAAACATCTTGAATTATCATGTTAAGCCTTTGCATGTGCTCAAATGAAACATTTATTGTAAAAATTTTTTGAATTATTCCATGTCATCATCATACTATAATGAATTTACCTCGATGATATCGTGAAGATTTTTAACGTAGTCACGTTCTGTGTTGACAATTTCTTCCAAAATCCTATCCCGGATTAGTTCGTTTGATAGACACTCATCGCTTCTAATCTCATATTCTTCATTTGCGTTTTCAAGGTTCCTTTTATAATTGCTTTCATACTTACTTAGTAAGTCCGCCGAGACTGGAATCTGAATGTCGAAGAAGTTTTTTTTAGATGTTTTGTGCATAATCATAGTTAAAATTGACAGTAGAAATAAATTATTTATTAAAGTGCATTACCCAAACAAAAGTAGCTGGAAACCAACCGATATTATCATTTGCAATTCCAAACCACCATTGAGGATCGTCAACATCATATACTGCAATAGCTTGGCCAGCTGTGAAACATAATTCTTCTTCGTTCATCGTTACATGATCCCATAGAGCTTCAGCATACATTAAAGGTTTTCCTCTCACCTTAAAAGTTGTGACATGCATTTTACAAAGCCTCCCTCAATGCTACAGTATTGCATGAGCTGTTTTATAATATAATTTGAATATTTTGACCTGCATGTTTTAATGATGAAAGTGGTTGTTATAACTATTTTGGTCAACTGGTTGATTACCTTGTCATTTGAATCATCATCAAAGTCCTGACTAGATTTCTTAAGACATGAAGGTAAAACACTGTAAATTGAAGGCGAATGCCTGTCGGTGGCGTCATTAACAACAGGAAATCCTTGTCGACTGAGAAATACATTGTCATTTGTGGTGTCATCATTGACATTGTTATATAGGTTTTTGCGTGACTCCATAGCTTGAAAATCGTCAATGGGATCATTTAATACAAGGCATGTAAAAGTATTACATTGGACACTTTTCTTCATATTTGCATCTTGGCTATCCATACTTGGTTCGCAAACCGATGAGAAACAAACTTCTTCCATTTCATTGCTGTTAGGTATATCTGTTGTTGTAGTGTATGGAAAGAAAGGTGAGTGAGAATTACAAGTACTTTTAGATTCAGAACGATTTTTTTCTATTTCAGATGCGTAACTTTTTCTGTTTGCCATTTGTTCTGTTACTTCAGCTTCCATTACATTTTCAAGTATGTCGGTTGGCATGGACAAAGTACGCTTTTGTCTTGTGTATGCATCTAGTTTTCTTAAAAGTACGCCTTGGTTGGCAACTATACCCATAAAAACCCCTTTACTGGATGACGATAACGCATCTTTTGACTGAGACAGTAATTCACATAAGTTTTCGCTGCAAGAATCATTTAATTTACGAAGGGAAGTCGTTCCACTGAAGTCAAGTTGATCCGATAGCACTGGAAGCTTTCCTGCAAGAGCCATCAAGCTTTGGGATTTGTTTATTAAAATGGAGGCTTAGGAGCTGGTTTTGTGGTCGTCTAGCAATGAGAACATCATGGCAATCTTTCATGGGCTTAGATAATCTTTCTGATTTACATTGAACACACCTTTGTGAAATTATTGGGTTATTATGTACAACATCTGCAAGTTGACTTAAAGATAATCTGCGATAATCTTCTGTCTCAGACACATTCGGTTCATTGGCTTCTACTTCACCATTGCCATCTTCAAAGTTAGACATTTTAACTTGATTTGCTGCAGTGTGGTTTGAAATTCCAATTTCACTTTGACAAATGCTCACAGATACATTTTTCATGCCCTCTGAAGTTTGATCTTCATTTGTACTGTTTAAGTTGATATGGAGCTCTGTTGGAAGTTGATCGTTCAATTCCAAATCTAAGTTAGATGAGCTGCGAAAAGATCTCTCTTCAGCAGTCAAAACTACTTCATCATTGTCTGATCTATTTCTATAATTTTCTGTCCATATACTCTGCTTTTGAGATGAGACAGAAGTTTCTTTTTGGTTTGATTCATCAGTACAAACATTTAATCTTTTATGACCTTGATGTTTGATTTTGTTTTTTTGACCAATGCTGCTAATCGTATTTCGGGCAGTTGTTTTGTAATTATTTTCTTTCTCTGTAGAATGAACATTCAGACTGTGTTTTTTTGACCTATGACTAGTTGGATACTTCTCACTTTTTTCTCGTGCATCCCATTTAATGTCGATTAAACAAGCCCGCGATCGTTTAAGGGAATAATACTTTTCCTTTTCTAATTCCAACGAGTCTTCTGAACTTGATATACCTGGATCACGCAAGATTTTCACATCCCTGAGTAGCTTGAAATTATTATCAGGTTCATTAAAGTTGCTGCTTGACGAGAGCGAGCCTCGTTTGTGTCTTGAAGTTTTAAACCAAGTGGAAAATAAACCCTTACTTCTGCGATCGTGCATGCATTTTCCATTCTTCTGTCTTTTATTTTCATACTCAAAGTCGTTGTTAAAATAGTCTTCACTAATTGCGTTACTTTGCTGACAAGTGGCGTCATTATGGCAGTTGATGTTATCCTGTAGAGCAAAATCTTGTCCTTGCCTTGTATTCGCTTCATTTTTATCACAAATCGAGATACAACTGTTGGAAGAGTAACTATTTAAAGCCGAAAATGTTAAAGCTTTGTTTTTTTTGCATCTGTTGCATGGCAATGTTAACGAGTCATTGACAATGTCTTTGCCATCTTGAATCGTTACTTTTTTCGTGGATAAACGTCTTCCTATAGAGAACAGTCGATTTTTCCATTTAATTCCAGTTGACTTTGTGGTTTCTTCAATTGCAGTTGATGATTGCGACATTACTTTTTCTTCCTGTTTTTCAAAACGTTCTCGTTAAAGTGTTTGTTAT
The DNA here is from genome assembly GCF_021976095.1 of Xenia sp. Carnegie-2017. Lineage (NCBI taxonomy): Eukaryota > Metazoa > Cnidaria > Anthozoa > Malacalcyonacea > Xeniidae > Xenia > Xenia sp. Carnegie-2017. Next base: position 1,555,690 of record NW_025813485.1, on the reverse strand, counting down.
AAAATATCATGGAATTCATAGAGAAATACACGTTAACAAAGTTCATCGACAAATCCATTGGAATGCTTTTAACAATTACTATGCAAACTAAAGTATCATTCTACACACTATTAATGTTTACTTTATAACTCATATAACTTATGATCAAGTTTCTAAAGATCAGTAAAACTTTTCGACAATATTTGCTCGACATAGATTAAACATTCGCTTAGTAAATGAAGCAAATTACATATACACAAGACTAGTGAAATCATTGGTAAACAAAAATGTTATATTTTACCTTTACTTTACGTTGCTAACCACGATATATGCAAATGTTGTTTTGATACTCAAGCTAAACACAGACAGTTAATATGAGTTTTTAGGTGTTCTATTTTCGATAGGAAGTCGATGGTTATCAACCAGAAATATGCAGGTTAACGAAACGCAATGAAACAAATCGTAGTTTGCTGTTAACTTGACTGAAACATCTGCTGATAAATATTGCAGATATAAGTAGAAGTACAATATTTCTCGACTAAATATATTGTATTACTTCAGACATATTTACATGATCGTGATGATGTGGATGGCACTGTGTTAGATAGGATTATCCATTTCATTTTCAGTTCCATTCTTTTTTTTGTCACACATGAAAACGCATTCAACCATTTATTGTGATTCTTCTCTGTACACTTTAATTTCTTATCTTTCTAAAGGAAGCTCTTGTTGATGGCCGATTGTGAAAATGGTAAATTGTGTGAATTATTTTGCTAACAAATTCATTTGCTTAATTAGATTCTAAAGGAGATTAAAATGACAATTTAATGCTTGGCTGAAAAATCCAAGTTAATTTCACTTATGCATGTAAAAAGACCTTCATAGTAAATCAAAAATACTCTATATATGCATGAAAGGTCCAAATCGACGAAACAAATATTCAGTTCATTGGATTCAAACCTAGTCTTGCGATAACTGCTATGTATAAACAAAACAGTGTTTACCTTTTGAAGCAACCTAATTAATTTTGAGTCTAGATATTTATATTTAAAAGTCAACTGAATAATAAAGCTTAAGTTTTTGTAGAAACTTATATCTCGGTGAAGCATGGGTACCATATTGCTGATAAGTGTACGATGTCATATTTGGTATTGCAATCCAGTATTTCGTAATTTAGAAACAAGTATATAATATCATTGTCGTTGATGGTTGATAGTACTCAACATCAGATAAAAATTTCGCAATTTCTGGTTACATAATCTTGCGTAAGAAAGATAAGTTGTGAAGGTTACTAAGGGAAAAAGACATCTGTCTTATGGTGTGTTCATCATATAGTTAATTTATGAATTTTTGTCAGTAAAATTTGATCAATATGTATTACGCAAAACTAAGTTTGAACACTGTTGCGTACCAACGAAACTTTAATACAGGCAAACAGTATTTAATATGTTATAATAGTCTATCTTTCTTGAAAGCTGAGCGTTGGCTTATATCAGAGCTTATATATATACATTAACAAACACTTTTCTTACTCTTTTTCTATATTTATGCATATTTTTCCCTTTTTGACAGGGTTTTTTTTGTTGTTCTCCAATAGCGAATATTGTCATATTCAGACCATTTAATATTATATATTCTTTACCGAGTTTCATAGATATTTTTCAGCTTTCAACTTTAACTATCATTCTCTTTACTTTAACTATCACACGCTTTACTTATTAGCTTTCAGAATTTGTCACGTAACTCGACATTCATACTCCATAAATACCTTTTAGAGGTTTTTTTAGTTTCAAACTGTATTGTCTTTTGCCGTGTACAATTATAATATTTTGTCACTGCTTTGTCTTCTATTAATATGATCTCATATTTATATACTTTTGCTTTAGTCGTTTATCTTATTTTCTTTCTGCTTGGTTGTTAAGTATTCATCGCAATTGGCAAATGATATTACAATTGTCTTTCCGGTTGATTTTCATCATTTATTTTTATATATTAAATTCTTTAATGCTCTCGTTACGCTATTTCCCTCTTAACATGACGTTCAGTTATTCGCTTTATTAACACCCATGAAACTTATAAATGCCAGTAGCTTAAGTCTTTACTTTTCAACACAAAACAAATGGGGAAAAAACCTTCAAAAAATCACCATGGGGAAAAGAGGTTACATAAAAAAGGTATAGATGTGCTAGAGATACCAAGAATATCATACCAGTTATAAAGTATAGACGTATAGAGAAAGACATTAACAAAGACGTAAACGGGTATTTTTCAGGAGATCGTGAAGCCAAAATGATAGTGGATGTGAGAATGCAAAAAAAAACACGGAGAAACGGTGACTGGCAATTTAACAGATATAAATGATGAATGTTGTTTAGGTAAAGTGATGATTGTATGTGAAGTAAGAGTAAGGTTTTCAAGAGCTCGAGAATAAAATAGATATTGATGATATGGAGAAAATAATAGATATTCAGAAAGAAAAGAAAAGGAAAGAGCAGAAAAAAGGTGAAAGGAAAAGATTAAAGAGATGAAGAAAGATACCATTTTTAGAAAGAAGTTGATGGTTCAATTGACAAGAAATATGAGATTGTAAAGACCAAGACAAAACCAAACAATTTGATCAAGAAAAACCAAGTCACTGGTATAAGGAGGGGAGAGGTAACAAGATTCAGGAAGAACTAAATTAGTTGGTACAAAAATGAAATGCCATTTTGCATGAAAATTTATACATCTATTTAGCGCCCACCCAATAAAAAAAAGCAAAAAAAACATGATAACAAGGAAAATAGAGTATTACTATGGCTAAATCAATAACTGAACATCATATTTGTTAGAATACATCAAATTTATTGCTGTTGTTTACATTTTGTTTTTTCATATTCATCAAAATTTCTATGTTATATTTATTTTATCTTTATGACAAATCATCATCGTCAAAAAGGTCATCAAATGCTGTCAAATATAAATTTATATTAGTAAATTAAGCATGGAAATGATTTTTATATAATTAAACAAACCATGATGATACTTTGAAAAAATATAAACTAAGGTTCACGTACCATTGAAGAAATCCCCATGAACAGCCCTTTCACTTGCAGCTATATCTGCTTTCATATTGGAAGAAGAAGCCTAGAAAAATTAATTACCTGAAAACTAGGTACAGCAAATCTTGGGGAGCTTTGAGGATAGAAAAAGCTATTGAACCAAAAGTTGTCCTATTTAACTTACAAACATAGCGAATATGTATACCATGGGAAGAAAAGGAAATGAGAGATTGGAAACAAGTTAATGCTTCATTTCAGCCAACATCCATTGCAAAAATTGGTTGTATGTAAATAAACCCTTGCCTTGTTGATATAATGTTAAACTAAAAAATTGCTTCTTCACATTTGCTACACAAATGCCTATTGATAATGATACATTACACAAACTAAATGTAGTATGACACATTAAAGACTGTAAGTTTTATTTATAAAATTTCCCCTCAGAGTGACATTGGTTAAGCTGTTTCGAATTCGACTTGTAATGCATTCTGTGTGAAAACTGAAGAAATATTTTTTAATGTTATACCAGTTATACACTGTCAGCTACGCACTACTCAACTCAAACTGATATTCACCTCATCCATATCCATTAAACTAGAATCCACTCCTTCAGGAAACATTTCATCTTGTACAAGATTACCCGTAGGCTTCATAATATAATGAATGTTATACTCAATTTTCCGACGTTCTTTATTTTGAACAGGCAAATTTAACGAAGAATGTTAAACTTCAAAGTTTTTTTGAAATTTCTATTTTTCCATCCCTCAAAATGTGTTTTTAAACAAGCTTTTTATAATTGTGCCATCTTCGATTTAAGAGCAAACCAAATTAAATCTATCTTATTTGATTTTTGCAAAAAGTGTTGCTTTATCTCATATTTTGAAATTAATTTAAAACGTCAAATTAATTTTAAAATTATAAACATAACCTCTTTCTAAATGATGGTTTTCCGTAAACATTGTATAAGCTGTTCACAATACTTTTACTGTTCAAATCGGTCATAATTCATCATCTTTACACGATTTTTCATTAATTAAACCTGCTTGTGATATGCTGTACTAAAAATGGTTGTTTTTAATATCTATATTTTCAATCGTGACGGCACATTTCTTTATTATTATGAATGGAATCGACGAACTAACATTGATATGCCAAAATTTGAGGTACGTGACAAAATTGATTCATTTAATATTGGAAGTGGTTACGGTTAGAAATATTTTTTTTATCAATGCCGATTTAATTTCTCATTTTTATAAATGCAAAAGCTATGAAATATAACAATCTGTGGCTAAGAATAAGGTAGGGTTTGGACGTTCGGGTGGGTTTTATTTTTGTTTTGATAAGTATATATTGATGGCGCAAATATAACTGTGAAAACTAAAGATTGGATCCTTAACTACGGCGTTTGATATTAACAGCAGTTAGTGACTGATAGTAATGAATGTTAGCAAAGAATACGACCAAAAACATAAGATCATCTCTAACGATATTTATATAAAGCAGTGCAGAAAACAATTCTTTCACTCTTGATGCACATAAATAGCAGTCAAGGTAGAACTGTTCTTGGGGGAAGTATTAGCTTTTGCTGCCAGTATCCCAGCTGATTTGAACCCCCCTGAAATTGGACCCCTTAGCTCAATTGATTTCATTTGGTTTTTGTAGTGATACACGGTCTAACTTTTTTGGGGTCCAATGCTGTGAAGGGAGGTGTACATAACAGCTAGAGGATGTAGACCATGTCCAAACCTGCAAGCAGTTATGGAGGGGGGAGTCCAAATCTGCTGTGACATGAGTGGTCCATTATTTGAGTGGTTATTCATTAGGATTTAGCTCTTGAACTATATAATCACCAGACTTAAAATACAAAGAAAGTTTGATGAGATTTATTTTGACAGTAAAAAATCCCCTTTCACTTTAAGAAAGTTTAATTAAATCTAGGGGATGTATCTTTTGTAAATTTATAGGAATTCAAGTTATTACATGGCATGCTGTTTTCAATCAAGTCTTTTGTAACTAGATTATCACCAACAGATGGGTATGAATTATTTATGATGAAAAGTCAAATCACTTAAACTATGTTGAAGAAATTTTTAAAATTTTCACTTCACAGGAAGAATTCCTTCTTAAGTTATCAAACAAATAAATACAAATTGCATTTTTATGAAACCCCAACTGGTCTTAAGTTTGTGATGAATACAGATCTCACTGTGGGAAATATTAAGCCTGTTCTTCATGATATCTATAATAAGGTAATGCAACAAAAATTACATAAATAGTTTCAATACATGAAGTACAATATTTTTTTTCATTTTAGGTATATGTCGAATACATTATTAAGAATCCTCTAGCAAAGCTAAATGAACCTATACAAAGTTCTTTATTTAGTACTAAACTAGATGAGCTTGTAAAGTCCCTGCCATTTTTCTAGACTCATAGAACATCAGTTATAAATAATGAAACTTATTTGTTATGTATTAGGTGAATTATATCAGAGAAAATGTTGGAGAAAATGAAAATAAGCATTTTGTTGTAATTTTCCAGCAACATGTTGTGAGTCTCCAAAAACATCTTCTAACTCTCCATTATTATGTTGTAACTCTCCAGTAACATGTTTTATCTCTCCAAAAAATGTAACTCTCCAGTAACATGTTTTATCTCTCCAAAAAATGTAAGTCTCCAGTAACATGTTTTATCTCTCCAAAAAATGTAACTCTCCAGTAACATGTCACTCAACTTTTACTTTTATAGATTGTTTTTGTCTCAATTACTTTTCAATTTCTGCAGCTTTTTGCTGGCCTTTTTAACATAACTCCAACAATCTCAACTTTTATAAAAGCTTTTTCACAAATTGTTCTTACCATGGAAAGTATTTGTATGTCATTGAAGAATATTATGGGAAGAAAAACTAAATGGCAACAATCACTTTAAAAAATTGTAGAATTATGTGAACAGTGGCATGTTTATTATAGAAAGTAAGAAATATAAAATTGAAGAAATATATTTTGTGACTAAAGATGTCAAGTATTGCCAACTCTCTGGTACAAATTTCCTGAAATATAATCAGACATGTCCAGTATGATTACATTTCAGGAAATTTAAGGTAACTGCAACGAATTATTCATATCATAAATTTATATTGCACGTACTTGCCCTAGGGGCATTGGTGCTGACACAGTGGCCAAAAGCAATTGCAAAGCTTTTTCCTCTAAGGAATATTTCAATACTATAGTCTTTATCTGTACCGTTAAAACCGTACTTTAAATATCTAAATTAAGGCGACAGACCTTATTATTTGAGGCAATGTTAAAAATATTTCTGAGAAAAGATATGGCGAAGATATTCTACTTTCCTAAACTTTGTTGTTATGAAAATTGGTTTGATTGAACAGTGTCACATTTCACATACAAACCAAAATCCTATACCATAAAAGCTATTTAATATGTTCTGTACGAAATATATGCCTGTAAAATGGACGCAAAATTTTAAGAACTTAAGACTTAAGTGTAAATCGTGTCCATGGCAAAATTGTGTAAGTTGGCACGTTGATTTTGTTTTGTTTAAACTTTCCTAAACTAGCTCTTAGAGTAAAAATTGGATAGTTTCAATAAATTATAAAAAAATTCTACCACGAAATCACGACGTAGCTACAATATAAATGTTGAGTTTATCAGTTTGTTGTCAAATGGGTTGCAACTCGCTAATATTCGCAACGCGCAATGATTTAACTCTCTCTTACTAACTAATCTAATCTTTCATTCGAATAACATTTATTGTAAACAACATAACATCCTTTTTAGCACTTGATCATTTATTTAACGGAAATTTTCTTGAAATATTTACTTACAAGAATAATTAATGCTTGTTAAAGTATTTTTTTTAAGTGTTATCCCTAACTTCCTTTCTCACACCGTTTTCCTTTGTAACCTTTGGGACATTTACATTTAAATGTCTTTCCCTTCTTGGAACATTTTCCTTTGTTTAAACATGGTTTAGAAGCACAAGGCGAATCTACAAAGTTAAAAATTATTTTGTCTTTATCGAAAAAAGCATTTTAATTTACAGAAATAACATTTTCTTTCCCTAACCTCCTTTCTCACACCGTTTTCCTTTGTAACCTTTGGGACATTTACATTTAAATGTCTTGCCCTTCTTGGAACATTTTCCTTTGTTTAAACATGGTTTAGAAGCACAAGGCGAATCTGGAAATTTAAAAATTATTTTGTCTTCATCGAAAAAAGCATTTTAATTTACAGAAATAACATTTGCTTTCATTAACCTCCTTTCTCACACCGTTTTCCTTTGTAACCTTTGGGACATTTACATTTAAATGTCTTGCCCTTCTTGGAACATTTTCCTTTGTTTAAACATGGTTTTGAAGCACAAGGCGAGTCTGGAAATTTAAAAATTAGTTTGTCTTTATCGAAAAAAAGCATTTTCATCTACAGAAATAAGATTTGCTTTCCCTAACCTCCTTTCTCACACCGTTTTCCTTTGTAACCTTTGGGACATTTACATTTAAATGTTTTTCCCTTCTTGGAACATTTTCCTTTGTTTAAACATGGTTTAGAAGCACAAGGTGAACCTACAAATTTAAAGATTAATTTGTCTTTATCGAAAAAAGCATTTTAATCTACAGAAATAACATTTGCTTTCCCTAACCTCCTTTCTCACACCGTTTTCCTTTATAACCTTTGGGACATTTACATTTAAATGTCTTTCCCTTCTTGGAACATTTTCCTTTGTTTAAACATGGTTTAGAAGCACAAGGAACCTACAAATTTAAAGATTAATTTGTCTTTATCGAAAAAAGCATTTTAATCTACAGAAATAACATTTGCTTTCCCTAACCTCCTTTCTCACACCGTTTTCCTTTGTAACCTTTGGGACATTTACATTTAAATGTCTTGCCCTTCTTGGAACATTTTCCTTTGTTTAAACATGGTTTAGAAGCACAAGGCGAACCTACAAATTTATAAATTAATTTGTCTTTATCGAAAAAAACATTTTCATCTACAGAAATAACATTTGCTATCCCTAACCTCCTTTCTCACACCGTTTTCCTTTGTAACCTTTGGGACATTTACATTTAAATGTCTTTCCTTTCTTGGAACATTTTCCTTTGTTTAAACATGGTTTAGAAGCACAAGGCGAAACTAGAAAATTAACTTTTAATGGTAAATATTCCAAGTGTAACTTCATGGGCAGAGTGTATGATAAACATGGTATCTCTAATTGTCAAAGTCGCGTTTAAATACTATATTTACTTTTTCTTTGGCATCTCTTTCCCAAAAAGCCACGACGACAGGTGCACGAAAAACTGTTTTTCTTGTTTTTACAAATACCACCATTTTTGCAAGGAGCTGATGAACATGGCGTGACTGAGTGTATATAAAAAAAACAAGTTAACATCATCAATGTTTTAATTGTATAATTCAAATATTTTATTACTGTATAACCCTACCACACTTAGCAAATTTTTTGAGATGCTTCCATTTTATCGTAACTCCCACTTCCTTACAATCTTCTTCATATGTTGCAAAAGACGAGCAAAGACATGCTTCAAAATTATCTTCACAAGCGCAAACATCATATTTACAATTTTCTATATAACCCTCTTTATGTGGATCTAGTTCCTTGTTGCAGGTAGAAAACGGACGCTTTAATAAAGAAGAACATTCTTCTTTAGCATTCTGGACCCGTTTACTTGCATTTTTACACGGATTATTTTCAATCGCAGTTTCATTAGGGCAACTTTCTGCCAACTTCCACGAATTACCAAAATCGATCGCTTTCTTCAACACTTTCTTTCTCGAAATGAAATCATCCTTTCGTTTTCCATTGAAGTTTCCACAAAGACCCGATAATAACTCACTTTGATATGAACATTGAATATGCCATCGTAGTGAACAGTCAAACCAATTGGTGCTGATTTGTATACCAAACTTCTTAAACTGTTGAACTTTGACATCTTTAAATATTAAAAAGAGATATTGCAACAGTTAGCTGTAAAGTGTTATGAGTTTTACCATTCTTAATATTACCTTCTTTTTTATACGGCAATGTAATATTTTCATCATTAATAATGACTCTTTCTCCTCGACTTAAATATATTGTCAAATTCTGCAACTTAACAGTGATTGCATTTGTACATGTTGCCCTTCGTTTACCACATGGTTTATTATCTTGAATAATAAGGAATGTATCATCAACATCTTTAGCCAATACATAATCACACCTTCCCATGAAATTGTAACGTTTTCCATCAAATGTTCTATAGTGAGGATCTCCTGTCGCTGTGCATAAACCTGTTCCTAAAAAAATCATAATATCGCTACATAAAACAACCAAAAATATTTCCTTTGCTTTTTTAACATAATTTTGATAATAATTGGAAAAAAATTTGCTATCCCTAACCTCCTTTCTCACACCGTTTTCCTTTAAAACCTTTGGGACATTTACATTTAAATGTCTTTCCCTTCTTGGAACATTTTCCTTTGTTTAAACATGGTTTAGAAGCACAAGGCGAACCTACAAATTTAAAAATTAATTTGTCTTTATCGAAAAATACATTTTCATCTACAGAAATGACATTTGCTTTCCCTAACCTCCTTTCTCACACCGTTTTCCTTTGTAACCTTTGGGACATTTACATTTAAATGTCTTTCCCTTCTTGGAGCATTTTCCTTTGTTTAAACATGGTTTAGAAGCACAAGGCGAACCTACAAATTTAAAATTAATTTGTCTTTATCGAAAAGCATTTTAATTTACAGAAATAACATTTGCTATCCCTAACCTCCTTTCTCACACCGTTTTCCTTTGTAACCTTTGGGACATTTACATTTAAATGTCTTTCCCTTCTTGGAACATTTTCCTTTGTTTAAACATGGTTTAGAAGCACAAGGCGAATCTGGAAATTTAAAAATTATTTTGTCTTTATCGAAAAAAGCATTTTAATTTACAGAAATAACATTTGCTTTCCCTAACCTCCTTTCTCACACCGTTTTCCTTTGTAACCTTTGGGACATTTACATTTAAATGTCTTTCCCTTCTTGGAGCATTTTCCTTTGTTTAAACATGGTTTAGAAGCACAAGGCGAACCTACAAATTTAAAGATTAATTTGTCTTTATCGAAAAAAGCATTTTAATTTACAGAAATAACATTTGCTTTCCCTAACCTCCTTTCTCACACCGTTTTCCTTTGTAACCTTTGGGACATTTACATTTAAATGTCTTTCCCTTCTTGGAGCATTTTCCTTTGTTTAAACATGGTTTAGAAGCACAAGGCGAACCTACAAATTTAAAAATTAATTTGTCTTTATCGAAAAAAGCATTTTAATTTACAGAAATAACATTTGCTATCCCTAACCTCCTTTCTCACACCGTTTTCCTTTGTAACCTTTGGAACATTTACATTTAAATGTCTTTCCCTTCTTGGAACATTTTCCTTTGTTTAAGCATGGTTTAGAAGCACAAGGCGAAACTAGAAAATTAACTTTTAATGGTAAATATTTCAAGTGTAACTTCATGGGCAGAGTGTATGATAAACATGGTATCTCTAATTGTCAAAGTCGCGTTTAAATACTATATTTACTTTTTCTTTGGCATCTCTTTCCCCAAAAGCCACGACGACAGGTGCACGAAAAACTGTTTTTCTTGTTTTTACAAATACCACCATTTTTGCAAGGAGCTGATGAACACGGCGTGACTGAGTGTATATAAAAAAACCAAGTTAACATCATCAATGTTTTAATTGTATAATTCAAATATTTTATTACTGTATAGCCCTACCACACTTAGCAAATTTTTTGAGATGCTTCCATTTTATCGTAACTCCCACTTCCTTACAATCTTCTTCATATGTTGCAAAAGACGAGCAAAGACATGCTTCAAAATTATCTTCACAAGCGCAAACATCATATTTACAATTTTCTATATAACCCTCTTTATGTGGATCTAGTTCCCTGTTGCAGGTAGAAAACGGACGCTTTAATAAAGAAGAACATTCTTCTTTAGCATTCTGGACCCGTTTACTTGCATTTTTACACGGATTATTTTCAATCGCAGTTTCATTAGGGCAACTTTCTGTCAACTTCCACGAATTACCAAAATCGATCGCTTTCTTCAACACTTTCTTTTCTCGCGAAATGAAATCGTCCTTTCGTTTTCCATTGAAGTTTCCACAAAGACCCGATAATTTTCCCCAATAAAGTTTACTCACTTTGATATGAACATTGAATATGCCATCGTAGTGAACAGTCAAACCAATTCCGGTGCTGATTTTTATACCAAACTTCTTAAACTGTTGAACTTTGACATCTTTAAATATTAAAAAGAGATATTGCAACAGTTAGCTGTAAAGTGTTATGAGTTTTACCATTCTTAATATTACCTTCTTTTTTATACGGCAATGTAATATTTTCATCATTAATAATGACTCTTTCTCCTCGACTTAAATATATTGTCAAATTCTGCAACTTAACAGTGATTGCATTTGTACATGTTGCCCTTCGTTTACCACATGGTTTATTATCTTGAATAATAAGGAATTTATCATCAACATCTTTAGCCAATACATAATCACACCTTCCCATGAAATTGTAACGTTTTCCATCAAATGTTCTATAGTGAGGATCTCCTGTCGCTGTGCATAACCCTGTTCCTAAAAAAAAATCATAATATCGCTACATAAAACGACAAAAAATATTTCCTTTGCTTTTTTAACATAATTTTGATAATAATTGGAAAAAAATTTGCTATCCCTAACCTCCTTTCTCACACCGTTTTCCTTTGTAACCTTTGGGACATTTACATTTAAATGTCTTTCCCTTCTTGGAACATTTTCCTTTGTTTAAACATGGTTTAGAAGCACAAGGCGAACCTACAAATTTAAAAATTAATTTGTCTTTATCGAAAAAAGCATTTTAATCTACAGAAATAACATTTGCTTTCCCTAACCTCCTTTCTCACACCGTTTTCCTTTGTAACCTTTGGGACATTTACATTTAAATGTCTTTCCCTTCTTGGAACATTTTCCTTTGTTTAAACATGGTTTAGAAGCACAAGGCGAACCTACAAATTTAAAATTAATTTGTCTTTATCGAAAAAGCATTTTCATCTACAGAAATAACATTTGCTTTCCCTAACCTCCTTTCTCACACCGTTTTCCTTTGTAACCTTTGGGACATTTACATTTAAATGTCTTGCCCTTCTTGGAACATTTTCCTTTGTTTAAACATGGTTTAGAAGCACAAGGCGAACCTACAAATTTAAAAATTAATTTGTCTTTATCGAAAAAGCATTTTCATCTACAGAAATAACATTTGCTTTCCCTAACCTCCTTTCTCACACCGTTTTCCTTTGTAACCTTTGGGACATTTACATTTAAATGTCTTGCCCTTCTTGGAACATTTTCCTTTGTTTAAACATGGTTTAGAAGCACAAGGCGAACCTACAAATTTAAAATTAATTTGTCTTTATCGAAAAAAACATTTTCATCTACAGAAATAACATTTGCTTTCCCTAACCTCCTTTCTCACACCGTTTTCCTTTGTAACCTTTTGGACATTTACATTTAAATGTCTTGCCCTTCTTGGAACATTTTCCTTTGTTTAAACATGGTTTAGAAGCACAAGGCGAATCTACAAATTTAAAAATTAATTTGACTTTATCTAAAAAGCATTTTCATCAATAGAAATAACATTTGTTATCTCTAACCTCCTTTCTCACACCGTTTTCCCTTAAAATCTTTTGACATTTACATTTAAATGTCTTGCCCTTCTTGGAACATTTTCCTTTGTTTAAACATGGTTTAGAAGCACAAGCGAACCTACAAATTTAAAAATTAATTTGTCTTTATCGAAAAAAAGCATTTTCATCTACAGAAATAACATTTGCTTTCCCTAACCTCCTTTCTCACACCGTTTTCCTTTGTAACCTTTGGGACATTTACATTTAAATGTCTTTCCCTTCTTGGAACATTTTCCTTTGTTTAAACATGGTTTAGAAGCACAAGGCGAACCTACAAATTTAAAGATTAATTTGTCTTTATCGAAAAAAGCATTTTAATCTACAGAAATAACATTTGCTTTCCCTAACCTCCTTTCTCACACCGTTTTCCTTTGTAACCTTTGGGACATTTACATTTAAATGTCTTGCCCTTCTTGGAACATTTTCCTTTGTTTAAACATGGTTTAGAAGCACAAGGCGAACCTACAAATTTAAAATTATTTTGTCTTTATCGAAAAAGAATTTTAATTTACAGAAATAACATTTGCTTTCCCTAACCTCCTTTCTCACACCGTTTTCCTTTGTAACCTTTGGGACATTTACATTTAAATGTCTTGCCCTTCTTGGAACATTTTCCTTTGTTTAAACATGGTTTAGAAGCACAAGGCGAACCTACAAATTTAAAAATTAATTTGTCTTTATCGAAAAAGCATTTTCATCTACAGAAATAACATTTGCTTTCCCTAACCTCCTTTCTCACACCGTTTTCCTTTGTAACCTTTGGGACATTTACATTTAAATGTCTTGCCCTTCTTGGAACATTTTCCTTTGTTTAAACATGGTTTAGAAGCACAAGGCGAACCTACAAATTTAAAAATTAATTTGTCTTTATCGAAAAGCATTTTCATCTACAGAAATAACATTTGCTTTCCCTAACCTCCTTTCTCACACCGTTTTCCTTTGTAACCTTTGGGACATTTACATTTAAATGTCTTGCCCTTCTTGGAACATTTTCCTTTGTTTAAACATGGTTTAGAAGCACAAGAACCTACAAATTTAAAATTAATTTGTCTTTATCGAAAAAAACATTTTCATCTACAGAAATAACATTTGCTTTCCCTAACCTCCTTTCTCACACCGTTTTCCTTTGTAACCTTTTGACATTTACATTTAAATGTCTTGTCCTTCTTGGAACATTTTCCTTTGTTTAAACATGGTTTAGAAGCACAAGGCGAATCTACAAATTTAAAATTAATTTGACTTTATCTAAAAAGCATTTTCATCAATAGAAATAACATTTGTTATCTCTAACCTCCTTTCTCACACCGTTTTCCTTAAAATCTTTTGGACATTTACATTTAAATGTCTTGCCCTTCTTGGAACATTTTCCTTTGTTTAAACATGGTTTAGAAGCACAAGGCGAACCTACAAATTTAAAAATTAATTTGTCTTTATCGAAAAAAAGCATTTTCATCTACAGAAATAACATTTGCTTTCCCTAACCTCCTTTCTCACACCGTTTTCCTTTGTAACCTTTGGGACATTTACATTTAAATGTCTTGCCCTTCTTGGAACATTTTCCTTTGTTTAAACATGGTTTAGAAGCACAAGGCGAACCTACAAATTTAAAATTAATTTGTCTTTATCGAAAAAACATTTTCATCTACAGAAATAACATTTGCTTTCCCTAACCTCCTTTCTCACACCGTTTTCCTTTGTAACCTTTTGACATTTACATTTAAATGTCTTGCCCTTCTTGGAACATTTTCCTTTGTTTAAACATGGTTTAGAAGCACAGGCGAATCTACAAATTTAAAAATTAATTTGACTTTATCTAAAAAGCATTTTCATCAATAGAAATAACATTTGTTATCTCTAACCTCCTTTCTCACACCGTTTTCCCTTAAAATCTTTTGGACATTTACATTTAAATGTCTTGCCCTTCTTGGAACATTTTCCTTTGTTTAAACATGGTTTAGAAGCACAAGGCGAACCTACAAATTTAAAAATTAATTTGTCTTTATCGAAAAAAGCATTTTCATCTACAGAAATAACATTTGCTTTCCCTAACCTCCTTTCTCACACCGTTTTCCTTTGTAACCTTTGGGACATTTACATTTAAATGTCTTTCCCTTCTTGAACATTTTCCTTTGTTTAAACATGGTTTAGAAGCACAAGGCGAACCTACAAATTTAAAGATTAATTTGTCTTTATCGAAAAAAGCATTTTAATCTACAGAAATAACATTTGCTTTCCCTAACCTCCTTTCTCACACCGTTTTCCTTTGTAACCTTTGGGACATTTACATTTAAATGTCTTGCCCTTCTTGGAACATTTTCCTTTGTTTAAACATGGTTTAGAAGCACAAGGCGAACCTACAAATTTAAAAATTATTTTGTCTTTATCGAAAAAAGAATTTTAATTTACAGAAATAACATTTGCTTTCCCTAACCTCCTTTCTCACACCGTTTTCCTTTGTAACCTTTGGGACATTTACATTTAAATGTCTTGCCCTTCTTGGAACATTTTCCTTTGTTTAAACATGGTTTAGAAGCACAAGGCGAACCTACAAATTTAAAAATTAATTTGTCTTTATCGAAAAAAAGCATTTTCATCTACAGAAATAACATTTGCTTTCCTAACCTCCTTTCTCACACCGTTTTCCTTTGTAACCTTTGGGACATTTACATTTAAATGTCTTGCCCTTCTTGGAACATTTTCCTTTGTTTAAACATGGTTTAGAAGCACAAGGCGAACCTACAAATTTAAAAATTAATTTGTCTTTATCGAAAAAAAGCATTTTCATCTACAGAAATAACATTTGCTTTCCCTAACCTCCTTTCTCACACCGTTTTCCTTTGTAACCTTTGGGACATTTACATTTAAATGTCTTGCCTTTCTTGGAACATTTTCCTTTGTTTAAACATGGTTTAGAAGCACAAGGCGAACCTACAAATTTAAAAATTAATTTGTCTTTATCGAAAAAAAGCATTTTCATCTACAGAAATAACATTTGCTTTCCCTAACCTCCTTTCTCACACCGTTTTCCTTTGTAACCTTTGGTACATTTACATTTAAATGTCTTGCCCTTCTTGGAACATTTTCCTTTGTTTAAACATGGTTTAGAAGCACAAGGCGAACCTACAAATTTAAAAATTATTTTGTCTTTATCGAAAAAAGCATTTTAATTTACAGAAATAACATTTGCTTTCCCTAACCTCCTTTCTCACACAGTTTTCCTTTGTAACCTTTGGGACATTTACATTTAAATGTCTTTCCTTCTTGGAACATTTTCCTTTGTTTAAACATGGTTTAGAAGCACAAGGCGAATCTGAAATTTAAAATTAATTAGTCTTTATCGAAAAAAAATTTTCATCTACAGAAGTAACATTTGCTTTCCCTGACCTCCTTTCTCACACCGTTTTCCTTTGTAACCTTTGGGACATTTACATTTAAATGTCTTGCCCTTCTTGGAACATTTTCCTTTATTCAAACATGGTTTAGAAGCACAAGGCGAAACTGCAAATTTAAACATGCATAAAAATATCTTTACTAAAAAAAAGCCATATGATATACAAAAACAACATTTGCTATCCCTAACCTCTTTTATGTAATATTTACTGATAAAGATAAGTAATGCTTGTTAAAGTATTTTTTTTAAGTGCTATCCCTAACCTTCTTTCTCACACCGTTTTCCTTTGTAACCTTTGGGACATTTACATTTAAATGTCTTTCCCTTCTTGGAACATTTTCCTTTGTTTAAACATGGTTTAGAAGCACAAGGCGAATCTGGAAATTTAAAAATTAATTAGTCTTTATCGAAAAAAACATTTTCATCTACAGAAGTAACATTTGCTTTCCCTGACCTCCTTTCTCACACCGTTTTCCTTTGTAACCTTTGGGACATTTACATTTAAATGTCTTTCCTTCTTGGAACATTTTCCTTTGTTTAAACATGGTTTAGAAGCACAAGGTGAACCTACAAATTTAAAATTAATTTGTCTTTATTGAAAAACATTTTCATCTACAGAAATAACATTTGCTTTCCTAACCTCCTTTCTCACACCGTTTTCCTTTGTAACCTTTGGGACATTTACATTTAAATGTCTTGCCTTTCTTGGAACATTTTCCTTTGTTTAAACATGGTTTAGAAGCACAAGGCGAACCTACAAATTTAAAATTAATTTGTCTTTATCGAAAAAGCATTTTCATCTACAGAAATAACATTTGCTTTCCCTAACCTCCTTTCTCACACGTTTTCCTTTGTAACCTTTGGGACATTTACATTTAAATGTCTTGCCTTTCTTGGAACATTTTCCTTTGTTTAAACATGGTTTAGAAGCACAAGGCGAACCTACAAATTTAAAAATTAATTTGTCTTTATCGAAAAAAAGCATTTTCATCTACAGAAATAACATTTGCTTTCCCTAACCTCCTTTCTCACACCGTTTTCCTTTGTAACCTTTGGGACATTTACATTTAAATGTCTTGCCCTTCTTGGAACATTTTCCTTTGTTTAAACATGGTTTAGAAGCACAAGGCGAACCTACAAATTTAAAAATTATTTTGTCTTTATCGAAAAAAGCATTTTAATTTACAGAAATAACATTTGCTTTCCCTAACCTCCTTTCTCACACCGTTTTCCTTTGTAACCTTTGGGACATTTACATTTAAATGTCTTGCCTTTCTTGGAACATTTTCCTTTGTTTAAACATGGTTTAGAAGCACAAGGCGAACCTACAAATTTAAAATTAATTTGTCTTTATCGAAAAAGCATTTTCATCTACAGAAATAACATTTGCTTTCCTAACCTCCTTTCTCACACCGTTTTCCTTTGTAACCTTTGGGACATTTACATTTAAATGTCTTGCCCTTCTTGGAACATTTTCCTTTGTTTAAACATGGTTTAGAAGCACAAGGCGAACCTACAAATTTAAAAATTATTTTGTCTTTATCGAAAAAAGCATTT
Source organism: Xenia sp. Carnegie-2017 (assembly GCF_021976095.1). Lineage (NCBI taxonomy): Eukaryota > Metazoa > Cnidaria > Anthozoa > Malacalcyonacea > Xeniidae > Xenia > Xenia sp. Carnegie-2017. Next base: position 1,537,975 of record NW_025813485.1, on the reverse strand, counting down.
TAATTTACAGAAATAATATTTGCTTTCCTAACCTCCTTTCTCACACCGTTTTCCTTTGTAACCTTTGGGACATTTACATTTAAATGTCTTGCCCTTCTTGGAACATTTTCCTTTGTTTAAACATGGTTTAGAAGCACAAGGCGAACCTACAAATTTAAAAATTAACTTGTCTTTATCGAAAAAAAGCATTTTCATCTACAGAAATAACATTTGCTTTCCCTAACCTCCTTTCTCACACCGTTTTCCTTTGTAACCTTTGGGACATTTACATTTAAATGTCTTTCCCTTCTTGGAACATTTTCCTTTGTTTAAACATGGTTTAGAAGCACAAGGCGAACCTACAAATTTAAAGATTAATTTGTCTTTATCGAAAAAAGCATTTTAATCTACAGAAATAACATTTGCTTTCCCTAACCTCCTTTCTCACACCGTTTTCCTTTGTAACCTTTGGGACATTTACATTTAAATGTCTTGCCCTTCTTGGAACATTTTCCTTTGTTTAAACATGGTTTAGAAGCACAAGGCGAACCTACAAATTTAAAAATTATTTTGTCTTTATCGAAAAAAGAATTTTAATTTACAGAAATAACATTTGCTTTCCCTAACCTCCTTTCTCACACCGTTTTCCTTTGTAACCTTTGGGACATTTACATTTAAATGTCTTGCCCTTCTTGGAACATTTTCCTTTGTTTAAACATGGTTTAGAAGCACAAGGCGAACCTACAAATTTAAAATTAATTTGTCTTTATCGAAAAAGCATTTTCATCTACAGAAATAACATTTGCTTTCCTAACCTCCTTTCTCACACCGTTTTCCTTTGTAACCTTTGGGACATTTACATTTAAATGTCTTGCCCTTCTTGGAACATTTTCCTTTGTTTAAACATGGTTTAGAAGCACAAGGCGAACCTACAAATTTAAAATTAATTTGTCTTTATCGAAAAAGCATTTTCATCTACAGAAATAACATTTGCTTTCCCTAACCTCCTTTCTCACACCGTTTTCCTTTGTAACCTTTGGGACATTTACATTTAAATGTCTTGCCTTTCTTGGAACATTTTCCTTTGTTTAAACATGGTTTAGAAGCACAACGAACCTACAAATTTAAAAATTAATTTGTCTTTATCGAAAAAGCATTTTCATCTACAGAAATAACATTTGCTTTCCTAACCTCCTTTCTCACACCGTTTTCCTTTGTAACCTTTGGGACATTTACATTTAAATGTCTTGCCCTTCTTGGAACATTTTCCTTTGTTTAAACATGGTTTAGAAGCACAAGGCGAACCTACAAATTTAAAAATTATTTTGTCTTTATCGAAAAAAGCATTTTAATTTACAGAAATAACATTTGCTTTCCCTAACCTCCTTTCTCACACCGTTTTCCTTTGTAACCTTTGGGACATTTACATTTAAATGTCTTGCCTTTCTTGGAACATTTTCCTTTGTTTAAACATGGTTTAGAAGCACAAGGCGAACCTACAAATTTAAAAATTAATTTGTCTTTATCGAAAAAAAGCATTTTCATCTACAGAAATAACATTTGCTTTCCTAACCTCCTTTCTCACACCGTTTTCCTTTGTAACCTTTGGGACATTTACATTTAAATGTCTTGCCCTTCTTGGAACATTTTCCTTTGTTTAAACATGGTTTAGAAGCACAAGAACCTACAAATTTAAAATTATTTTGTCTTTATCGAAAAAGCATTTTAATTTACAGAAATAACATTTGCTTTCCCTAACCTCCTTTCTCACACCGTTTTCCTTTGTAACCTTTGGGACATTTACATTTAAATGTCTTGCCCTTCTTGGAACATTTTCCTTTGTTTAAACATGGTTTAGAAGCACAAGAACCTACAAATTTAAAATTAATTTGTCTTTATCGAAAAAAGCATTTTCATCTACAGAAATAACATTTGCTTTCCTAACCTCCTTTCTCACACCGTTTTCCTTTGTAACCTTTGGGACATTTACATTTAAATGTCTTGCCTTTCTTGGAACATTTTCCTTTGTTTAAACATGGTTTAGAAGCACAAGGCGAACCTACAAATTTAAAATTAATTTGTCTTTATCGAAAAAGCATTTTCATCTACAGAAATAACATTTGCTTTCCCTAACCTCCTTTCTCACACCGTTTTCCTTTGTAACCTTTGGGACATTTACATTTAAATGTCTTGCCCTTCTTGGAACATTTTCCTTTGTTTAAACATGGTTTAGAAGCACAAGGCGAACCTACAAATTTAAAATTATTTTGTCTTTATCGAAAAAGCATTTTAATTTACAGAAATAACATTTGCTTTCCTAACCTCCTTTCTCACACCGTTTTCCTTTGTAACCTTTGGGACATTTACATTTAAATGTCTTGCCCTTCTTGGAACATTTTCCTTTGTTTAAACATGGTTTAGAAGCACAAGGCGAACCTACAAATTTAAAAATTAATTTGTCTTTATCGAAAAAAACATTTTCATCTACAGAAATAACATTTGCTTTCCCTAACCTCCTTTCTCACACCGTTTTCCTTTGTAACCTTTGGGACATTTACATTTAAATGTCTTGCCTTTCTTGGAACATTTTCCTTTGTTTAAACATGGTTTAGAAGCACAAGGCGAACCTACAAATTTAAAATTAATTTGTCTTTATCGAAAAAAAGCATTTTCATCTACAGAAATAACATTTGCTTTCCCTAACCTCCTTTCTCACACCGTTTTCCTTTGTAACCTTTGGGACATTTACATTTAAATGTCTTGCCCTTCTTGGAACATTTTCCTTTGTTTAAACATGGTTTAGAAGCACAAGGCGAACCTACAAATTTAAAATTATTTTGTCTTTATCGAAAAAGCATTTTAATTTACAGAAATAACATTTGCTTTCCCTAACCTCCTTTCTCACACAGTTTTCCTTTGTAACCTTTGGGACATTTACATTTAAATGTCTTTCCCTTCTTGGAACATTTTCCTTTGTTTAAACATGGTTTAGAAGCACAAGGCGAATCTGGAAATTTAAAAATTAATTAGTCTTTATCGAAAAAAACATTTTCATCTACAGAAGTAACATTTGCTTTCCCTGACCTCCTTTCTCACACCGTTTTCCTTTGTAACCTTTGGGACATTTACATTTAAATGTCTTGCCCTTCTTGGAACATTTTCCTTTATTCAAACATGGTTTAGAAGCACAAGGCGAAACTGCAAATTTAAACATGCATAAAAATATCTTTACTAAAAAAAAGCCATATGATATACAAAAACAACATTTGCTATCCCTAACCTCTTTTATGTAATATTTACTGATAAAGATAAGTAATGCTTGTTAAAGTATTTTTTTTAAGTGCTATCCTAACCTTCTTTCTCACACCGTTTTCCTTTGTAACCTTTGGGACATTTACATTTAAATGTCTTTCCCTCTCTGGAACATTTTCCTTTGTTTAAACATGGTTTAGAAGCACAAGGCGAATCTGAAATTTAAAATTAATTAGTCTTTATCGAAAAAAACATTTTCATCTACAGAAGTAACATTTGCTTTCCGTGACCTCCTTTCTCACACCGTTTTCCTTTGTAACCTTTGGGACATTTACATTTAAATGTCTTTCCCTTCTTGGAACATTTTCCTTTGTTTAAACATGGTTTAGAAGCACAAGGTGAACCTACAAATTTAAAAATTAATTTGTCTTTATTGAAAAAAACATTTTCATCTACAGAAATAACATTTGCTATCCCTAACCTCCTTTCTCACACCGTTTTCCTTTGTAACCTTTGGGACATTTACATTTAAATGTCTTGCCTTTCTTGGAACATTTTCCTTTGTTTAAACATGGTTTAGAAGCACAAGGCGAACCTACAAATTTAAAATTATTTTGTCTTTATCGAAAAAGCATTTTAATTTACAGAAATAACATTTGCTTTCCCTAACCTCCTTTCTCACACCGTTTTCCTTTGTAACCTTTGGGACATTTACATTTAAATGTCTTGCCCTTCTTGGAACATTTTCCTTTGTTTAAACATGGTTTAGAAGCACAAGGCGAACCTACAAATTTAAAAATTAATTTGTCTTTATCGAAAAAAAGCATTTTCATCTACAGAAATAACATTTGCTTTCCCTAACCTCCTTTCTCACACCGTTTTCCTTTGTAACCTTTGGGACATTTACATTTAAATGTCTTGCCTTTCTTGGAACATTTTCCTTTGTTTAAACATGGTTTAGAAGCACAAGGCGAACCTACAAATTTAAAATTAATTTGTCTTTATCGAAAAAAAGCATTTTCATCTACAGAAATAACATTTGCTTTCCCTAACCTCCTTTCTCACACCGTTTTCCTTTGTAACCTTTGGTACATTTACATTTAAATGTCTTTCCTTTCTTGGAACATTTTCCTTTGTTTAAACATGGTTTAGAAGCACAAGGCGAACCTACAAATTTAAAAATTAGTTTGTCTTTATCGAAAAAAAGCATTTTCATCTACAGAAATAACATTTGCTTTCCCTAACCTCCTTTCTCACACAGTTTTCCTTTGTAACCTTTGGGACATTTACATTTAAATGTCTTTCCCTTCTTGGAACATTTTCCTTTGTTTAAACATGGTTTAGAAGCACAAGGCGAATCTGGAAATTTAAAAATTAATTAGTCTTTATCGAAAAAAACATTTTCATCTACAGAAGTAACATTTGCTTTCCCTGACCTCCTTTCTCACACCGTTTTCCTTTGTAACCTTTGGGACATTTACATTTAAATGTCTTGCCCTTCTTGGAACATTTTCCTTTATTCAAACATGGTTTAGAAGCACAAGGCAAACTGCAAATTTAAACATGCATAAAATATCTTTACTAAAAAGCCATATGATATACAAAACAACATTTGCTATCCCTAACCTCTTTTATGTAATATTTACTGATAAAGATAAGTAATGCTTGTTAAAGTATTTTTTTTAAGTGCTATCCCTAACCTTCTTTCTCACACCGTTTTCCTTTGTAACCTTTGGGACATTTACATTTAAATGTCTTTCCCTTCTTGGAACATTTTCCTTTGTTTAAACATGGTTTAGAAGCACAAGGCGAATCTGGAAATTTAAAATTAATTAGTCTTTATCGAAAAAACATTTTCATCTACAGAAGTAACATTTGCTTTCCTGACCTCCTTTCTCACACCGTTTTCCTTTGTAACCTTTGGGACATTTACATTTAAATGTCTTTCCTTCTTGGAACATTTTCCTTTGTTTAAACATGGTTTAGAAGCACAAGGTGAACCTACAAATTTAAAATTAATTTGTCTTTATTGAAAAAACATTTTCATCTACAGAAATAACATTTGCTATCCCTAACCTCCTTTCTCACACCGTTTTCCTTTGTAACCTTTGGGACATTTACATTTAAATGTCTTGCCCTTCTTGGAACATTTTCCTTTATTCAAACATGGTTTAGAAGCACAAGGCGAAACTGCAAATTTAAACATGTATAAAAATATCTTTACTAAAAAAAAGGCATATGATATACAAAAACAACATTTGCTATCCCTAACCTCTTTTATGTAATATTTACTGATAAAGATAAGTAATGCTTGTTAAAGTATTTTTTTTAAGTGCTATCCCTAACCTCCTTTCTCACACCGTTTTCCTTTGTAACCTTTGGTACATTTACATTTAAATGTCTTTCCCTTCTTGGAACATTTTCCTTTGTTTAAACATGGCTTAGAAGCACAAGGCGAATCTAAAGTTTATTAAAATGTAACTAAATTTAAAATTGATTGATACAGACATAAACAATGAGATTCATGACTTGATTTGTTTGAGGTCCTTTATCAGAAAATGTACAACTTGCTGGCATAGGTTTTTTAATATTTTAGTAATTAATGTGTTATCATGGAAATTTTAATGATGATTATACTTGGCCTGTTATGAATACTTTTGTGACATTATATATGTAGTTTTAAGTATTTAGTCAATATCAACAATTTGATAAGCATTATTTTGCACTTTTTTTATATCTTTAACTGATAGTGGATATTGGATCATTTAGCTAAACAGGATTTATACTTAGACAAGTGACAGCATAGATAATGGCGTCAACAGTAACGTAACGCACACGCTAGTTGTCTTACAAAGCAATGACATCCCGATCGCCAGAAAGTCACTAAATGTAAGTCATTCTAGATGGACAATAAAATGGAAGACGTGAATGAAGTCATGACCGATAGTTGGTTTAGGTTAGACCTAGAAAGGAATGTTCTTAAATTTGTATGACGTAATTGAACCTGAGTTTTCGCAAAAGAAAAAAATGGACGTCTTGTATTTGGGTTTAACGGTTTGGCTAAGGATGCCAATGTTCACATTGAGTACATTACCACCTTTTCTTCTCCCCCCTTACCATTTTTACTGAATGGAAATTAAAAATAATATGTACTCTAACAAAAAATAAATTGAAATCAAGAGATGAATGCTGGGATATATTAGTTTGTTAGAGCAAATATGATGGAAAATGATTGAAAAAAATAGTAGTAATTAATCAGCATATTATAAATTTATTATGTCAAATTATTGTTTTTAAGACATTCAAAGTTTTACCTTCAATCTCGCAAAGTTCCCCAGTAAATCTTGAATGACAACGACACACAAAAGTATCAGCTTTTTGACGACAACGACCACCATTTTTACACGGACCTGATGCACATGGTGACTCTGAAATTTAAAACAAAAAGTTACCATTCATTTCATTGTATTAAAACAATTCATTAAACTTGGATACTCCAATACATAAAAATAACTTGATCCAGACATCCACTCTTTATAGAAAATCACTTTCTTCATAAAGTATATCTTAGCAATTAAGACATAAATTTAGATAACTCAATTTTATTAGGTTAATACTATAAATCTAGACTATTGATGGTACATATTTTTTAAATATTGTATGAAATATACATGTACCATTATATAATATCAATGAGTCACAATATCAAATTGAACACCAGATCATTATGATGAAATTTATGAATTATATATACAATACCTTTAACATGGCATCTCCTTCCTTTAAAACCTTTCTTGCATTTACATTTATATGCATTCTTAAGATTCATACACTCACCACCATTTACACATGGTGAAGATGCACAAGGTCGTACTGTGAAATTGATAAAATAAATCTACATTTAACATTGCAGTACAAAAGGAACAACTTTTCAACAAAAATATCTGACATAAAACAGTACAATTTTAGCTCAAGAAGTCAGGAAATTCCGCTATTTTGAAATTCATATGTACTTTGATCTTTGATAAGATACATATCAGTAATCAGTTATCAAATTAAATTGACATACCATCCTTTTCACATCGACGACCTTTAAAGCCACATGGACATTTGCAAAGAAACGAATTTCCAACATTTATACAATTCCCTTTGTTCATACAAGGAGCTGATGCACATGGTGATACTAGAAAGATGCGATGCTTTATTTATTGAAAATCAAGGACATAATTATTTTGCATTTACTTTTCCAGCTTTCAAAGAATTTTTCATGTTTCATACTTTTTTTTCACATTGTTTTCCTTTGTATCCACAACTGCAATCACAAACATATGTTCCACCAACTTCTTTACATTTTCCTCCATTAAAACATGGCATCGAAGAACAAGGTGATTCTAAGCAAAAAATATTGGAAGTGATATTTTAATAAAAATGGGAAATCATAGATAAACCGTCTGTCAAAACTCAAATGTTTCATAAACTTAATGCAACTTACAGAGTGAATCTTGAACTTAATCATACTACTTTCGAAAGATAACACATAAAGGACAGTACGTTTACGTGTCTCATACGTCAAAGTATTGTTCTTTCTTAAAACACAAACAAAAAGCATTCTCTTTGATGAAAGATGCGTCTTCCGCTTAGTCGTTTTTCATAGAATTGATGGAATTTAATTTATCGGAAAAAGCAAAATGCTAAGTTCTTTTTGTGTTTTCTGTTTTATTAGTTTTGCTTTACTTTTATAGTAACATATTTGCTGCCATGTCCCAGCTATTATTTTCATGAAAAATACATACCTTCACCCATGTATAACTCGTAGATGTAGTTAAATCTTGGTGCGCCAACACACTCGGTGTTTGCTGCATCATTACATTTGTCTATTTTAGGCCCAAAGCCAATACATTTCTTTTGCTTTTTACTACGATATTTAAAGGTGTCTGATGTAGGATCACCAGACCAACATTCACCATAATTTTGGATACCAAAGTAGCGATAGCCATGCGTTTTGGTAAGCCTGGCGCAACTGTTGCATGAAAAAATAAATCATATCTCTGTCTCAAGATCCCAAGAATGCTTGCTAGCCTAGTCCAAGTCATTCTTATAGCATGCGCATGCGAACGTTGATGAATCAAGAGCTTATTACTGCAATAGTCTTACGCCATTGATTTACTTACTGGCACACCGTATCATGCAAATATTTGTGCCATCCACTACCCCAGGCAATGTGGTAATTAATATGAAGCAGTTTGTTGAACGGTCGACTATCTCGATTGCGATTGAGTGCGTGGATGTCTTCAAAGCATCCTTTCTTTATCATTTTGACTTCGCATTTTGATATTTGACTCGACGCTTTGTCAAAACCTTTTAACAAAAAATGATTTAGTTGTTTCATAGTAGAGGATGTTTATTCTATCATTTTAAAGTTCTTTTCCTAAACATTGTCGTCAACATGATTATGTATGTTCGTTCTCGTAGATAATTTTAAATTTTTCCACAGAATATGATGAATACTGAATTGATAAATGAGTACCAGTCATCATTTAACTATTACTTAAAATTTCTCTCTTTTTACTACTTTCGATAAAACCAAAATTATTTTGCGCAGCACTTTAAATTACAAATATTACATTGAAAAAATCTTCAAGGCTTACCTGTGCTTGCAAAAAAAAGAAAAATAACCAGAAATTTTTCCATGTTTAGTTTTTCTGCAACTTTCCTACAATCGGAAAGATTGAATAATCATCGCTGCATTTTACCCTTAAATATGTTAGGGAACTCGTTAGAAACAATTGTCTATAATGAATGTAAATGAATTAATTTTGCTTTGTTCGAGATCTGTTGTTTCCCACAAGAAATATAAAATATATAACTGCTTCTTACAGTTATAAAAAATACAGTCATATCACAATTTTTCAAGATGATCTTAATCATAAAATTGTACATTGTTGTGTATAATGTGCAGTTATCAAATTGATTTTCATCAACTAGGCTATAATGGCATAAGTATAAAATTAATAAGGCTTATCCGTGTTGTACATTATTCTTTGATAGAGTTTTCTTGGTTGAAATAATTTCGTGGAAAAATTAATTTTGAAAGATTCCTTTTTTCTAGTCTTTGTAACGACATTTCTTCTTTAATGTAATTTGATTTGTATGTTAAAACAAGCATTGTTTGTCACATTGCGAATAACATGGATTTTTTCTCGTCAGCTTTAAATTGAACACGTCAAAGTTTTAATTTGGCTGCTTGTGTCAGTGTCATGTCTTTACAAACAAGAAGACTTAGTAACTTTCATCTACTATAGTATGGTGAAATGATAAGAAAAAGATATTGTTTTATCATTTTGCGCAAAAAGGGCAATTTGACGCCAGAAAGCATTTTACCGTGAATAAAAGAAATACACAAGCTTGCAAATAGAGAGATGACAAGTTTGTAAAATTGAGCTAACAATAAATGTCTATCTATCTTTCCATAGTCATGTCCATGATTATCTATCAACTGTTCTATACGTGTCTTCATATCTATTAAAATTTTGTATGTATTTTAAAAAAGTTGTGCTGTCTTTATGTCGCACCACATTTATTCATTTTATTTTATTTTATTTTATTTATCTATTTTATCTTCTACAGCAAAGTACTTATAAATACAAAAGAACATATATAACTGTTAAAGGAACAGCCAGAGAAGCATCCTACAGCTTTTAACAATTACAGCAACCCTATGAACATAACGCCACAAAAAAATTGAAAACAACACAATCTTTTATAGGATGATTCACGTGACTAGTTACAAAACATACATATATATTCCCTATTTTTGAATCATCAACGTCATAAAATTTTTCTAACTGGGGGTAAAGATGGATTAAAAGACAGATCTGCTTGGGGGTAAAGATGGATTAAAAAACAGGTTTACAAAAAAGTTTCTCACTAAATGCGACAACAGGTGGTCTTATCATTTTTTTAAAACAAATGACCAACATATACATTTCGTTTCCCGTTGCAGTTCAATCGACTTACGTCATTGAAGCAAAGTCATGTTGAATTTAGACTAACATTCTAACAATAGGCAATCTGTTGATTCCCATGATTATCAAAATAAGAAATTACGTTTGTAAGTTGTAAAATTTGGAAACTTGAAACCAGATTGCTAAATAAATATAAAACTTTATATCTTTGACGTATTTATAGAAAGCTATCATTCAAAATAAACCACTTACTAGTAAAGAAAATAGACAAATGCTAATTCTACTAGAGAAAAGGACTCTTCGTTTCTTTAATTAAACCTGTATCCATTTTCAACTCAAACTTGAGAAATAACTATTTTTTGGTTTTGTCTTTTTAAGATCTGCACGTATTTGTAAATACTTATTATATCTATTGTTGTGGAAACCAATGTCTGGCAAAATCAAGCACAATTATCAACAAATTATGAATATGGTAATGCTGCAACTTTTTTGTACTCGACAGATAATTGGTAATATGATTGATTATCAATGAGAATTACATGACAAATGTTAACGCAAGCCTTTTTGTAACAACCTTCTCAGTTACATGTTTGTAAATAGATCGTCCAGGTGAGAAGGACTGTTTTGTTGTTGTTGACTGACGTTTCGACAAATGACTCTGAAGATGACTACCGCTAAGGTTGTGGAAACGTCAGTCAACAACAACAAAAACAGTCCTTCTCATGACTATACCAACCTGGACGATCTACATTTACAAACATGTAACGATACTCCTGGGTTCAATCCATTTACTTTAGCCTTCTCAGTCTTAGCCACAAATTGGTAAATTAAACGTGTCTTGCCTGTCTATCAATTGAATCACAAAAATGTATAACTGAGTCCTTCTCATCTTGCACCCCAAACAGAGATAAAACAATAAAAAGAACAAGGAATACGTTACGTTTAAAAATTTTAAACTAATAGTACAAAATGTAAAAGTATCAAGACCAAACTGACTAAATTTGTATTTAAGAAGAAAATCGAAGCTTTTTAAGTAGTGCATGCAGCAGGCAAGACGGAAATTTCAACATGAAATAAAGTCTGTCCACTTTTTATTTTCTATTTTTGGTTCCCCAATCAATGGTTACCAGCTTTTTTTGTATCCTTTAAATCTTGCTTGAAATCCAATCCATTTTCCCAACATGAACAAGTACTATTAATTTAAACAAGTAGAGAAAATTTTGAAATTTTTTATTTTAGCTGCTAAATAATATAATTAACGAGAAGTGCAGTTGTTACGAATTTAATGCCTATTTACAGTGTCTTCTTAAATTCAATATATAAAAACAGGTTCGAAGACATTTAACAATTTCCATACTCGTTTATTCTTCATGTTTTTTTTTGTAATGCAAAGTGACAAGAATCTTTTTTTTAGTTGATAAAGTTCAACAGTAAAATTTATGGCCTTCGTGCTTAGATTTTGTAAGGAGACTTTCGGCGTATGATGTCATGCATGTCATACATACTAGTAAACATAAAAGAGTTCGAATTTGAGAATAGAAAATAGGCATGATATGACTGATATTAAGCCCGCCGCACACTGGAGGCAAATATCAAACGCGTTTGATATTTGACTCATCTGTCACGAATGACAAATGTTGTTCAAAACTTCCGCGCACACTAGGAAATTCTTTCGATCGCACTTGTCACGAATAACAAGTACGCGCGGCAAGTTCACCAGTGTGCGGCGAGCTTTAGAATGCAAAAATCAAATTTCCTGTTACAAGTCTGTAATTGTGGCACGTGTCACAACAAATTTCTCTTTTCTAAACGGTCTTTGCCAGCTATGATTAAGTCGCACCTTGGGAACGATAGCACAAGAAAGAGAAGTTTCTAAATAAAGGTGGAATCAACTCTCGGGAGTCCTTGAATGTTGCCATGGTTTGATTTCATTTTTATCAAGCAATTTCGAGTCGCTCAATAAAATATACGTTTGGGTGATTACAACCCCCCAAGTTCTTGCGCTACCAAGTTTTTGGAGGGCGACATAGTAGGCGTCCATTTGGTTGATGACAATTAGTCTCGTTGTGAATTACAATGGTGTTGTTTCTGAAAGAACCTTGTGGAATTTTTTGCGTATTTTTAACGTACATTTGTGTTTTATATGCAGATTATTGCATGATTAATCATGTGGTCATCCCTACTTTGTCAAACAGGTAATAAGAAGAAAATTTCATTTATTTTATTATTTTATTTGAAGTATTTCACCCACTGAGGAACACACCGTTATACTTACTTATACACGAATACGTCAATACTCGTTATTAATTGAAGATTTCGATTTTTCTGACTTTCCCTTTTTTCGTTTGATTTAATACATTTGTGATTATAAAATCAACTGTCAGTGGTGATGAAGAAAATGCCGCGAATGAAAGAATATTTAGATTAAACTAACATTCTTTACTTGTGTATTACGGTATTCATACAATATTTATACGATATTAAATAAGTTTTTGTTTTAGTTTTTGGGGTTTGTCAAATGTGCTGATTTTCAACATTCTAATTCTACTATTAGTTGTTTCTCATTTTCAAGCAACTACATCTGATCCAGGTAAACTTGTTTACGGCAATTCAATGCTGTTAATGTTGAATGCTTACCTGAGAAGATCATGCTGTATGATGCATACCTGTCATGTCGGCTTGAGCCACAGATTTTGTCTTTCATTTTTTTGTTTTGCCTTTTTTAGGAAGAGTTCCATTACCATGTACAAGTCTTGACTTCTCAGATATGCATCAAGCGGCCTCACAAGTTAAGGTAACAAGTCTAAATTTGGTGGATTTGATTCATTGAATTTAAAATTTATGTTCTTATTACATTTATGAGCTCAAAACATATAATATGTCAGTTAAAAATATATTCACAGTGACGGCAAACATTCTATGATTTTTAAAAAGACATTATGGTTACTTTAGGATGAAAATAAGTGGACTGTATGTTCTCGTTGTGAAACATACAGACCACCAAGAGCTCATCATTGTAGGTATGTTGTACTGTCTCATTCTTTTAAATAATAACAAGCCATCTTTTTGAAGCTATTTCTCAAATTCCACTTCTGCTCTTCTGAATATTCGATTCATCTTTTTGTCATCTGTACATGCAATTGATTCATTTCTTTTCCTTGTGAAGGTATATATATGGTTTTCAAACTTCTAAGATTTGGTTTTGCATGTTTATTCAAATTTTGATATTGTTTTGTGCTCATGTGTGTACTATCTTTCCTTTTACATAAGAAATTATTATTTCACCATATGTAATAATGTATTTGTACTTTATTTATTTTGATTGCTTTAAAATTTGGCATAGTCCTCCAACACATAATGTAATAACTATCCTTTCACAGGATTCTTATTATTTGCATGCTCAATCTCAGTCTTATTATTGTGTGTACTCTGTAATGTATCCTATGAAAGAACTTTATGGAGGATTGTATTTATACTAGGAACATGTTTTTAAAATAGCGAAATTATTCCATATAATCAAGCTAGAGTTAATGTTTTACATATGTGGAATTCTAATGCAACTGTACATTGACAGCCTCAAATTTACAGGATATGTCGTAGATGTATTAGAAAAATGGACCATCATTGTCCTTGGTAATTAGTATTATTTTTGACTTCTCTCGTAAACAGTTATCAAATATGTCACAAAAATAGTATTTTAGGTTCTGTTATTTCACAATTCCGTTTTACCAGGATAAATAACTGTGTTGGTGAAAGGAATCAAAAATATTTCGTGTTATTTCTAATTTATACTGGTATGTGTGTTATTTCCACAACATTATCTGAAAACATATGATTGTTTTGTGAAACATACTCTGTATGCATTTTCTTGAAGGAAACTTTATAATGTCAATTCACTCATTTCAATTTTTTCGTCAAGGTCTTACATCGATACACGCTATAGTCTTGTCGTCAGTTTCTCTTTCCTTACCTTGTATCGATTGTTCAGAAAAATATGCATTTAAGACTCGACAGTAAGTAGCAAAAACATTACATAATGTGGCGTAAAACAAGGCACAAAAATCCAATTTTTGACATGTTAAATGCTTTTTCTTTTCTTCTGACTAGTGTATGATTAATTTTTAGATTTTTTGTCATATCGTTGATTCTAGAAGGATTGCTATTTGGATTGTTTGTTATGGTAATATTGTGTGACCAAGTAAGAGCATAGTTTACCTCAATTGAAATGTTTAGTACTGTAGTCGGAAATGCCAATTGCCAAAGTAAATGTTAATCTATAAATAAATCTTACAAGTCCACTGCCGTATGTCTACTCTTTGGTTGATGAATTCCGAATTAAAATTTTTGACTTTACTCTTGCTTGAGTTACTTTTTTCTGTTGTTTTAGTTTTCATCGATTTGTAATGATACTACTGCCGTAGAGTATGTTCAAAAAAAAGGCTCTCAACGTAACAAAGCATCGAGAAATGAACTTCTAATGGAAGTGTTTGGGAAAGGTGATCTTATGTACATAATGACATATCTTATTGAGGAATTCATTTACACTGTTTTTTCTTAACACCTCCCACTATAAGACTGGCGAATGTTCAAAAAATTATCATTATTGACTCCTTCGTTATTACCATTTATATATTATCATTCTTTTTTCATCTTAATTTTTAAGGTCCTTTATATATGTGGTTTCTACCATGCTTTGCTCCCGAATATTCGTCAAAATATGATATGGATACTTCATTTATAATGTAAAAATATTTCTAAAGGATTATATCATAAAATCGACGGTTCTTGTTACAAGGATGTCTTTTGGTCAAGGTTTCTTGACTTGTGACCATGATCGTAACGGTGTGTTCTTTTCAAAAATAAATGTTAACATACGTATGTATATAGTACGAACTACTGCTTGCTTTAGCTTGCTTGCAGTCTTTAACAATATTTATGGAATCGTTAATTACTTTAGCGTAAAACGTCGATTTTTTAACGTGAAGATAAAATTTCAGTCATTTTGAGAATATAACTAATGCCACTTCTAAGGTAGTTGTAAATATAATATCCATGTAGCACTTCATACTGCAAACCATGTCAGCTGTAAATCTCCTATTACTTTGTGATGTTTCATTGTGGAATTAGCAAATATCTTGCCTTGTTTATTAACTGTATTTACAAGATATTGGAAACGCAGGTTTCTTAAATTGACATCATGAACTTACCTCAGGTCTTTACATCCCCATCTACATATCTCCTCTCTTCCGTAGTTGGCTGTGTTTTTCGGTTAGTTATCAACACACACTAGCTTAAAAACCATTAATATGTTATTGAAAAACCTTTGGAGTTGGACATAAGACTGAGTAAGAACATTCATTGATGTCGTCTTCATGCACTTCATGACATCAATGAGAGTGATATTTCTTGTCCTTGGGACAAAAATGGAGCATTTTTAAACTGCTTCTCTCATTTAGTTAGTCAAGATGAAACAATATAGATGTGTGTCATTTATAGATATAGAAATGTGATCATTTGATAGACACTGATAGTAGATGTTGTTAAAAATAGATGTTATCCTGGATTCCTTGGATGAAAATGGATAGTTGATGTTGCAAATATTAATTTTGGAGGCTAGTCCATTGGCTTTATAAACACTTTTTTAGTAAAACAATGGTAAATGAAAACTTTTTAAATAAAACTTATCACTAGCAATTCTCACAATAACTTTAAGTCTAGTTGTCCACGGTTTAATTGTAAGCAATTTTCTTTTTTTCGTGATGTAGTGTCTATGAAGTGTATTGGCTAATTTGCTTTTACACAAGGGAGCACGCCAGACCGCATAACGGTCATTGAGGTAACGAGTTTGAATTTGTTGAAAAGAGCTGAAGAAGACTGACAATATGATAACACGTGACCGTAAACTTTCGCATAACTAACTGAGCTCATACAAATCAACTGGATCTCCCACCACACAAGCCAAAATCTCCCTCCGAAACGTTAACATGCGACGCTCTAGTGCTCATCTGTCTCGGGTATAGAACCGAACGAGATTTTCGGACAAATTCCTGCATTTTCTCGCTCGTGAAACGAGTATTAAATTTTTGTAGGTATATTAGTGAACACATTTTATTGTACAATTTATAAAATTTTTCCGGGTAAATATATCATTCAGTTTTGAAGTTTACTTTAGCTAAAATCTTACATTGTCACTACATGTTAGTTTAATACAGTGGTGGAGCAGCAACACGTCGAGCAACTTCATTACAATATTTATCTGGTACTCCAGCATCTCTTAATTCCTTCAACTTTCGGCGCTTGATTTCGTCAAGTTTTTGTCTCCTAAATACAACAAAGGAAAAATCAAATGCACTTCACTTCATTAACATTTGCGTTTATAAATGCGTTTCATAGAATATAATGTTCCCTACCGCTCTTTAGCTTCTTTGTTTAATTTCTCTCCTTCTTCAAAGTAAGTTTTTCTCAAGTGTACTTTTTCTTTTTCTTTCTCGGAGATTTGTTCTCGGATATCTTGAGCAAAACGATGTCTTCTTATTGAACTTTGTTTATCGATTTCCTCATCTCGTTGTAGTCGTTCTTGTTGAGCTCTGCATAATGCATCATAACGACATCAACAACTTTCAAGGTGATCGTAAAGGTTCATATCAACTTCGACCGTGGAACTTAAAAATCAACCCAGGCTAGGGGGGGGGGGTTGTGGTTAAAATAAACCCAAGGATGTATCCAACATGATTTTTAAGGGTTTGTTCTAGTTTAGATTAGATTTTTGGTGGCTAATTTAGGGGTGTTGACGTGCTATGTCCGACTTGATTGAATTCTGTTACTTTTACCATGAATAAGAAAAGTTTTTGAAATGTTCTTCAATGAACATTAAGAACAATTGCTTTTGCTTAGTTGCCTGTATATACTACCATTTCAAAGGGTAATCGGCACGCATCCTGTATCCAATCTAGGCAAGGCTAGGAGGGGTACAAAGATTACTTACACTAGCACACGTTCAAATTCAGCTCTATCTCGAGCAGCCTGTACAGCTAGGAAATGTTCCTTATCTTTGACTTGACGTTCTCTTGCTTCCTTTAACATTTTTTCACTTTCTGCCCTAAACGTACATAAACATAATTTCAACAGAACACAAGTTTCGTGTTCGTAAAAGTGTTAAAATAAAAATAAGCATCACACGTCAACAACATAGTTGTTCTCTAGATTACATACTAATTGCAAATCAATCAACATTTTAATGAATTCAACGAGTTTCATAAATGGGCATATAATAATCTTCAAAAAAATACTTTTTTAAAGCTTCTTCTCTCTCTTTTTTACGCCAATTCCTTTCAGCTTCTTCATGATTTCTCTTTGCTCGCAAAGCATTCTAAAAAGGAATACAGTACAATGACTTCATCAGATACTGTAAGACAACGCTAACTAAAAATACAAATTTAGTTATAAAATATATGTTAAAAAATACACTAGTGAAAATATTTGTAGTGATTTGCTATAAACAAATCATTATCTCTATAATGATGACGAATGTTTTAAAATAATACAGATATATCTCCACTTCAAAATACAATACAAGCAATTGAACTAGTAGAAGCTTATTCTTTAAAAATTCCTAAGCATGCAATAATAATGTTTTCAGGGTAATTGAAATCTACAAAATTTGTATACTTTATTTTGAGCAAAGCTTTAACTGTTTAATCATCTCAAAGACCTGTTCAGCTTGTTTATCCTTAGCTTGTTCTTGCTGAGCTCTTAACCTAGCAATTTCTTTTTCTCGTTCAATGCGTTGTCCTTCAAGTTCTTCTTGGAACGCCTCTTCTCGTGCCTTAGAAAAAAGACATGAGCTGCATGTAGTTCAAACAATAAACATGGACTTTGATTTTATTGATTTTGTGATGCATTGACTGTGACAAACATAGTTACGATTCATTTTAAAAATCTATTATTTTGATTCCCAATGCGTATGCTTACTAATTTTTCCTTCAAATATTCCATAACTTTGATATCAGCAAGTTTTTCTTGTTCATTCTTGAGTTTCCTCAATCGCTGCATTTCCTGCAAAAGGTGATTTTGCATGTGCTGTTTATATGGTGATCAAAGGTGATGTATTTGGCTGGTTGTAAACGAGCAAAGTTTTCCATTCAAATTTTTATTTGATAAGTTTTTATAATTAATATTTTCAACATGTTTCAATGTCTTTACTTGTCATAGTAAAAAATTTCTCAGTTGCGCATCAAAAGCTGAGATTCTGAGAATGATAATTTCACCTCATTTGCTTTGTTTACGTCTTCCATAAGTTGCTTCTGCGTTTCTCTTTTTTTCATCAGTTCGTCAAGGTCCTCCTGCTGAAGTTTCTCCAAATATTGAAGCATTGCCTATTCGAACAGAAACGTCATTGTAAACGTCATTGTAAACGTCATTAAATATAATAATCGTCATTGTAATATTTACATGTGACATATTGTGGTGGGAATTAAAATTTAATTTAAACAAGCCTTATATAAATATACTTCATCAAACACCTTTCCCTACAGTTGAATGACTCTAATAAAAGTTGTATTTTGGGCTGTCAAACTTTAAATGCCAATCATCAAAAAGTTATTCACTGTATATGGAAGATTTATGATTTAGCTAACAGCAAAAAATGATACAATCGCAGCATAAAAGACGGTCTGATAATTAAACTTATATCAAAAGCTCAAAGCTGTATTTATCTATCAGACTGTCGTAATTACTTAAAAATTGATTTACAATTTTTTCAGAGTTTCCACATAAAACAATTAGAGCCATGGATAGCAAAAATACAATTAAAAGAAAAAAAAAATGAAAAACGTAAAAATTCACCTGTGTTTCTTGGTCCTTCTTCTGTTCATCGAGCAGTCGTTTCTGTTCATTCTCAGCAATTTGTTTTTGTATGATTTGAGCGCCTTTTATCCTCTCAATTTGTCTAATTTTTTCACGTTCTTCATATTCTTGTAGAGCTTTACGACGTTCGAGTTCCATCATTTCATCAAGTCGAGTTTCTTCATCCAACATTTCTTTTTTTACTTCAACTTTTTCAACAAGTTGAGCATCACGTATGGCATGACATTTAGCGTTTAAAATCAACTAAAAAAAATTAAAAAAACCCAGAGCATTTTGCTTTTAAGCTTGATAACAATAGCTCTGTATATTTTTACTTGACTATCTTACTTCGTTCAATTTCTTTATTTCATCCTCTTGTTCCTCCATTTGCTCTGTGGCTTTTTCAAGAAGATATTGAGACTTTTCTTTTGCTTCCTATCAGTAACATTACTTTACTCAAACCAATGCACATTGTTTTAATAATAAATGATGAAATGGGTTGTGTACTACCTGTTCCAAATCTGATAGTTTCTCATTTTCTTTGCGATTTAATTCCATTGTCTGCATGAAATTTTTCCTTTCTTCACAAGCATTCATAAGTTCTTTTTTTCTTTTCTTTGCTTCCTCTACCACATTAAGTTTTTCCTCTTTACTCAAAACATAGGATGCACTCTAAAATGTTCAAATGATTACAATGTATAATATTTTGACATTTGTTCTGAAACAATGTCCATTTTTATTCATTCTGGCAGAACGATTTTTTTCAAATAGTTCCATTCTGATGCACACTCTTGTGCCACACAAAATGTAGCTTACTTTATGAAATTAACACTTTTTCTATAAAATTTATCAATAAGTTAATAAAACATGGAATATGAATGAATTTATTTACTTTGATTCGATTAAAGTCATTTCTGTCCAAAACTACAGATTTTCCAGATGGATCTTCCTCAGGTACTCTGGAAATAATTTAATCAATCTTAACAACAACAATGATCATAAAAACAGCTAAATTTTATGATAACATACTTTAATTTTCTTATCATATCCTTTGTGATAATTTCAATGAGTTCTGGGTCATTTGATCTTTGCTTTACTGAAAACCAAGCAAATAAATTCAAATTATAAGATAACAATAAATAAATCAAAACATGATCATTTGTTTTGATTTACAAAGTGCAATGAAATAAATTATTAAGCAAGGGCTTTATTAAAGATGATCGCAATTTTCGGGGAAACGACGTGAGTCTGGAATCATTTTAACAACATCATGAAAAATATCAAAACAACAGATCAAGATATTTCAAGGCAATGCTCCAGATTCTGCTGATCTATGCAATAAAAAGAGGTTTACCAAACTAGCAAGTATTCAAACTTTATGGTATCATACCAGTTGAGTTTGGTAATTCTTGTCGAGAAGTCAACAGCAAAACATCATCATTTGCCGACTTCTGTCTTTGACGAGCTTTAGTCGGTAATCCAAATAGACTTTCATCCTGTCCATCCGAAATATAAATTTCATTCCGTCACGTTTGAATTTCACTTGAATTTAACTGTCTACAACTAAATAGTAAGTAAACTAACCACAGTGGAAACTTTATTTATAGTGCGATATTGTCGATTAAGCGAACGTCGACTGGAACCACTGGATCCTCTAGATTCTACGGATCCTATCGCACTCTAAGGTAAATCAATGAAAATTTTGATATTAAACAGCTTATACATTGCGTCGTATTGACATTTCCTTTAATAAACCAAATGTACATACCATGATTTATCATTGAAATAAAAAATTGTTGAAAATCACGAAAAAATTTTATGAGCTTTGTCGTTGATTGTTTTTATCGCAAGCGTTACTTAGCAACATCATTTACACTGATCTGTTTTTTCTCCGCCTGGTTCAGGATTCAGATGTAGGCATGCTATGAAAATGTATTTGGTCTCTGAATGAATTTGGCTGCATTTTGGTATAATTTTTAATTTTAGAACGACTAAATTTCCCTTTTATGGTCTTTCTAATTGCATCCTTTCGTTCATACTTCATACTTTATTATAGCATTCAGAAGACGTTATTTTAGCGCAAAACTAAACCTCTGCACAAATTTGTGATTTATGTGTGATTTTTTGGTTGTAATTTTCATTGAATGTGAAGTTTCGGTCACAAGGCAACCATGAAAATTTAGCCCGTGAACATTTAGTCTGTAAACATTTAGACCGTGACACATCAAGCCGTGAACATTGAAACTGTGAACGTAGTGAGCAAAAATATCGGGACAAGGTTCATTCAACAATACGTGTATGGATGGTGACTATATTTGTCTATATTGAGTAATAGTTAATCAAAAGATATAAGAAAACCCTCACAGCAACAGGAGGCAATTTTTCGCACGGCAGAATAAATTTTTAACGAGATTACATAATTCCTTTATATTTATTTAAAGAAATGATTCTTTGAGACAACACATGAATGAAATAAATGATTTTTTTCAAGTTACTAAAGACAAACATGACGTTTCGTTTTGCCATCCACATACACATATAAAACGCATATAAAACTAAAAATCTATAGATATAATAGTAATACAGGTAGCCAACATTAAAACAGTAATTATATGGCTCTTGCTTTTATATAAACCAACTAAGCTTCCACATTACCATTTACTCTGAAGAATTTAAAATTTCTAAGCACTTTTTAACCTGTATTTCAATAGTTTCTTTCTCCTTTTGTAAAGAACTTTGTGCGCTCTTAAGCATTTGATATTCTTTTTTTATACATCCAATAGTTTCAAACAGTTTCTCTAATTCTTTTGCTTTCTTTTGGATTCTCTTCTCAGTTAATTTGATCGACCTTTTTTTGTTGGTTAATTGTGTTTCAACATCTGAAATAAAGTATGTTAATTTTATTTTCAGTTGCAATGCTCAAACAGGCACTTTACAACATTGCATGTAAAAAGTCCTTACTGTTCAGTTTTGTTTCTATCTGAGATAGTTTTGTATCCCCTTCAAAATTTTCCAATAACTGTTTAACAATAGGCACAAATCCAGTAGCTTTCAGACCTTCCAAAAATTGAAATGTTTCTGAAAAACAAAGTACAATAATATTGAAAAATTTTCTAATGGTAAACAACTAATGAAAGAAAATGGGCAAAATAATTCATGTAAAATATTTACATAATAATTATAATCTTTATTGAGATAAGCATCTACACACAATCTCGAAAAATTTTCTAAAGTTATTAAATATTACAAATTATATAACTACACAAACAAAAATTATTTATATTCACATAATTTTTAACAATGTTCTTGTTCAAAATATTTATTAAAATTACACCTTCAAGGCTTTAATTTGTGATTGTAGATAAGTAGTGATGCATGTTAATGACATATCAACATATTTATTCAAATTTTGAAATATTATGTTTAAAAATAGTAACACTTGCTGATTACCTAATGTACCAATTTAGTGAATTAAAATTACGCTTTCAAGGCCTGTGTATTAATTTGTGATTGTAGATAAGTAATAATGCATATTAATATCAAATATTGAATTCAAGGTTAGGCAAAATAAAATTATAGTCACTAATTATAATTTTAAAATATCTTCAACAAATTCCATTTGTCGTAAATTTCTAAAGACTAAACTTAAACCTATTGATATGAAGTAATTTCTTCATCCATTCTACTGCATTTTACTAAACTAGTGTTCTATGTAATTTATTGACTTTGAAATTATGAGATGATGGAAGTACAACTGTACAACATAACAGGGTTGTAGAGGTTGTTTGTTAATTGTTATCTTAGATTGATTTTGCCAAGAATATGTCACCTTATTCAGGTTATAAAAGATTGTTTCCTTGGGCTTTTTAAATACAAATATTTAAGTATAGTGTAAAACCTACTTGTGTCTGCTTCATTGTAAATTTCTTCTTTGGAATCTTCTTTAACAGAACACAAACAAACTGTGGATGATGTAAGATGTTGTGGATTAGAATTGGCATCAAAATCATTTTTAATTGAATTATCAAGACTTCTTTTTTGCTTTGTTTTTGATTCTTCAGCACAAAGTTCTTTATTTTCAATCATTGAAAAATTAGGAGATGCTGGTAAATCTTCATTTTCTTGCATGTTTTTTTCAGCAAAATCATTACATTCATCAGTTTTTTCAAAAACATCAACAATACTCATATTATCACCTGATATACTACTGATTTTTTGAACATTTCTAAGTTCGCCATCATCATCAGCCAGTTCTACATTCATATTGTATGCATTTTCATTGCCACCGTTCACATTCTCATGATCTTGTTGATTAAAGTTGTGAGAGAGCTGTAAAGTTTCAGCACTTTTATCTTCAATGGCTGTTGAATGGAGATCATCATCTTTGAGATAACTTGATGCTGTCGATGATTTCTTTGCAGATAGCTTGTTCATAGCCACTGTTGATTGATTAGATGTACCATCTGTTGACAATTGATCATTTAAAATCTGCAGGTTTTCATCACCTTGTTCAGAGCACCTAGATACACACAGTTTGGCTTCTTTAGCTACACTTACATCAAGATCGGTAGAGTTCCTTCTTTTCTTATTAGAATTTGATTCCAGTTGACTATTGTCATCCATTTCATTTGATTCTATATTTTTGCTTTTCGTTTTCCTTGTTCTTTTCTCAAGAGATGTTGATGGCTCGGGACATTCCAACGTAGTTAGCTTTCGCTTGATCAATGGAGACCGAACTTTTTGCATGGGCTTCCAATTCCATTCGAACCACTCCGAGTCCAGGGACGTCTCTTTGAGATGAAACCGTTCAACGCTTAAACGGAATGCACTATCAAAATATTTTTGAAGAAGGTCTTGTACACGGTCCGCGTTTATTAACAAATTGGTGAATACGATACGTCCCATGCGGTTTGAGTTGAAAAAATGACGTTCAAAAAGTATACTTTTATCAAAAAGCCAATCAGAGGCAACTCCAAAACGATATGTAAAATGTAGCATATCCTTCTTCGACTGTTGGGTCACCAGACAGACTTTTTCCTTTGGTAAACATCTCAGAATATCGTCGAATACAAACCATTCTTTTCCACGATAAAACAGGGAGCTTAAAATTAGGTCAAAAGACATTTTTTGAGAAATAAAATGAAATGTTTTATTCAACGTTTTACCGCATTATCAATATCCTAATTACAATTACTAGTTCCCAGGTCACAGGTTTTCGCTCGTTATGAAAATTTGGTGAAGGACCTACAGGACATGGTGAGAGCAATGGTGAAAGCATGAAAGTGATAGTGTCTTGCATTGTTTGGACTTTAATTCGTTGACATTGCACATTATGCGTTTTTTAAAATTAAGAAATGGTAGTTTCAAGTTGTGTTATAGTAACATTCGACAAGGGTATACAGCTCCCTCGCGACTTCGTCTTAAAAGAAGTGGTCGTAAAAAAAGAAATAAAGAATCAGGAGAAATTCCCTACCTATTTCATCCGCGCGTACGAACTTTAGAACCGATAATCCAAGCTTTACGCAACACAAAAAGTTTGATAAAATATGAATTGCCATTAAAAGTTACTTCAATGGATGATTTTATGTGCAATGAAGTATTTCCTCAAGTTAAGTCTGCTTTCTCTCAAGACACTGGAGTTAACAGTCTAAATATGGAAGATTTTCTGATGACCTACATTAATACTGTTTGGAAATATGGAAATAGGTAAGTGGAAAGGCCTGTCTATTTTGTATCATATTTTATAGCAGCAATTATTTAGCCTTTTATTTGTTAGTAATTTAGCATGGTTTTGCAAATTTATAAAAAAAATTTATTTTTACTTGTTAAGTTTAATTTGTTTTATTTTTTACTTCCATCAAAAAATGATGTTTTAATCCAATGTAACACTGTATGTTGTATGTATATACTCAACAAGATCCTTTTTGCATTTGATGACAGACAGATGACATTTTTGTAAACACAAAGTAATATGCTCTATTAGAGATATTCTTTTATTGTTGAACAGGTAATAGAGTGAGTTTCATGAAAAGTGTGTTGTATCGCATCAATTAGATATTTGCATTTTTATGCTTGCCGATGAAAATTTGCTTGTTTGGACTGCTGGTCCATTATGGCACAATAATGGACTGCTAAAAATTTTTATAAGTAAGTCATAGCATGCTTTTTCACTAGAAGTGATGCTTGCATATATCAATTTTCTATTATTTTCCTTTTCAGTTATCCAGGACTTTTGAAACAAACAATATCTTATCGTCCTGGCTTGAAAGTATCCTGGAGTAGATATGGACATAATTTGCAAATTTCTGGAAGAACTGGACTTCTGTTTTCTTCTGTGTGTGCATTACCTAATTTTTCTCTCTCCGAGGAAGTACAAAAAACCACTTGCAAAGAGTTAATGGGAAAGGATGAGCTTATATCACCAGTGTTTGAATTATCACAGAAGATGTCAGGAATGGAATTTGATACAGGATTTTATCAGGATCTTTATCCTTTCCCACAAATGCTAGTCATTGCTGAACATAATTGGAAGTTGGATCATCTTGTTGCTCAAGGTTTGTGTATCAGTAAATTGCACACACAACTCAAGAATTACACATACATCTTATTCTTTTTATTAAATTCCTTCATTTATGGTTTCAAAAGAAATAAAGAAAATTTTCATGTGAAATTAACTTTCATTTAAGTTTAGTAAAGTTTCATACTTTAGAAGTACATTTTATGGTGAAATTTCAAACTATTGCATTTTAAAATAAACATTATTGTGTGGGTATATAATTATTTGTTACGTTTTTAAATAAGGAATTTATAAAATTTATCTTTTCAACTTTTTAGCTATAATGTTTTCATTTGGACGATTATTTGAACGGTCAGTTTGTAAGAATGACGCAAGCATTGGTGACGTATTACGGGAGCCATTGTCAATTCGCGCAATAGTGCTCAATGAACAAACCTTTTCACTAATGTGCTATCAGCTGAACACTCTAGATTTTGACAACGATGACGGGATAAAGAATCAACTCTGGCTTTCTAAACCATTTTCGGCGACAATGCATAAAGATTCCAAGGAAAAGTCAGAAAATAACAACGTAGGGCTCTTGGAAAGCAGTTACAAAGATATTATTTCTTTTTTTTTGTACGGTCAAGGATAGAACTGCTAATTAAAAACTTTGGTATAGAAATATATAAAAAACTGCTCACAATCTCCAAATTTTGAATCTCCAACTAGTTAAAAGCTTTAGGTTTACACAAGAATCGAGTGATTTGTTATTTGTATCTTCGTCATTAGGACCGGCAAAGATCTCAACATTACAGACTGAAGCTTTTTCTGTCGGTTTTAAAAGTCTTCGTTCTTGTTAATTTCCATTCTCTGAACAGCGAAATTCGACACCAAGATTAAAGATCCAGTGTGTCCTACTCTGCAGTACTTTATCGCTTCTTAACTGTTTTTCTCAGAGGACCATACCAAGGATCGTATAGGCATCAATAAATTTCTAAATTATTCTTCCTATAAAAGACTATCAAGGGTGTATCGGTTTCAATTGGCTTCTCTTATAGCATGAGTGTAGGTATGTTCACACTAATGACACTCCTTCATAATTGACTGACATTTCAAAAAGCACGAAGAATTATCCAATTGAATGTTGTCGCATGTCATGGAAAACAACAAAACATATTATTTCTCACATTGTATCTTCTTTCTCTATACACAACTGATAGACTCTTATGGTACTCTTTTCTTCATTTTCATCTCAATCTTTTATTCTGTCTAACCATACACTCTTTGGTTTTTCATGCTCCCCGTTTCTCTGTATTCACAGTGAATGTTTGTTAGTCGTTTCTGTTTTTTATCAAATGTCCATACTATCTCAAACTTGCTTTTCTGATCTTCTGTCCATCACGTCTTCTTTTGTAATCATTTCGTATTTCATGCTTCATTATCAATCCTAGAATTCATTGTTGTCCGAAATTCATTTCCGTTTTTTACCAAACTTAACTAGCTCCTATACTATTAGTCTACCATTACAGAAGCTTGACGTAATAGCGTTCATGGAAAAAGTCCTTAGGGAAGCACATTTTGAAAATCGTTCACAATGGTGGGAAATGTTCAGTATTATCGCTGTCAGGAAGTTTGTTTCAAAATCATTTCCCAGAATTGTTGTTGTGTCTAGCTGTAGACGCAAATGTAAAATGAAAAACAGATTTAGAATACAGGTGTATTAAAGCGTAAGTTGTATTGTAACGCAAAGTTACAAATATCCTTAGCAAGCAAGTGAAACAACAGTTGACTGCCTACCAGGAAATGATATTTAAAAAATAAAATATTTTATTTTACATGAGTTTTGAACATAAGAGTTGCATTATAATCTGTGTTATGTTGCATAAAATGTACGTAGCTTTTTTGAACCAATGAATCTTTGTCGAAAGGAGTTGAAACGAACTTAAAATGTGCCACACCTCATAACAAATTCTGTATTGTGTGTAGGTCAGAAGGTTTAAACTTTCACAAGGACGGTGATGACCAGCTTTCTCACAAAAGATTGACTTGAACCAATGGCAAAATTTTTACATTTATTAGTTACAAATGTATTGAAAATTGAACAAATTTGTGCTCAATGTTGCAAAATCACTTCTTACATCGATTTTGATAATTGGGTGAAATGCATTTTTCTCATCATCTGTAACTTTTGTCTAAAGTAAATTGTTTCAAGACAATAAAAACTAATCTTTCGTCATCAAAAACCGATAAAAAGTGAGTGAAAATTATTAATAGGTGACGTACACTTTTCATCGTCGGAAGCTCCATGAGAGATTTTTATAGTCTTTTATCTTTGTTTCTTTGTTTGTCTTAGCATGTGCTTTACCGCTTACAATGGCATGGGTCTGTATTTGAATTTGTCTAACGTGTTTTGCACAGTTTTTATAAACGAACGAGTTGCAAGAGCTTGAAATTGACGCGTGGCAATAGTTTCGAATTACTCGTTTACATGAAAAACGAAACACGATAAGTGCTATGAAAAACATTGTTGTCATACAGGATAATAAAAGGAACAAGTAATCCGCGGGGATCTCATAGAAGTAATATATTAAAACAAATTTCCGGGCTTACACAACTTTGACCAATCAAAAGTCAAATCAAGGCACGCAATGGCGCCTACGTATTCATAAAGAACAAATCTCGGCAATAATGGCCAATAGGAACGCAGTAACCATGCCGATAGTCTGCGTGTCTTTCATTGCCCATAACCTCGTTTAGCACTGGCTTTGACCGAGGTCTCGGCTCACACATTAATCACTTTGACGCCATTTTCGTTTTAACTTATATCGTTGGTTTCTGTGTACAATCTACGTTCTGTGGTTGAGCGAGAAAGTTTCTCAAAAATTTCAATTGTTTAGTAATTGCGAAGTTTTTGAAAACAAATAGTTTCATAAAAGAAAATTGCTTCTCTTGGACCGACAATTAGCTGGTCCATTACTTCGCTGTTAGAAGATGAAGGGCCACAGCCGCTTTACAGACACTGAGAGAAGTGGAGGAGAAGAACTTGACGAAGGAGTCATTGAAGTACAAGTAATACCACAAGACGACAATTGGGGTGAGACAGCGACTACAATAACTGAGACTACAGCTACCTCAGTTTTAAGTGGGATTAGTGAGACTAACCTCAGTGATATTGGGAAAGATTTTCAGCCTTGTCGATTTAGTTTTCGCCGACATTGCAGCTTTGCTATAACCATTTTCGTTGGTATCCTTGGTGTGTTTTCACCCGTGGTATTTATAATCATACCATTATTTCTGGGAAAACGAGAAGAATACATGGATGACTGTTCAACTAAGGGCAGTAATTTAAACGAATGTGATGGTTTGTATATGAGTTTAGGATTTCGTGAAGTTATTTTAATTGCTGGTATTTGGGCATTATACTTTCGTTCTCCGCGCATTAACTTCCCTCGTGTCAACCGTTTAAAATTTGGTGTAATGGGTCTTGCAGCTATAATTGTGATGTCTTACTGGGTTATATATGCATACAGAGTGCTTGAAGAAGGTTCAAAATCATCAAAGTCTGTGGCGCAATTTGCTCTTTCACTTGCCGACACTTTGCTGTTTGTACATTATTTGTCACTTGTTGCACTGTGGTTTCGTCAGAGCAGGTTGACGTTTACTATGAAAGTCATTCGAAGTACAGATGGTGTTAGTCGATTTTATAACGTTGGTATCATGTCTGTACAGCACGCTGCTGCGTTTGTATTAAATCACTATTACAGAGATTTTCCCGAGTATAATCCTCTGCTTATGTCTATTCCGTCATCGCGCAAACACCAAAATAAAGAAACGACTAATATCAAATTTTACGACATCGATGGTAAAGTGGGTAGCGAACCATCAAATGCTAATTCTCGTGCACGTGCAGTGATTGCAGCTACTGCAAGAAAACGTGAATCAAGACACAACGATCGTTTTTACGAAGAGGAAGAATATACACGACGTGTAAAGAAAAGACGTGCACGACTAATTACGGCCACTGAGGAGGCATTTACACATGTAAAGAAGCTCAAGATGGAAAGAGGTCCTTGTGTTCCATTAGACGCAGAAGAAGCCGCTCAAGCTATATTTCCATCACTGGCAAGACCACTTCAAAAATATTTGCGCACAACACGGCAACAATATCGATACTCCATGGAGTCAATTCTAAAACACTTGGCACATTGTTTGATATTTGATATGTCTTCAAAAGCTTTTCTGGAGCGATATATCAGCGAACAACCTTGTGTTCAGCTTTTGGCAGAGAATATAAAAAGCTGGAGTTTAGTGTGCGAAGAACAATTAACTTCAAATATAACAAAATCGACAGTGTTTCAACTTGTTAGAGATGAATATTCATTAGTGGTTACCGTAAATGAATTACCACAATATGACATTCACGAGGAGGACTTCGATTTTGATGACAATCAGTTTGTACTTCGTCTCAACTCGGAGACTTCTGTTTAATGACATCGTTCTTATATGTAGGGACTATCTTTGTATAATTGTCTATATATGTAGTGGCTTGCTATATGTATTTTTAAATGTGTGGTAGCGTTCTTTTAATTGGTTGTACATAAAAACGCTTTTCTCTGTCGTGCTGCTGCTGCCCGGAAAGTTTTTTTGTCGTTGAACAAGCTGGATGTTATTGTTAATATAAAAGTTAGTTCACTAGAAGTGTTTAAGTTATTAAGGTTGCATTAATCAATCTTCTTGTGGTACTTTTTTCCTTTTTAATACTGTGTGCGATGTAGCTATCACGTTTATTCCCAATGTATATATCTATACAGTATACGCACAGCTGTATGGTAGAGAAGTGTATCCATTGGAGGTATTCAGTCATACAAGGCGTATTTGGTTCGTGTGAAGGAGTGTGATGGAATTAATTTTACAAAGCAAAGATGCTGGTTGAAAACAGTTTATATTTTGACTTTGGGGCCGGTTGCACGAAGCCTGGATAGCGCTATCCATTGGATAGCGAAAATTTTCAAACTTGTAAAAAAGCTGTTTATATTTTTTTCTCGCGACAAAGAAATTTTGTAATCTTTGAAACAATATTTTATTTCAACGATTGCAAAGTTCAAATCTTATATTTTTCTCTTATAAGAGATTTTATGAACGTTCTGAAAAATTTGCTATACAGGCTTCGTGCAACCGGCCCCTGGTTTTCAATAAAGTATTTCAATTGATTAATAACCAAATGAAGAAATTACTTGACGTCCCAAATCCTAATAATGTTTTACGTGGCATGCCTTATTTACGAAAATGTACATGTGGAGAGAACCTTCATCCTTACCACTAGATATTTTACTGAGCTGTATCGCGTAGCACCAAAGGTGGTAGTGGCACAGGCTCTGCAATGGCATGGAAATTGGAAGCATATGCATAAGTCGTCACCAGTCTTCTGTACCACCATTTATTGCTCGTCTCAGAGTTAATAATATCACTCCCTCACTGTCCTGCATGTCATCACTTCTCACTGACCCGACGTAGGTATATAATAGGAGATATGAGAAGTGAACATAGAAAAGCTTCCTGAATGCTTTTGTGAATTAGATTGGTGTTGTCTTGGCACAGTTTCCCACTGTTGTCAAATGTTTTAAAAAAGTTTTCTGGTGTATCTGTGTTTCACCTTTTAGTAAACATTTTACTCTGTAAAGTATTAAGATTTAAATAATGGCATTTAGAGTAACTATAACTGGTTTTTGTCAGATTAAGTTCTGTTTGTGACATGATTATTTACAATAAAAATTTTAATTTCTTGAATGAAGTTTATGGATTTTAGCAAAAATTAAATGTTCGAGCCCTTTTTTGCAATAATTTCTCTCTGCTGCTTGATCAATGTGGTGGATAAAACAATTCTTATCATTTTCACATACAATTGTTGGTCACAACTCCAAGTGAAGTTTAACCAAAGAGCTAAGCTGTAGGAGTTAGACAATATGTTGGACATTGTGACAAAGTTGTTAATTTAATTGAAAAATTTATCAATAACTTCATTCTTTAAATAATTGTAATTTCATATATTGTTTATTAAAAAAAAACATCTTTATTCATAAGTTAATACAAATTTGACAGACATGATAGCCATAGGAATTCAATTTACAAGTACAAATAAAAACTTTCAATTACAGTTATGCAGACAAGCTACATTGCAAATGAAAAGTCCCAATTCAAGCATCAAAAATAAAAGTAGTTTAGTCCAAATTCTATACTAATAACGTCTTCATCTGAAGAACGTTCTTTACGCACAGTAGGTCGTTTTATCGCTTATAACAAATCCATTGACCATTCAAATAGGAAACTCTTTACTAGAAAATATAGAAATGGAATCACACTAAATATACTTATTACTTTTGTATTAGTCCTAAATTATAAATTCTTAGGGCAATTGCCGTTCAATGTATGAGACGTTCTAAACATGGATTTCGCATACAATTCAAGGCAAGAAACTATAAAACCCGTAAAATTATAGTTGACGAACGTATCTTACAACAAAACTGTTTCTCACCTCATATCCTTGGTATCCTGTCCGATGGCATCAAAAATTTTGTCCATAAATGAATTTACATTCGTCAAATTTTCGAAAAACAACTCTCCATTATATTAACATATATGCATTCTGGCCAGTTTATCTGACTGGAGTAATGGCGGACGCAACGGATGCGCATTTGAGAACTGGGTGCAAGTGAGGGACTGATTTTTCGCTTAGTGGCGCTTTTATTACGTATCTCTTCTGCGATATTGTCACAAAATTGTGTATTCGCTCAACTGTATCCTACAAAATTACTTGGCTTTTAAAATTAAACGTCTAAGTAATTGTTTTTGCTTACAGTTTAACCTGTCTACGTAAGGTATGTTCTAAATTCACTTAATTATTTTTGTTTTAATTAATTCTTCTTCATACAGTTCATGGTTTTTAAAGAAAATTTAATAATATGTTTATTTGTAGAGAGTTGCCGCCATTACTGATTAGATGGTTTATTAAAATGGCTACAATTGAAGGCTTTGCAGGTGTTTAAAATGTGAATCAATACGTTAAATTTACGAACATTTTCTTTGCGTTAACAGATTTGTCTGCGAATCATGGCGGGTTTGATAACATGAATATATTTTTAGCATATTATTTATATATTGTTATATCTTTAAAAGAAGAAGTACTCGAAAGTGAATCGGACATTGCTAGCAATACTTCTGAAATTTCAAATGATGAATCAAGTGATAATGAGGTATATAGACAATGGCTTATTGTTATCATAGGCAAAATATAAACGTGTAATTTACTTGTATGTTTAGAGTCAACATGAACACAATGATGACTTGGCTTCAACTCGTGGTACATGTACATCATGTTGTTTATAGTCCAATATACTCAATAAAATAGGTTGTTTTACAATATGTATTTGAGATGGCAACAAAATGAAAGAAATTGCTTATTGATCTTGATTGTAAAGTTTTGAGATATGTGTATAGAAGATCATAAAATGTGAAAAAACTTTGCAAGCACAGTACTGTACGAATAATCAATGTAGGATTGGTGTGTGGTAGAACTGGACAAATAGAGTCAAATTTCGATTCAATTTTTTTTTGTTAATTTTAACTCTAGATAAACTTGCTGATTGGTTTCTTGGTTTAAATGATGAACAGATAAACCTAAGAAAAAACTGTGTTAAGATTCATGTTCTAGCCCCATTTTTACTTGGTATCATACCACCTCAATATGAAGAAAAGGTGAGTAATTCTGTTAAATATAAGCTTAACAGATGCACTATAGTTACATTCAGTGTGCAAATTAACGGTGTGCAATGTGCAATTTGCACATCGTTTTAGCTAAAATGAAAACAATTGCACATCACT
Organism: Xenia sp. Carnegie-2017; assembly: GCF_021976095.1. Taxonomy (NCBI): domain Eukaryota; kingdom Metazoa; phylum Cnidaria; class Anthozoa; order Malacalcyonacea; family Xeniidae; genus Xenia; species Xenia sp. Carnegie-2017. The sequence goes on along the minus strand of NW_025813485.1, from coordinate 1,504,558 downwards.
TTTTCAAACGATATGCAAAAAGCAGTCAGCAAACAAAATGTTTGTGTATTGCATGATATAGTTTAGGCCATTTATTTGAGCAAGCAGAAAAAATTAAATTTTGACACAGCATCAACTGAGTGGCACAATTTATTTACAACAAAATCAGTGAGCAATTATTTTTTATGCAAAAATGATAATTTGTGTTTTTTAGTTTATTAGTTGGTCATTTGAATGTGGCTTACTGCCAACTAATGAAGTAAAGTTAGTATTCATATTTCGAAACTTTGTTGTATTTTTACATTAACAGATAAATCACTCATACATTACTATTTCTTTAACAGGCAAGACTTTGATCCTACTAATGAGGCATTTGAAAATATACAGATTGTTGAAAATGGCTTTGAAGCTCTATCACAAATTATGGTAGTTTGTTTGATGAGATTTTCATTTAACTATAGCTTTTTATTCTCCTCAAGGCTTATGTTATCATTATTGTAGTTTAAAAAACCTTGATATCATTTGGATTTAGGTTATTCTATTCTCTACAACATATCAGAAATGTATTTTGCATTTGTCGAAATATCTATTGTATGTGTATTAAATATATATTTATATATTTTTATTCTAGAACAAGAAACAAATAATTATTCAAATGCTTGAATTGAAAAATCAACTAGTCAATGTAAGTTTTGAGACATATGCATGTAATTTCCCCCAACTTCATGATATATTAAGTGAATGGTTTGACTCTTAGATCGTTAGATATTTGTAGATGGGAATTGTGCAGGTCAGTACAGTCCTCAGAAGGGCTGTTTGTGGTGTTTATTAATGTTTCAATAACCTTAATGGAGGACATATATTGTGTCAAATGTGCAGTAAATATGAGACTTTTGTAATATTGACATTGAAAAGTACTATTGCTATGGTTGTCAAACACCAACCTCTATCTCTCAGGACTCCACCAACATGGACGATATACCTCTATAAACATATAATTCATGATTTATTAATTATATGTCATGTACACTATGTTGAGTTTAGTGATGATTTATTGAAGAAGAAGATTTGTGATTATTTTGAGAGTAATTTTGTTCATAACTCATACAATCAACTGAAGAACAGTAAATTTTATTTTAATATAAAAATGTGTATCATGATATGAGAAACATTGCTTTAAATTGCTTCAAATTCCTATAAACTGCATCAAATTGCTATTTATTGTAATTTAAAGCATGTTATCAATTTCATTACAAATTTTGGACTGTTATGGACTGTGAATATTATACTTTTCAAAAATAGTCAAAGAGTCCATACTTTATGTGAAGATGTTTGTCTTTATCAACAGTATTTAATTTTTTAAATTATAAATAAATGTATTATGCCTTAATTGTAATGACAGGAATTAATCAGATCCTTCATTTCCAATTTTGATGTTTTAGTGTACTTCATACAAGAGAGCATTTAAGTGTGCCAAGAAGAAAGATTGGTTTTTGTGTGAAAGGTAAGACAACAATTTTTGAAACAAAGCTTACACCTTAACCATGCCTGAAATTCTGCCAGGATTTACATAAATCTATGTTTGAACGTGTTCAAATCAACATGCAACATAACTTGTAGCTCTATTCTTATTCATCTGCTCATAATGCCGGTTGAGTTGTCTGTTTGCTGTCTTTTTTTAATGTTTTTGAATATCCACAAAGTAATTGATGTTTGCTGCCCCAGTGATGACTGATTTCATTGAATCTCTTTGAGATACTTTTTAAAGAGTCCTGAATAGAAAATGATATGTTTCAGAAAGTTCAACTTGTATTTTAGAGATGTATGTCTTCCTAAAGATGTTAAAGTAGAGAGAGCTATCATGGCTTTACTGCTAACAGCGTATCAATGTAAGTCATGTAAACTGTTTCTGATAAGAATAAAATCATAAGTCAAAAATTTTGCATTGTATTTCTTTGTCTATTTTGTCAAATATTACACAGTATACTTTTATGTTTATACTTAATACAACTATTTCAATCTTGCTGTTTATACCTGTTTTTATTTAACATTAGATTTTACATTAGATTTACATGATCAGACATTTTTTACTAATGTTTTTAGTTTCATTTTTACAAATTGTTTATTCATTGAACATTACAGTTGCTGTGCATATTCAATTGTCGTATGTCAAAAAAACTGACCTACTCACGATCTCTTCAAGTAGTAAAGATTGCAAGGAAGTTGAAGAAGTATGATTTATGATGATTGAGTTTAATAATTTACCCACAATTTCGTATTTACGCTTGCCTCACTTCTCGAGTAGAAAGTTGAACATTAGTCTCAATTTTTTTTTATTCCATTAAAGTGTTCCAAACGACGACAACTATTTAACGTCTTATTCCATAAAATTGTCACTTCAAAGGTTCACTAAATTTTAGAAAACATTGAAGTTAAAAGAAAACGGAAATGAAGAATTTCGCTCTAAAAACTATGAAGGAGCTATCACCTTCTACAGCAAAGCTATACATGAGAGGTATTAAAATTACACTGTATATTTATATATATAAATAAATAAAGTGAGAAACTTTGCCTCTGACGACTGTTCCTCATGGGATTGAAATGATGACAGAACTAGAGGATTTGAACGCAAATTAAAGAATGTGTGTCAACCATGATGCATTGCGCGTTAATCCCAGAGTGACAGCCATTTTGTGGGCAGATAATGCCGGATTTTGCCATTGTAGTCCATGCAACTTAGAAAAACGATAGAAATTAATGTAATATAGAGTTTTAAATCAATATTTTTTTCCTGACTTTTCATATAAAGTAGACGACGTAGTGACCAAATTGAATTCGGCGTGCCACAAGCTCAAAAAGTAAAGATGTAAACATAAACAAAAGTGCGCAATGCATCTTGGTTAACGCACATTCTTTAAGTTTGTACATGATGCTCTTTAAATCATCAATTGAAATTATCTGGCGTTTTCACTAGCTTTTTCTTTTAAGCAGTCTTAATTTTTCTGAGGTGGTGTGTAATAGAACTTTATTAAATGTAATCGTGTTTTCTACGATCTTCAATATGATCTTCAAAAAAAATATCTTATATTTTTTATTTATGTCCTTTAATTACTTCATCCGTTACTTTTTTTGTTTCGAATGATGTTGAGGAGTGCAGGGTGGTAGGTAGAGGCTAATTGAGGGGGAGGGGTGTATATTCATATATTTAGTTGTGTCCAATTGATTTCTTTAGAAAGCCAAATTACTTTCAAAAGAAGCTAATCACTTGATTGTGTGTTTCGGGGACCAAAATTGCAATATATATTCAACTGTATGTGTATTTTCTGGCATATCAATATAAGAAGAAGTTAAAATTCAAAAAAAAAACCAAATTAGGCAAACTGCCAACACGAAAAGGAGAATTAAATCTTTAATGTAAAGTTCTGATTCTCCAGGGTTCGTATTAGAATAATCTATGAGACTATAACACCTAAAAAAAACATGAAAGATTGCTTTGTGGTTTTGTATCCATCATTACTCTCTTATTCGTCTTATATATAGACATTGAACTTGTTGATCCTTTGGTTGATATTTTTTTCGTTTTTATTTCAGTCCTTTTAATCACATTGTTTATGGCAATAGAGCTCAGAGTTACAAAAATCTCGGCGAATACAGGTAACTGGGTTTGTGTGTTTGTCTTTTTGTATTTTGTTCAACCGAAGTAAACTCAGTTTAAATCATTAATCATAAGCTTGACAGCAAAATGGTCTTATATTGTGGGAGAATTTTGTTATTGTGTCGAGTATTGAAAAATAGTTTTTAAGCAATTATGCTGCTATTTTGGAATAATTGCAGTAACTCTATTCTGCAGTGGTTGAAAACAGTTTTATTTTACCTTTGTAATTCTCCTTTAGCAAATTGAATAATGTTAATGTTAATTGAACTCTGTGAAAGTGAAGTTGAACCAAAAAACAAATTGTCATGTGCCTTTTTATTTTAAACTCCACTTTTGGTCCTTTGTTGGTGTGCATGTTTGAAATATTCTTCAGTATAAAAAATTTTGAGAAGGCAGTCAAATTACTTATTTTTGGCTTTGTTATTAATTTTTGCAAAAATTCATGTCAATAGAAATTTAAAATACATCATCTTTAGCGACTTGTTCTTTACCCTGGTGAATATATTATGCATATTATTTTTCTTTATTAAAGAAAAGCTCTGATGGATGCCAAAAGAACAATTATTTTAAAACCAGACTGGGATAAGGTACGAGGAAAGCCATGATATTTAATTTTAGTTATATATAAAAATGCTTTGTACGTACTTGTAAGAACGAGCATAACCAAAGAAGAAGTTTTGTTTGTTTGTTTTTTTGTAATTGCAAGTCTAACGTTTGATGAAATTCAAAGCCCTAATTTTGAGACGTTTAAGTAACTTATGAATACCATTGTAAATAATTAGTTTGTAGGAAAAGAATGCATATAATTGATTTAACTACAGTTGGTGTGTTTGTTAGAAATAGCGTTTACTTGTGGTCTTCTCAAAATGCTGCTTTTGATTTAGATTGGCATTAGTAGAAGATTGTTTCTCAACCATCATCCTATTGCAGCGTTGTATTTATTATTTCATAAAACATAGATTTGTCTTTAGCTATTTACATAGACGCACAACTTATAAAATCATGAAACTTGAACAATAATTTTTATCGCTAAAAGCTTAAGTTTTCTGGCAATGAGATTTTCTCATCATTTCTCGTTCATTTCATAGGGTCTATACAGATTTAAGGAGGCGGCTGCTGCTCTTCAAGATGGAGAAGGAGGAAAAGCGTCATTTCTTTCTTTTTGCGTTGACAAACATATAATTGACGGTAATAACCACTAACCAGCGTACTATTTTGCAAATTCATTTTTATGATTTTGTTTAATTTTGTAGGATATTTTGCGGCTTTATAATTTATTTACATTGTTTTACTTTAGATGAAACGAAGCAAAGCAGAGCTCAAGATGTAAAAAAACAAAACTCAGTTACAACAAATGAGTGAGTGTAAAGCATGTGTATGGTTTTTTTATGTCACTTCACATTATTTATTTAATATCTGCTTATTTTAAAGTGAAAATTATGAAAGCGATGAAACTATACCTCCTCTTGTTTCTGCTGATGAAGACGATACATCATCCTGTAGTAGCAGCGATACTATGATGGTATATAAAGATGATATGCCAGATCTTCTTGAGGATTATAATACTGATTCAAAAGAATCCTCCGATCTAGACCAGGTGTGTAATTATTACTGATTGTTTTACAAAAGATTTCAAACTGAAGTTCGTTATTGGATTGAACGTAGAAAATGAGAGGATTTAAGTTCAGTTTATTTTATTTCCTACTTTGATTATGAATTTTGTGCTTTCAGTTTTGCAAAAGTTTTATTACATAAGTTTGCATGTTGTGAAGTTTTTGTACATTTGTGTTAATAAATGTAGGTAAAATTTTGCATCTTTTGTTGTAGAATGTGGATTATAATTTTCATACAGGTACGTCTGTACTCATGTTAACTTATATAGTAATGTAAGAAATAGTGGACAGATATGTTACTTGCATGAATCTTCATTCGCTATAAAATTAATTATTACATTTCATTTGGAACTTTTACTGCTCTACTGTCTGTTATTTATTTATTTTGAGTTATTCAGTTCAAAATTGCCAGAGAGTGAAGTAGAAAAAGATGTATAGCTATGTAATTGATAATTTTTCACTTTAAAATATAGCTGATGGATATTTTACAGATCTCTGTGTGATCTGCTTTCGTGAAACCGATATGAAAAAATGGAATCTTATCATGTTTATGAATTGATATCATCCATAATATAAAATAGTGATAGTATTTGTGTCTACATGGTTAATATGAAATAGTGAATATTTATTTAGTTTATGTTTAGAAACTCCAAAATGTTGTCTTAAATCATAAAAAAGTTGTTTTTTATGTAATTTAGTTCAAATGCGAGAGAAATCGTCATCACGAGAGAAAAAGTTTGTGTGACAGTTGTAAAATTTTCATTTTATAAATTATTAGTGATATATTATCATGTGAACATTTCTACTTTACAGACGTCCAAAAATGAGTAAAGTTAACTTAGGAATCTTACGTCAACAAAAGGAATTGAAAGAAAATTCTGAGAAAATTGAACAGACAAGATCTGCAGAGAAAAAATCATTAAAAGTGGATAAATATATGAAACCGAAAGGGGTAGGAGAATTATTTATAAATATGATGAACTTTAGATGTGGTCTGTCGAAGGAACTCGTCGTATCTCGTCTCTGAAAATGTGCTTTTTTTTAAAATGCTTGTTTTTTCTTTTAAACTAAAAGCAAATGATTTACTGTCTCAAAAATGATACAAAAGTAAACAAAAAATAATTTGTAGATGTATACGTAGTTTGCCATTGGTACAACTTTATATAAGTAATATTTCGTTAATTATTGTCTTAAAGGAGTTTATAACTTTCGTTCATTTCATTCTCCTAACATTCCCCTATATGCAGGTATATTGTTCTGGTAAATTAGTGAAGAAAGAACAAGTATCTTTACCAGAAACGAAAACACAAATTGAGGGAATTTTAAGGGAGGTAATTATGTTAACATTATTTTATCGTGAAGTTCCGTGAATGAATTCAATTTTTAACATATAATGTGATTTTATTTTTCTGTTGCTTAAGGGATCCAAAGCGTTACTTAACTCAAGTTTTACGGAAGCTTGTAAAAGCTATAAAAAGCCTTGGATATGATTGATGCTGGACCTCGAAAGGTTAGATCTCTCTTACTTATGTACAACGATCCGCCAATTTATTTTTGTTTACATTATTATTACTCCAATTTTGTTTTCAGTCGTTGGACTATGATGACATGAAGTACGCCGTAGTTTTATATGCCTATGGAACTGCATTAGCCGGCACTGGTCTACATATGGTAAGTGGGCACGCAATATTATTTGGAACATTTATGTTGTGATTTTTTTACTTGGGTCAACATTATTTTTTTCCTTTTACAAATAAGAAATTTCTTGATTAAATCTCTTTGAAAAGCTACAATTTCTGGAAATGCAATTAGTAGTTCGTAATGTTTATCTTTCCCATCGATGGATCATATTGTTCAATCTGTTTTTAGAACATAGAAACCGCAAGAAGTATATTTCAGAATATAATAACATCTTTGAAAACTATAAACTTTCCTCTCGCTTATTACGGTCTTAGTAGGAGTCTCATTCGTCAAAATAGGTTTGATCAATTGCTTTAATGTGTTGCTTAAATTGAAAAATAACGTAATCATATTTTGAACTCATGCACAGATTTCATGAGGCTATCCAAATTTTGAACGAAGGATTGAATCTTATGAATCAATTAACGTGCGAAATAAATTGGCCTGGAACTGACATTGTTATTGATGAGACTCAAACAGGGAAGCTTGAGGTACAATACGGGATTTTTACTAAATATCCCTAAAGCATACTCTTTATATAGCTACCATGCGTCCTTTTTGACAAAAATATTTAACTTTTCTTGTAATTTTGACATTAATTTTCCAATTACATTTAAATAATGGCCAATATGAATGGATCTGTTCAATGGTGGTACACCATTTTTCAAAAGCATCTCTTATATTTGTGCTATTATAGCTACTTATGATAGTTCAATCTAACACTAAAAATAAACAGAAAATTGAACCTCAAAAAAATGGGAGAGCAGTTTGCCAAGACTGCATTTTGAAGGGCTTGTGCAAGCATGAATGAGGTGTTAAAAATCAATTTTTTGATTTCATGCAATGAAAGTTAGTAGCACCTGTTACCATTTATTTCTATATTTGGTGCAAATAAAGCGAATTTAATATGTAACTAACGTAAAATCAAATTCATCATCGTTGTATATGTATTTTTAAAAATATTTCTCAAACTCTTTTTCATAGAGCTCATTAAATAATGCTTTAACCACTTGTAAATATCCGCCTAAAGCAGACGCAATATGTCGCTACGAGAAATGCTTAGGAATGAAGAAAAGTATTTATATTTCAGATCTAGGTATGTTTTAAATGTGTATATGATACATTTATCAATATCTAATGAATGTTATTTGACTGCAGATTATAACGGTTACGTTGGAATCGTATGCACAGAAGCCTGTTTAGTTGAATATCATATCCAATGTTGGAAAAAGTTTAAGTCAAGTTTTATCGATTTGTCAAGTGACAAGGTAAAAAACGTATGAGTTGATGTTTGTCAAGAGATTTATTCTGTATAAATATTATTGTTTCCAATTCATGAGAAATAGGAATATTTAATATTCTTACTTCTTTAGGATTTCCTTGGTACGAAGTGTATTACAAGCAATTGTAATGGCGAAATCAAACTGATAAAGATTTATGATTCAGAGGGTCTAAAAACTGAGGTAAGTGTTTTTTGCCCGTGATATTAGACGCTTTATCACAGTTGTCTTTTGAGTTCTTGTTATATCAGCTATACTGAGAAGGTAATTTTATACAAATCAACATTTTATGTCGTACGAACACCATGGCGTCTAATTCTGAAAAAAAATTTCATTTCTAGCTTCTTTCAGACAAACTAAAATTAAAAAAAGATAAAGTCCAGGTGACCGTGTAAGTAAGCATACAAACTGGTTTCTCCAAAACAGAACTTTCACAAAAAATATCATGATGTATATTTTAGAAATTCTAAGAAAAAGAAACGATCAAAGAAGAAAGGAAAACATGTGGCTTCCGAAGACAGTATGAAAGAACGTGTTTCTGAAGTATTAGATGAAAAACCTTGTAGTCTACCATCCGATGAAATGCAATCTTTAGGTGAATTGAAATAAAATTGAATCATCAGGAAGTTTATGCTGCATGAAATGAATTTTCTATTGTATGAATTTATGTATTGTAAGATCTTTTCTCTACATTTAAAGATATTCCACTTAAAGATGAAAAAGATCCATCCGTAAGAGAAATACGTTCGAGGAAAGTTTTATCATTTTCTGAACATGTGAAGAATTGTTTTATTATCATTCACAGAAAGAAAAAATTCACCTGACTGAAAAAGATCACGAAGAACTCTCCATGGTTCCAGGTTTATATCTTTATTGACTACCATACAATCATCCATGACCAAGAACATTTTGACACAGCAAATTTTAGTATAATTTAATTACATTCCGCTCTCTTAAGTAGTGACGTCACTGACTTGTATTTGTTTTTAATACTGTACATGTATTCTAAATCTCGGATTTTTAGAATCTGGGATGTTTGTACTGAAGAAAGATTACGATCAGACAGAAAATCTGGTATGCTTTACTGCATAAGTATTCTAAATATCTGTAATTCAATCCTTATTCATGCTAAAACTTCATGAACACTGAAGGAGAGAAGTGCAGTGAACACTGAAGGAGAGAGATAGGGTGAACACTGAAGGAGAGAGGTACAGTGAACACTGAAGATGAGAGGGACAGTGAACACTAAAGGAGTGAGGTACAGTGAACACTGAAGGAGAGGGGACAGTGAGCACTGAAGATGAGAGGGACAGTGAACACTGAAGATGAGAAGTACAGTGAACACTAAAGGAGTGAGGTACAGTGAACACTGAAGGAGAGAGGTACAGTGAACACTGAAGGAGAGAGGTACAGTGAACACTGAAGGAGAGTGCAGTGAACACTGAAGGAGAGAGATAGGGTGAACACTGAATGAGTGAGGTACAGTGAAAACTGAAGGAGAGAGGGACAGTGAACACTGAAGATGAGAGGGACAGTGAACACTGAAGATGAGAAGTACAGTGAACACTAAAGGAGTGAGGTACAGTGAACACTGAAGAGAGAGGACAGTGAACTGAAGGAGAGGGACAGTGAACTGAAGGAGAGAAGTGAATGAAGGAGAGAGATAGGTGAACACTGAATGAGTGGAGGTAAGTGAACACTGGATAAGAGGGACATGAACACTGAAGATGAGAGAAGTGAAGGAGTCCTGGAAGGAGAGGACAGTGAACACTGAAGGAGAGGGAAGTGAACACTGGAATGGTGAGGGTGAACACTGAAGGTGAGGACAGTGAACACTGAAGGAGAGAGGTAAGGAACATGAAGGAGAGAAACACTGAAGGAGAGAGTGAACACTGAAAGAGTGAGGTGAACACTGAAGGTGAGAGGACAGTGAACACTGAAGGAGAAAGGGAGGAACACTGAAGAAGAGAGATGAAGGAGAATAAGAGAGAACATGAACACTGAAGGAGAGAGGGAAGTGAAGGACTGAAGGAGAGAGATGAAGAGAGAATGAAGGAGAGGGACAGGAACACTGAAAAGAGAGAAGAACAGTGGAAGGAAGAGGAGAGAGGACAGTGAACACTGAAGGAGAGAGGACAGTGAACACTGAAGGAGAGAACAGTGAACAGAAGAGAGAAGGTGAACACTGAATGAGTGAGGACAGGGAACACTGAAGAGGAAGGGACAGTGAACACTGAAGATGAGAAGTAGTGAACAAAGAGGAGGTACAGTGAACACTGAAGGAGAGAGAGTGAACACTGAAGGAGAGAGGTGAGGTGGAAGGAGGAAGTGAACACTGAAGGTGGAGGACAGTGAACACTGAAGGAGAGAGGACAGTGAACACTGAAGGAGAGAGGACAGGAACACTGAAGGAGAGGGAGGAACACTGAGGAAGGTGAAGTGAGAGGACAGGAAGGAAGGAGAGGTAGAGTGAACACTGAAGAAGAGAGATACAGTGAACACTGAAGGAGAGAGATACAGTGAACACTGAAGGAGAGATACAGTGAACACTGAAGGAGAGAGACAGTGAACACTGAAGGAGAGAGATAGTGAACACTGAAGGAGAGAGGTACAGTGAACACTGAAAGAGAGAGGTAGAGTGAACACTGAAAGAGTGAGGTACAGTGAACACTGAAGGTGAGAGGGACAGTGAACACTGATAGAGAGGAAGAGTTTGACGTTGGAAGAGAGAGATGCTGTGAACGCTGGAAAACAAGGGAAATCTCGTTACCAATCGACATTTTTGTAACATTTTTTTGTCCAATCCATCAATTACTGAAAATCAAATTTGTCTTTGCTTTCAATAGATTGTCATTCATTGCTTTGTATCACGTCACTGTTTTTACGAAGTAAAAGTTAGCTGTATTGTGTTTGAGCTTTCTATTATAGCTTTTTCTTTGTTTCAAATTTCAGGGGACAAAACCTTTGAAAGGAAAGCATAGAAAAAAGAAAACTAAGGTGAATAAATTTGCGTGTGAAAATGACAAAATTTGAATTTTCGTTTGATTTAACGTGAATTTCAACTCTTTGAATTGTGAATTTTAGAATGTTCAGTCATTAGATGAGTTCCTGGGTCCTGATAATGAAAATTTACGTCTTCGTCCTTACCAACACGATGAAGAAAACTATGATGAAATTCCATCGGAATCTTTGTATGTTGAGATTTTAAATTTGCTTGAAATTAGCTTTGACTGTAAGATTTATTGCATCCGAACGATCCTTTAACGTTTGCTTTTATGCTTTCTTCCTAATAAATAAGCTTTTAAAAATTGCAAATTATTCTGATCTACAATGATATAAATAACTGATTAGGTTTTACTGCCGATGAATTGTTGTATCTAGCATTATCAACCACAACTTTTCTCTCCAACAAGATCTTTTTTTTCTTGCAGTACTCGTCGCCCACCTGAAGGTTGGAACAGAAATTTATTCTCAATTCCTGCTCATTTAAAACACGAAGCTCAAGAGATTGAAAACTCTCTCTCTCTAAGCAATCACGATTCCATCCGAGAATACGTCTGTTCGTGAGTATTCTTTATTTTACTTAGAAAGTTTGCACAATCGTGAAGAGTGAAAATTTAATTTAAAAGCAGTTTAAATATTCCGGGGTGTTCATAATTTTTATTACGTTATAAAGAAGTCAATATTTTGAAAAAATAGATGATGAGAAAAGTAGTTTTCTCATTATCCATAGAAGTAAGAATATATTTCTCGCTGTAAGGCCAAAGTATATAACTCTTGTTTATAGTTGATTCAAACTACCAGTGAAAAAAGCTAATTTTTTTCGAAATTTCGCACCATCCTTTGATCTTTAGTTCTTCGTCGCATAAGTAAAAGCGACGGCACGTCAATAACTTAAGTATTTCACTATTTTAGAGCTTTTAATAACTTACTTAAAGTGCAAGGTCCTTTGCATATTGAATCTGATCAAATGGAAAGACTCTTTAATATTATGCCCGAAGAAGTACATTCAATCGTACGAGACGAAGGAGGATTGCGCAAATTTCTTAAAAATTTGAATTTTATTATCGAAGGAGATATCATTCAAAGCTATGAAGATAAACTTATAACAGACAGGAAAATGTCTCTTACCAAGCCATATGAAGAGAACACTAAAAATGCTACAGAAGGGGATATTTTTACTGCTAAAATAGTGCATTTATCAAATGCTACTGGTAAAGAATATTTAAGAAATAACACGGATGACCTGAGTTTAACTGGGACTTATTTTGAAAATGGCGTCAATTTTGATAGTTGGGTTAGAGCCAAGGAGTTCATGCCTTCGCAAAAAAGTTTACCAACTTCAAATGATGCAGTAGGATTTCACGAAATACATGTCTTAACAGATGATATTGACCGAGCAAATAATCTAAATCTCTTGGAAACAAGTGTTAATTGCATGGATGAAAAAACTAATGATGCATTAAGCACTGCAAACAGTGCAAAAGCATTTTATTCAAAAAGAGAGGAGAGTGCAACGGTTTACCCTGAAACATATAACTCTTTAAACTCCTTACCAGCTGATCATGGCGAGAACATTTATAAAATAAGTTCTGTTGATCATTCAGATGACGTCAAACAAGTTTTTATGAGGGAGAAAGAAATCAGTATAGTTGGCGATAGTGATACTTCATCTAGCATTATGAAGTATGTTAGAACTACGGTTGCTACACAAACAACTGCGTCGTCTTTGTCAAAAGAATATACTGAGGATATTATGAAAGAATCAAAAAATGAAACTATTGTTGATAATGATTCCAAGACTAAACTGGCCGTAAATATAACACATCAACATGTTGAGCGTAAAAGCACTAAAGAAAAGGGTATTCTGTGCAAACCAAATACAAAAACAAAAATAACAATGACGGATCCGACAAGCGAACTCACCAAAGTTGAGGTTGATAAATTGCTGCGATCAGCTAAAACATGGGAAAATAAATATTTAGACGAACAAGTTAAAAATACTCGAATGGAAAAAAATTATAAAACGGAGATTGGCAATCTGCAAAAGAGGCTTCAGGAGTGCAGACAGAATCTTCAGGTTGGTTTATAACTAAATCAAACATAAAGTTATATGAATATCATTAAATCACTGGCAAGGATCATGAAATAAAACAATCAGTGTTTTTGTGAATTCGTTTAAATTCAAATATTTCCAAAGTACAAATTTTCAAAAACATATAATAAAAGAAACCTTTAGACCATATGACATGATGAGATTCATTGTGTAAACTCAGATGACTGGTTCCTTTTAATGAAAAAAAAATTCACTGAATTCTTTACTTTGTATAGTTGTATCAAAAAAGATCGCATAGTCAGTCTCATAGTTTTAAATAAATCAATTAGATTTTAGGAAGATATAAGTTGATATTGACATTACGATGACATCAAAGTTCCTGTATCGTGTTTTTGCATTTCTGCCATTTAGATAGTTCAAGATACTTTAAAAAGTTTGTATTATATTTTATAGTTGGAAAATATGATTTTGCAGGATATTTTCGCACTCCAAGTTGAAAAATTGACCATTTTCATTGTTTGACCGCCAGTATAAAAAAGCTGGTAACTAATGTTATTTTTGACGTCACGTCGGGAATTCATCTGTTGTATTTTGTGTAAAATTGGGTGTTTTTGAACATCCACGACACAAGATGTCATACACGTAGGTAATGCAACAATATATGCTTTTGAGGAAATTATGTGTAAAATAGTGTTTTCTTAAAACGTGTTCCCGATATGACGTCAAATCTAAGCTCTCGCCTTAGTTTTTTTAATGTCACTGTCAGGCAAATAATGATCTACTTTGAGCTCTAAAAAATGCACGAAGGTCAAATTTTCGAATTATAAAATATATTGACAATATGTTTAAAATTTTCTAAACTATTTACATAGCCTAACTGCAAAAACTTGATATAAGCACTTTAAGTTTGTAGCAACGTTTATAAAATCTGTCATGTGTTGTGAACGTAAAACGCATATTTTTAGGTTTTAGCTGAAGAACATGAAGAATATAAAGCATTTCATAGTCGTGAGATACAAGATTTTACGACAGAAAAACGTGAAAGAGATGAACGCATCAAGCAATTGGAAGAAAAAGTTATCTTAACAGTTGTGGGTGAAGAAAGGTAAATGGCATAAAATTTGCAATCTTTGATTTTGATTACTATGCCCGTTTGTTGTTCATCTATTCTTCTTCATTGAGATCTTATTTTTTTTCGCGCATTAACAATTTTTTTATTAAAATGTCTCGAAATATCAATTAGTTGACATTACGTATCTAATATTTATTTTTCAGACGAAGAGAAGAGCTACAGGTCGAGCTTACTGCTCTTAGGAAAGAGAAGTATGTTGCTTTGAATGAATTCCAGCGATAATCGTTACTTACACAAACACTTTTATTTATATAAAGGAAACAAATACAACTTTAGACAATGAATATAAGGTTTTTTGCTGGTTTTTGTTAAGGAAATTGTTTGATTAAGATGATAATATTGAGTTTTCTTGTCAATGTGTTGTGAACAATTGATTAAATTGAGATTTCAAAACTAATATTTAGAGAACAATGGAAGCTCGATGAAGGAAAACTAAGAAAATTGTTAGAATTACAAGCCAAAAGAGCGTGTGATGCTGAGGTTTGGTAAATTCAATTAAATAATGGTATGAAAAGTCGTTTATATTCATATTTTGTTATAGATTAATTTTTTGGAGCTACAGCGAAGTGTCAATTTTGGTGCCTTTACGCGAGCTTTACAAGAATCAGAGCTAACTTTGCATCATATAAATCAAATACTTTCTGCTAAGTAAGTTTATTTTTTTCATTAGAAAGTGAAAAACTGTTAACTATAGATAATAATTTTAACCAATTTCAGCATTTAAACGTATTTTCTGACTAGTATCACTATACTTAGCAGTTTTACACCTCAACTTCAAGATTTCAAAGTACAATGGCAGCGTTATATCGTCGATTGCAAGTTTAAATTTGATAGAAATAAGGTTTGTATTCTATTTCAAATACATGACGTAAAATAAAAATTTATATACCGTTGCTGCTGTTCTTGGATATAATTCTCACAAGATGTGATTTTGTTTTTTAGTCAATGTTTGATTCTAGCATAACGAAACTGAAAGAAGGAATTCCGTTGTCATCTTTAACATCTCTCCGTATTGTTCACCCTAGTCCTTATCCTGGACCCCCTATACTACAATTGGTAATGATAATAAGAATTTAGTTATACACGATTTTCAAGTCCACATAACATGCAAAAAGAAACAAATGTTATCACAAACACACGATTTTTGTGATATTTTCACATGTGCACTGACTGCATTTACTCGACCTAAAAGAGATTTGGTTTATCTGCATATTTCGCACAAACATTACCTTTATTGAGCTTGCATAATAGTCCTATATTTATACGTATGTTTCCTCTATAGTAAACACATTACCATCAAACATTTCTGTAATTTTTCTATATTCGTGTCTGAAAGTTTATTATACACCAATAAGAAAATGGGAAATACTTATATGCAATCAAGAATAGATAGTATAAAATTAAAGTCGTCAAAATAGCAACTGCTAAGAGACTAATTACTTTATACATCTATTATAATGAGTCGCTTTAGCTTTAAGTAATTTACTAGAATTCAAAATACTGGAACTTCAAATTCGTTTTGAAGTGTCTTTATATATTTCCCAACTTAAATCACAGTCAAAGAACAAAGCTGAATGCTATTCCATTCTGTTCCACGAGCATTAACCAATTTCAATTGGTTTTTATAATCAGTGTAACTCTTTACTTCACCAATGTATTCTTATTTCATTGATATACATAGTGTACCCTTATTTCATTATTTCATTATCCTTATTTTATCACAGGTGTACCCTTATTTCGTTATTACTACATCCTTATATTATTATTGGTGTACCCTGATTTTATTATGAATATATTCATGGCATTTTAATATATGCTTTTACTGATTCAATTCTAGCCTCCTGGTATTTCTGCTCCTCCGGGAAATAAAACATTTCCTAAACATGTAAACAAATCAAATCAAGCTACGGTAAGCATAGTCATATACTGCTATGATATTGCGTGTTTTTAGTTCTATCGTGTGTTGTATATTATCGTGTTCTTATGTTATTGTGTTTTATATTATCGTGTGTTTTATATTATCGTTTTCTTATGTTATTATGTTCTTATATTATCGTGTGTTTTATATTATCGTGTTCTTATGTTGTCGTGTTCTACATCCATCTATTTCTATGCATGATACGTATAAAAAACAACATTTATCTTTATCTATCTATGATACGTCTTTAATATGCAGAATTGCAATGACTATTGGATGATTTAGAAGTCACTGCATTTTTTTTCTTCATACTTATGTTTCATGAAGAATTTGCTACGTAATGACATTGCTTTGATGGAGAGGTACAAGGTTGTGCTTAATCTTGTTTAGAATACTAGTTTTGTCTGCCAAAACAGTTTACACGACTCAACCTACCTAACTAGCTTGCTGCTTACTCTGTTTTGCTTATTTTTGCTTTTAGGTTGCTACTCTAAATGTTAACCCGGACGGGGTCGAGGACTTATTTGAAAGAGTGTCTAAGTGCTTTTATTTTTAGGTATCAACTCACGGATCATTTGCTTTCCCTGGTGGCACCTCTACTTCTATGGGTTTTCGAAGTTTAGGTCCTGAAAGGTTTCCTGTAAATCCAACCACTTCTACCAACCACAAAGAGTCCGAAACGGATACTAAACCAGCAAACAATTATGAAAAAATCATCCTTAGATTATCCACGCAATTTCCTTGTTATACCAGGTTTGTTTTTTTGTTGTTTTTTTGTTTTATTTAGCGCTTTTTATGATGTGTAGTTTTCTAATTCATTGTGTATAATATACGACTATTTTAATACTTACTGTATTTATTCATATATTTATGTTTTATAGAAACGAGATAATTTTCTTCATAAAAAAATTGAGAGCAAGTAAAAGTGGATCATTGACTGGGTTGTCTTTTGATGATGTTGTTGATTGTGTTGCCAAATTAATCAAAGAAAGAGAACAACAGGTAAGGATTGAAGGAATTTTTTGAATATATACTTACGAGTTTTACTTAATTTTATATGTATTATAATATATATTCTTATGTTTTTATATTATATTATAAAATATTATGTTTTTATGTTATTATGTTTATAGATGAGTAACGCTATTGCATCTGCAGCAGCTGGACCTAGTAATTCTATAGCAACTCGTGCTCAGACTTCTGCGTCTAGAACATCTTCATTACCGTTAACAAGACCTCAATCAACATTACCTCAAAAACCTTCAACTTCAGCCAGTAAACTTGCTCCTACCGCCATCAAACCAGTGATCCAGGCATCAAAATCCTTAGCTACATCTGCCTTTACAACAACAAAAACGGTTTCTAGCGCTTCGCTATTGTGTTACGAAGATCCATGTGTCATTTGCCATGATGAAATGAGTGACGCTACAAAAAATGTTTCCTTAGATTGTGGGCATAAATTTCATCACGATGTGAGCAGAACTTCACCTTTGATTTTTCTTCTTCTATTTGATTATTTCGTAATATGTTGAATTTGTAAACCTATCAATGGTATTTTAGTGCTTTACGTGTGACACGAAAAACTTTCCTAGGTTTTTTTGCTTTAAACATTCCCATTAAGCATGATGGTTTTTGTGTGAACAAAATGTTAACAACTCACGGATTTTTTCTTCATTTCAGTGCATTAAAAAGTGGTTGACTGGCGAGCAAAGTACCTGTCCTACTTGCCGTGTTCATGCTCTTTTACCTGATGAATTTCCTCAGCTAAAGTGAATGCTTTACTTTCATCTTATAAATGTTTTGTGAAATTGTTTTTTTTTTGTTGCTTGTTATGTGGGAAAGATTTTTTTTTAATTTCTATTTGTTACGGATACTACAAACTGATCAAAAAGGAAGTTGGCTGCAATCACGTTTTTCTAAACATTATACGTTAATTATGATCAATCTATCAATTAGGTTATGGCTCTTGTTTATATATATTAATCATATTGTGTGCTATGTTGTAGACATATTCAGCTCTTTCATTTGTCCAGCTTTGCATGTTAATTTTTTTTGGTTTGCGATGAAGATTTTCGATTGTTTCATTTAGGCTGCGTTTACACTATACCGGATTCGCTCATCACGACATCTTCATTTGCTTTAAAGGTTAACTGTTCGGCGTAAAAGCTTATTAAGCTGATAGATTTAGTCTGTTTGATTGTGTTTCTGACGTTGAACAATTTCATTGCCTTTTAATACAAAGAATATTCAACCTGCTACGACAGCAATCCGGTATTGTGTAAACGGGGCCGTAATTCATTGTTGTTCGTCATTTTTGCATACCAAACATTTGATCTAAGGGAATGTGTCAAAATGGTTTCTAGCTTTGATAGAATATTACTAAATAAAGTATAAGAAAAATTTCTTGAAGGTAACACTCCCAAAGGCAATCATACCCAGGAAAAAAATTGGAGAAACCTTGGAGGCTCTTTGGAGAAATTTTTACAAAAGTATTTTTTGTGTCCTTAAATATTTTTGACAATATTGGTACATCTTGATGCAATACAATCAACATCATATTAAAACAGGCATTAAAATAAGAAATTCAAGAACTTGCAGCTCATTCACAGTCTTTCTTCCTTATTTTTCTTTTTTCAAGAAATGACATAAGCATCCATAGCCTGTCCATTTTATGTGGTAAGAATAAATAAACTTTAATTCTTATTTCTAAATGAACAAATTTCTTGTATACAAGAACACATTTTTGATTTACAAGGATGTAAAATGTGTAAAAAACACCAGCTCTGGTCAGCCCAGAACCCAGAGTCAGCCCCATTTGTCAACCCATGGTCAATCCAGCCAACTGCTGGCACCAATGACTGGCACTGCCCAACCAACCCCCCCCAGCCGAAAAGCGCAATCAACATGGCGGCAAATTTGGTTGCCTTTCAATTGCTCGTTTCCTTAAATGAAGTTAAAGATAGCAAAGAAAAGATTCTCAGCTTATTGTCCTCACTAAAACGTTGCCATAAAGATGTTAGTTGTGATTATATTGAATCACTGAGTGCGATCACATCATTTCTTCTAAATGAAATGCCTGAAGATGAAACACATAAACCCAAGACGAACGCATCAATAAATTGCAATGCAGATATTTTGAGTACTATTCTACGTGACGGTTGCATTCCAACTCTCCATAAATGTTCAATTAACCTGACTGAACAGAGTGCAAAAGAAAAATTAAAAATATTTCAGTTGACATGTGCATTAGTATCAAAAATTGTATGTATGGGAGAAGTAGAAAATGGAGTTATGGTATGGAATATAGTGTTGAATTCGTTCAGATGTTTTGTTAATGATCATGAAAGTGGTTCGGATGGAAGTACTGATCAATCATATGGACATCTTTCAGTATGTATAAACGCATCAAACTTTACAATTTTTGAAATTGTACAGTGGCAGATATGTACATCAAACTTTGTGCTGAATGTATTCACTAATTAACCATTAAATCTATTGTTGTACAAAAAATGCATGACTTGACAATTTTCACTTTATAATATGACCATTACATGTAGTCTATTTTATATTTTTTTGTTCAGATTGAAGCAGCATTAGATTTAACTACATACCTTCTTGAGAGCTACAAAAAGTTAAACGATGATGTTTTATATTTGCCAAACGAACATTGTTTTGTGAAAATGAGAGACACAGTCTTTGAAAATTTGCTCACCATCTTGGATACAGTTGAAAAAGAAAGACTAGCTTTCAAAATTACGAGGCAAATTATACCAAAATTCCTATCACTTCAGAAAAGTACCATGTATTTGCAAACAAAGGTAGGAAAGAAAGAAAATTCATTTTTTTTATGAGTGTAATGTAATGTTTGATCTATTCTTTGAGCTATTTTTATTGTGTAGAAAATCTGGGAATCTTTCAAAAAATCAAGACTCGAAGAGCATGATAAATGTCTTGTACCATCATGTTTTAATTGTTCTTATGCAATTATGTCCTCTTTGGTGGATATATATTTCAAAGAAGAAGACAATACTACCTACAAAATTCATCAAGATGCTGGATTTTGGTCTTTTCTTCAAACTGGACTCGTCAACTTAGATTCACTTGTTAGAAAGCGAAGTTTGTATTTACTGAAAAATGTGGTTGATTTTTACAAACGGCAAAATGAGAGTGATGAAGTTTATTTTACGTTGGAGTCATTAGCATTCTGGTGGAATCCTTATCATGCTAGAGAAATTTCTGAAACCTGGCAAGAGTATGTATTTTTACTGGAAATCCTTGAAGAAAAACAGGTACATGTTCTTTTAGTTTTCAGTGATGGACTTTTATTGCAAAAATCCTGAAGACTATGTTAAAGCCTTTTTTTGAAATATATAGGTGCCAATTTTTTTTTGGAATACTTTTTTTTAAATATAGCTTCATGTGATTCAACCAGTTTTGCCTCGTGCTGAAAATCTCATTGCTGCTACTAAAACAATCAATGGTATGATGATTTACCTAGATTAATAAGTTTTTATCTAGATGATTTTATCAGGCTGATTTGGATAAGACTTTGGTGGCCACTTTGTGGGCGTGCTATACAGCTGTGTTCGAATTTTTTTGTTAAATTCTGTTCCTCTCAAACAATAAATGAAAAAATTTTTGAAGTGTGCTACATTAAACAAATTATACTTCATTTTGCGTAATTGCTTGGTATATTAATATTTTGTAGTGAAATTGGCGTCCTCCTCCTACACCCTCTCTCACACCCCTCCAACACCCCCTATTCCTCTACCCACCAGACAAACACACTGGTAATTCATCCACAATTTAGTTATTGTCAACTTCATTTTTAGACATGCAACATCCCTTACTACCTGTTTCATGGATAACAGTTATTATTCACAGAGCAGCAATACACGAAAATCGGTTCATAAAAAAGTGGGGAATTATGCTGTTGCTTACGTTAAATCTTGACGAGGTGCCACTTTTAGGAGATGACAAAGGCAGAAATTTCACTCATGATACATTTATAATGTTGCTGAAAGAACCTACACTTTACATGAAGAATCATGGGGAAGGTAGAGATGAACCAAGTTTGTTAACCAAGCATTTATTGACGTTTTTTAAGCGATGTTTTCATGCTCTTGTTGAAGCAAAAAGGAAGCAGTTTTTTATAAACTGTTGTTTTCAATATCTCAATTCAATATCAGTCACGTTCCTTTGACATTCATTACTCAAAGTCTTTCCATTGTTCCACAATTTATGGTGTTTGATAGAGAACTTTTGAAAGTTATGAAGAATATAATCAGGAATATTTGCAGTCATTCTTTTGCATTACGTGCTGCAGTTAAGACGTTTCTTCTCAGAACAAGTATTAATTTCTTGGATCCTTCCAGCATAAGAGTTAGTGAAATAATGGCGTTTTATGGTTTTTTCTCGAAAGAAGAGTCGTTATGTCGTGGTAGTGGACTGTGGATGGACGTTGCTACTTGGTTACGTCAAAATAATGATCAAATGCAGAAGGAAAACAAAGATATTTATTCGTAAGTCGCAAAATTGTTCCTAGAAAAATTATTGTTAGTAATTCTTCATGTTTCGCACGATAATGTGAATGCCGTATGAACAAACAACTGATAGAAACGTTCATACAAGACTTCATAGTGACAAGCTGATGGAACAAATTGTTTTTACCTACAACCTATTTCTGTATACTTTCCTTTACATGTATGTCCATGATTGTTTGCGTTCGCTGTTTAACTTTTCTCTTAAATTCTAAAGTACAATTTTTTTTAGCAAGAATATCCACGTAGTAATTCTAGTCCTGATATTTTTTAAGCAAACTTATTGTATCTTTTCAGGTTTATTTACGTTTATGTTGAATCATTTCTGAAAGAGAAGAGCGTGGAAGTTGGTGACGAGATACCACAGAATTTGGCAAAATATCTTTTCTTATGTTATGACAGTTCTTCCGTTTCGTTCATTCAAATTAAGGAACTTTTAGAAGTTATTTCACTGACAATTGAAAAAGGTCATTCTAATATATATCATCCTATCTCAAAAAGTTGGAAAGCAGTGCAACTACTTCATGCTCTTTGTCATCAACTGTTACCTTTAAATGACGACAAACAAATCAAAACCAGCGATGAGATGGTTACATTGATCTTTTGTCATAGTCTAAATGTGTTGGAAAAAATTGCCACTACGTTTCTACGTAGTTTCACTCAAGAGAATGAAAATGAAACTTTCCAAGGTTCCAAAGTTTATTTCATGATACTAAAAGAAATGCTAAACCTTTGGGTGAAGTTCAAGTTCCCAGGAAATGTTCATGTAATGTTCCAGCTTACATTGAACAAACTTGCTCAAATGACTTCTTCTTTGTTTATCGCCGAATGTGAATGTATATCAATGAAAAATTGGTTCCAATTTCTTGTTTGTTTAAAATTGAGTCGCTGGATAATTGATGTGATTGAAGTAACAGATATCGTCATGAGCGAGGAGATGAGAGGCAAGATCATGAATTTTTCCAACATGCTATCACTGACAAACACCTTGCGACTACCAAGTCAAGTGTATCCTACAGGTCACAAGTATTTGAATGATGAGAGTTCATGTAAGCTCGTTGAAATCATCATCACAGCAAAATGGCATTTTATGAACATCCGACTGGCGGAAAATTTTTTCAGTTCAACATTGAAGTGTGATGTGCAAAATAAAGAAATTGTCGACAGCTGTGTTGAAGCTTTGTCGTTAACCTCCGGATCAGCTACTTATCCTTGCTTGGAAACTTTAAAGATTGTTTTACCAAAACTCATTGCATCAGGCGAAGAAACAACAGCTATTTTATTACTAGAAATCGTTTGGAAAGTTCTATGTGAAATCCAAGCTCGCTACAGTGGTGATTTCTGGCCAGCCCTGAATATTGTGGTAAAAACAATCTTCTCGCTGGACTTGTTAAATCTCAAAGATGACAATGTGTTGGTGGGATATGTTATAAAGTATTGGGATGCTTTGCTTTGTCTTGCTGATGAAAAATCTGGCGTGGTCAGTGTTGTTGTCGCTTATATATGTCAAGTTTTAATAAAGATTTACCGCAATCAAGATTTGGATGTATCGCAATATCGTTATCATATCAATATTATTGCTGATGTATGTGTATTTGGTCCAGTGCACAAAAAAGATCTCAGACTTTTGCTGGACACTGTATCCTATGTGAAATGTCTAAGTGATATGGATGCTGTTTTGAATTTTTCCCAACTTGAAGAATGCGAATGTGAGTCAGTGCGTGTACGAGTTGACTTGCTTATGTTTTTATTTCGATCTCTCGACATTTGTCCCCAGTCATCTTTTATGGTGGAACTACTGCGAGTCCTTTTAGACAGGAATCAAACCCTTACAACTATTAAATCAAGTCGCTTTCTAAATTCAGAAAATCATCGCAAAAAGCAAAGATTATGGCAAATCATACTCGTTCTAATAGAAAAGCTTGATTTAGCGAAATTTTCGTCTGAGTTATCCGTGATGATTCTGAAGTCACTAGAGGCAGATAATCAGACTTCTGTAAGGTTTTTAATGGAATGGAGTTTGGTTCAACTATTCTCGAATCATGTGAACCTTTTGGAAATAATTTGGGAAAAATGCAGAATGTTTATAGAACGCGTCTTGGTTATGTTGCGTCCTTAATCTCTGTTCTTTCACATGTGTTTTTGACAATTGAAGAAGCAGACGCTCAATTAAATTACCTCCGACGATTTATTCCTGCTGTAATTCCATGTTCATTTTTAATCATTCTCAAATCCGAGCATATATTTTAGCTTCACTTCAGCTTATTCTAGACAACTCCACGGAAGATGTTTGGTCGAAGATATGTCTTCAATTTCCCATTATTCAATCTTGCCTTTCATTTACGCAGAACGTTTTTGAAGGTGAAAAGGAGAAGACTCGATTACAAAAAGATCGCGAACTGTTTTCATTACATCCTGTACATGATTTTTGTCTTGAAGTCATTTTTTACACAGTTCCGCGGTTAACTGGTGTCCAGGATGATGAAGTTATACAACCGAAAGTATTCAAATCTGCTGGTTATGAAGAATGTGCAAGCATGTCTAGTTTACCATTATATCGCACCAATTTCGTTAAAGATAATCATACTTTGTATGAAAAAGCGATTCTTCATAAAGTGGTTTGTGTTGTAGAAGAAGAAAAGAAGACTACTAGAGCGGATGTTCAGAAAAAGATAACACCTTGGAATGTAGTTCCTCTGGCAGAAAATGATATCGAGTTTAGTCAACGTCCACTTGAGCGTCAAGTTGGTGATTTGGTTGTTGTAGCTTCATTGATTGATCGTGCTCCAAACCTAGGTGGTCTTTGCCGCACATGTGAAATATTTGGAGCGTCGACATTGGTGTTAAGTTCTACACACGCTCTTTCGGAGAAAGATTTCAAATCCGTTAGTGTCTCTGCAGAGAAATGGGTGAATGTGGAGGAGGTTAAGACTCATGATCTACAGAAATATTTGGCAAACATGAAAAAAGAAGGTTTTGCCATAGTAGGTGTTGAACAAACTGCACAGAGTAAGAAATTGACGGAATTTAAGTTTCCTTGGAGCACAGTTCTTGTTTTGGGTAATGAGAAAGCTGGTATTCCAGTCGAGATTATACAGTTATTGGACAAATGTGTTGAAATTCCTCAGTATGGAGTAATTCGTTCTCTTAATGTCCATGTAAGTGGTGCATTGTTAATATGGGAGTATTGTAGACAACATATACATGCAAAAAAATAGAATTGTACATTCCACAATTTGAAGAACTTAAAAGGTTCTATCAATTAAAACACATTAAAAATATATATGTTGACTATCTGTGCATGTATAGATAGTGAATTTTTATTACACTTTGTCATTAATATTGAGCTTGGTATATACACAACTTTTAATGATAAATATGAAAAAATCAATTATTATTAATAAGACGCAAAATCTATTAAATTCAATTTATCATACAGTGCAATATCAATATATCTATTTCCATGCAATATTGATATATCTATTTCCGTTTAAGAAGCATCATTGTTAAAGCACCAGCTGCAGCAACTGCCGCTGCTCCACCAACTAAAATTGCCCCAATTGCACCATCTGTTTAATGCCAAGTAAAAAATGAATGAAAAAAATATTTGCATATTTACCATACATTATTGGAAGTAACATCGAAAACATGTAGGTCATTGTGCTAAATACATCATACTTCATTTTTGAAACTAAGTACATGAGAAAGTTTTTTAAAAAAGAAGCATTAAATGTCTTGTGAAGTATCACCTTATTTCTTTCTACTGAAAACACCTACAAGGGCTGCAGCACCGGCTACAACCAACACAGTTCCACCAACTAACACCATGCCTGCCCCTGCAATTGCTGCACCAAGGATACCATCTATGCAAATTTAATATGATGATAAAATTCTACATCAAGCAACAGATCAATGTTTCTTGATGCAAGTATATCCAAAATTAACCAAAGAAATCAAAATGAAACTGCACAAGACATTCAACAAACATTAGCTATTTTATAAAAACCATTGTAAATGTGTCAAAATTTTGAAATAAAGAGCTAAAAATCTGCAATTATCAGTTTCACTACCTCTTTTCATTTTCTGTTCAATTTTCTCCTTTAAAGCTTTAGCTTGTGTATTATTTGGCTCAATATTCAGTACTCGGTTGATGTATTTGAGGGCCACTGGATACTCCTATGAACATATTAACAAATTTAAAAATCAAAAAAGGTAAATAAGTTGATTCGTGATTTATCTTGAACTTACTGAAAGTTTGTAATTGGCCTCGGCCAAAAAGTATAAATAATCTCTTTGATCTGTACCATACTTACATAAATCTATAAAATAAAATAAATTGTTTAAGGACGACGATACAAAATGTTTCCACAATCACTAAAAAAGCCAGAATTATTTTAAATAACCAATGACAACTACCTTGTAATAATTGAGCACCTTTCCTGATATCAGCTGGGTTTTGCCTTCGTGTTAACGACCAAGCATAGTTAAATTGTGTATCTTTTGAAACTTTGCCGCTAATAAACTCTTGGGTGTATTTCTCCTCGAAAACCTCAAAGAAAATGATAATATTTGTGTAAAACATAAATGATAAAAGTAAATTAAAATGACGTCATCTTTTCCTCGAATTTCTTGTGTATAAGTAACACAACGTGAATGTTTTACGTCAATAGTAATTATTTCAGACATTCTACAAGACTATATACGACAAAAATACCTTTCAAAATCTATATATGCAACAACATTCACCTTTAAATCCTCTGTACTACAATCTGGAGTCTCCATGTTAACATCTGGATCTGGTTTTCGATCCTCATCACTTCATCTTGGGGAAGCCTGTACGCAGGCTAACCAGGTATAAATTTAATACTATTTATAACACAGAACACAACAGGCCACATCTACCACCATATACAGTCCAGATTCATACCAGACCCAGTACCATGCAGCAAGCCGAGGTAGGACTCCTAGTACAGATACCGTACTTGTAATTAGTCCAGTTTGTTCACCTTCTTTAAGGCTTGTTATTTAGGGACATTGTTTATTTCACTCTGATGGTTGCAGTGCTTTAGTGAGAAAAATGCACAGCATAAAATAATAAGGGTAATTTTAATTTGAAGCCGTAAAAGAATACATTAGAAAATTTTTGGGTGTCTGGAAACCTATGAAGTGTGTGGGGTGCCACCCCCAAACATCAGATTTCACCCTCCTAAGTAAATTATTGAACCATCTAAGAAGCATTTAACCTCCCCCCCCGAACTACGCAGAACAAATTAGTAGTACAGTTTAACTGAGTTTTTCTAGGCGTTTGATAGAGTTCCGAGAAAGGTGATCGAGTACGCGCTGCGTAAGAAAGGTGTGACAGAGAATATGGTTCGGGCAGTTATGGAGACTTATGAAGGTGTAGAGGCGGTGGTTACGGAGGAAGGTGTTAGGTCTGGTGTTTTTGAGGTAAAAGTTGGTGTTCATTAAGGTTCAGTCTTGTCGCCGTTACTGTTTGCTTGTGTGATGGATGTACTGACAGAGGAAGTGAGAAGAAAAGAAGGATGCTGGTGTTTGTTGTATGCAGATGACATTGTCTTGGTGGCGGAGTCGAAGCAGAAAGTCATGGAATGGTACCGAGAATGGAAAACGGCAATAGAAGTCAAGGGACTGAAAGTGAATGAGGCAAAGACGAAGGGCATGAGATGCTCGAGGCAGGTGGAGGTGAAGGACAGTGATAAATGGCCATGTGGTGTGTGTGGGAAAAGAGTTGGAGTGAATTCGATAATGTGTGGAAATGCAGTAAGTGGGTTCATGGAAGATGTTCAGGTGTCCGTGGTGCATTGACAAGAGTAACTGATTTTGAGTGCGGGACGTGTCGAAGTGGTGGGCGAGTCGCGATTGAACGGTTTGAACTGGGTGACGTGAGTTTGGAAGGTGTATCGGAGTTTAAATATCTGGGCGATGTGTTAAATGATGGTGGAGGGTGCGAGCAAGCGGTGAGAAACAGAGTTCAAGCAGCGTGGTGGAGTTTTAGAGTTGTCGGGAATGTTGTGCGGAAAGTCGACTTCGTTGAAGCAGAAGGGAGAATTGTATAAGGCATGTGTTAGAAGTGTTTTGGGATATGGAGCAGAGTGTTGGGCGCCGAAAGCAGAGGACCTGAGAAGATTGGCGTCGACGGAAAGGAGAATGCTTAGGATGATGTGTGGTGTAACGTTGATGGATAGGATTCGAAGTGAAGAGATTAGAGAAAGAGTTGGTGTTGAGTGTATCGAGAATTGGGTAAGGCGCCAGCGTTTGAGGTGGTTTGGGCATGTGGAAAGGAGGGAAGAAAGTGCTGAAATTCGTAGAACGTTGCATATGAATTTGGATGGAGTCCGCAAATGAGGTAGACCGAGAAAGAGATGGATGGATGCTGTGAACAGTGATATGAAGGCGATGGGTATAACGAGAGATATGGCGAGAGATAGAGACGTGTGGCGTGGAAAAATTCATGGACCGGTCAACCCCCCTGGCGGGGATTAATACTGGCCGGTATATAAATGTTGTTTGTTTGTTTTGTTTAACTGAGTTTTTCTCAGCAAAAATTTCAACTTTCTATACAACCTTTGGTTTCACTAGCAGACTATTTTAGACACTTTTAACTTTTGTTTGAGTATGCTCTCATATTCTTCTGATTATTAGTAAATAATAAACTCAAGGGTAAGTACTTAAATGAATGTGTTCAAGAGATACTTATGTGTTATCATGACAATATTTTTTATAGCTCCTTGTTGTTTCCATTACTGAAAATCGACTACATTTGGTAAAGAAACAAATATAACGTTATGTAATACCATGTTTAAATAGAAGTAGTTTAAAAATTTTAAAATGGACGTTGAACACAAGTGTGATAGTATAGTTATCTGTCTTATCTCTATTTGTTGGTGTAAGTCAGTATATACTAAGGAAGGTAGATGGCTACATCACTACAACTTTGCCTAGAGTCATTTCCTTATCACCCACCCTGTAAAATTTTAGTCCCATCCCTGTAAAAAATATGAAAATCCGTCCATTCATAATTAATTTCAATTTATCGCCGTTTATTAATTTTGGAGCTGCCACAGTATAGTCCATTGTGCTGGGTCACAGGCCATCCATATGTACGCTCTCGTACCTGTTTTTGAGGCTTTTGTGATAACAGACATGCGCACTAGGGTCTAGTGTAAAAATGTAAACAAATTAAAATAAAGCCATTGGTAGCGAAAGGAGGTGAAAATTAATTAGTAAAACAATAAGTATCCAAAACTGCATAATTGACGAAGGGAATGTTAATAGTGAAAATAGAGAAAATAATGAATGACTCCTAAAAGAACACAGTCTTCTACTATCAATGACTGAAGAAATTCAACTGAGAGATTTGTGCGAAGGTCAAGGTATGCTTTTCTGCCTTTTCATAAAATTGATTTATAATTTTGACATTATTTATTAGTTTCGATTTTAGTCACAATAGTCTAGACATTGTTTTATGAAACTTTTCAAACCACCCAGGACCATATAGAGTGAATATTTTTTAGCTAATATTTCAAATGTCTACCTAATTCAATTGAAGATATTACATTTTTATGGTAAGTTTTATGCGTTGTATATTAGTAACACACTACACACTGTCTAAAAAATTTCGAGGAAGTAAAAATTTTCTAAAGGTATTAATTTTGAATTTGCTTAAAATAACTACTGTATGTTGTGTTGCATTATCAACGATGAAAAACCAAAGTAGACGTTTGCCCTGTGATTTAGAGTTGTTGCAAAAATAAGTATTTAACTATATGGATGAAGCGAGCTTTTGGCTGTACGTGTTTATATATAACACATCATTCCTAAGGCAAATCCTAAATTTACAAAAATCTTTGCACCTTTTCCTTTTGCAAAAATTTATTTTTGCAAAAGCTAAACATCAACCCTTCCCTCCAAAAGGCTTTTCATATTAATAATACATCATAAACTATTTCAATTTATGATTTGATTATATGCAAATATTTCTGTACATATGTATTTGTAATTTAATAACTTTCCCATGATATGATTAATTTCATTATCTATATAATAGTTCCTTTATGTTAAATATATTACCATACATGAAAATAATATCTTGATATGATTGCATCTCAATGGAGTAGATGCAAATTACATGTCAATTAAGTCTATTCAAGTTTGTTTGTTGATTTGTTTAAATCGTATTAGCAATGTGCAAATTAACGGTGTGCAATGTGCAATTTGCACATCGTTTTACCTAAAATGAAAACAATTGCACATCACTTTTTCAAACGATGTGCAAAAATTAGCGGTTTTAACAAAAAACACTGTCGTAAATCATATGAATTTGTTCACATTTAAAAATATTAATTTAGCAATTAGCGCTATATAATAATTAACGTAATATCAATTTGATTATGTCTCTAAAGAAACACTTTTGTCAAAAAAATTGCACATCGTTTTTTCTGAACTAATTCGCACACTGGTATTAGAGGCTGTTCTGGAACACAACTAGTGTTTTCTCTGTTAGACGAATGTGGGACTGTGATAATATATGTAGACTTGTGAGAAAAATTTTTTAATCTAAACTAGAAAGTGGTTAAAAAAACTGTTTGTTGATAAGCTGTGGCAAGCCAGGTTGAAAGTTTGGTCATGCTGTGTATATATTTTGGTGTTCAATCACTGTGAAAACAATATATTTTTAAAAATAGATTACTGAGCTCTACCAAACAGGCTATATGCCACTATTGGTGAGATAATAGAAATTGCCAAATGGAACTGTTTAATAATACAATAAAACTAAAGTATATTGTGAAAAATATTAATTTTCATTATCAACAGTGGTTGTGTCTATAGAAACTGTTAAAACATATTTATCATTGAAGCCTGATCTTTTGGGTGTTGCAGGCTACACTACCTTCACCACCACAATAAGTTCACTCCTTGGCACATAGTTGTTAACGTTTTTCGTCACTTAGGTGAAGGACATTTTTTTCTTAAAATTTTTTTGAAATATACTAAATAACTTGATTTTATACGAAATTTTACTAAGAATTTTTCAAAATATTATATTTTATATTTAACTTTCCCAAGAATTACCAAATCCTAAAGTAAATTAATTTGCCTAATCTGCAAGCGTTCTTGGGTGTAAAAGCATGTCTTTTTGCCGGAAAACTTTTTCTTTTAACGATATTGGGATGATATTCCATGAAAAATTTGACGATATTTTCTCAGCGTACAGTAGTGACAATTTTTGGCCACGGCGCGTGAATGGTTTGTCTAATAAAAAAACAGAAAAATTGGACTTTGATAGCGAAATACACATTCATTTTCTCTAATGGTATAGTATACGTTAAGCATGATTAACCAACCTAGCTGTTGTTACATCATTCACGACAACGTCCTTTAGTTAGTTTATTTTAAGCGAGGTTCTACTGTTATTCCTAAATATTATATAATAACAATTCTTTTGGAAACTTTTTTGATACGTCAAGTTGTGGATTGTGTATGCAATTTGATAGATATGGTTTATTCAATGTATGTTGTGGCAGCCTTGCGGTTGATCCTAGAACGGAACAGCTGGTTTTCGCTTTTGCTAAAATTAATTACTTCTGTCGTGGGATGTATTTGCTGTAATACAATTTCAATATTTTGTATATGTGAAATATTTTCATGGTTTTCAATTCCACTAAGTTTAAACAACCATCTACTATTTTTTCTACACAGAAATGGGCTTTTTCGTCGTTTTAATGAACAATGCTCCATGTGTGTTTTGCCTTACTACTAGACATGCAAATGCAATGCAAATGCCATGCGAGTTATTTGCATCTTTAAAGATGCATAAATCATTATGTTATCTTTGAAATGAAAGCCGTCGTTCATATACATTTACTTGCGAAAAAGAGAAAATGTACCAAAGGCTGGATAAACAAAGTAAGATATTTCACAACCCTGACTTTGCAGTTGCTTGGATTTATAATCAGGACTTACATTATCATAAATTTCAATGTTTTTGTATGTTTTATTGTCAGTTGTTTTGCTGTGACTCTCCGACGCAAGATCCATGTTTCTCTTATATAGAAAGTATTCTGTAGTTTTTACAATTGTATAATAGTTGCGTCATTTCTAATCGTACTTTTTCTCAGTTCTAAGGCACTATTATAACATAGAATTTAGCAAAACTGTTCTGTAATCGGTTTATTGAAAGAAGAAACTTATTGATAACTCGCATCTTATCTTTGCAGTGATGATCGATTTTATTTCTTTATTTTTGAAGAAATATTTCATTGCGTTTCAAGATTAACAACTATCCATGAAAACAATAAATTCAAGACTGCTTTCTGGAATTTTTGCAACTTTTTCCCATATTGATATCAACAGCAACTTCAATATACAATCTGTGTACAATCTTGTGTCCAGATTTTTGATTTCATGTGATGTACAATATAATGATTTCATGTAATCTAACATATGTACGGTCTTCTACGGCAAAAACTCACCCAATTTATCTCGAAAAAAATACCAGCCTTACTTTAAATACACACTTCACCATTTCCTGTTGTAATGCACAGTTCTGGTTCCATGTTGTTAAATCACTTAAGAAGCAACGCATGCGAAATCGCTGATTAGTATATGTTGTGTTAGTATAGCTGCTAAACTTTCGATGGGCTCTTTGACTTTCGTGCATATCTACTGGATACGATTTTGTTTTTGATGGTTTTAAACATCTTTTTAAGGAAAAAAGTTACGAGTTGAAGTGAATAATCATAAATATGAAACATTTCTAAGTTAACAAAGTCTCATGAAGAAAACATAAACACCTTTTTCCTACTATGTCACTAAATGGTGATGAAGGTGCAACTTGCCTCACCTTACATAATACTAATGTTCACATCTCTTTTTTGTAACTAGGTACCTACGGAACTGTTGAAGACGGCAGTCAAGATGGCGCTGATAGAATCATTATGATCAATAACCCTCAAACTGAGGTTTATCGTGGAAATAAAATAAGGTATGTCACCGGTCAGCGGTTTTCTCATTGTTTAAATAAAATATGGTATGTCACCAGTCAGCAGTTTTCCCATTGTTTAAATAAAATATGGTATGTCACCAGTCAGCGGTTTTCCCATTGTTTAAATAAAATATGGTATGTCACCAGTCAGCGGTTTTCCCATTGTTTTAAAACGTTGACTGATGTCAACTGTCCATCAACGTTGTGAATTTTAACATCATTTGTATATTTAAGTATACGTTTAAATTGGGTTGCTTGTTTTTGGACGAAGCTGTTTTTTATTTTCTGATCATTGACGATATTTCATAATTCAATTTCAGCACTGCAAAGTATAATGTCGTCACATTCTTGCCGAAATTTTTATTGGAGCAGTTTAGTCGGTATTCAAATATTTTCTTCCTCTTCATTGCCCTCTTACAGGTAAATGGTTTATATTGTAGTCGTTTGTCCCAGTGATCAACATATTGTAGTCGTTTGTCCCAGTGATCAACATATTGTAGTCATTTGTTCCAGTGATCAACATATTGTAGTCACCTGTTCCAGTGATCAACATATAGTAGTCATGTGTCCCAGTGATCAACATTTAGTAGTCACCTAACCCAGTGATATAGTAGAGTCATGTCTTTACATTTATGACAATAATCTTATAAATTAATCTTTTTATTTTTTAGCAAATTGAAGGTGTTTCTCCTACTGGTCGATATACAACTGCTGTTCCTTTACTCTTTGTTTTATCTTGTTCTGCTGTCAAAGAAATTATTGAAGATTATGTAAGAACACAACTGGGACTGCTGCTGTGAATATCTTCTATCTGATATTGATAATGGTAACCTATTCATTTCTATTATATTTTTAATCTATGCTATCATATTCATTTACTAGAAACGTCATAGAGCAGACGATAAAACGAATAAAAAAGATGTTCGAGGTATAATAAGTTACCCGAGTATTACTTCTAATGTAAAAAAAGGAGATGTCCGACTCTTAATTCGAGTACAGTGTGAAGCAATGTTCATGAGCACTTTACTCTTCACTTTAATCTTTCCGATTATCATGTATATTGTCTAGTAAAAATAAATGATCAATACAGAATGCGTAAGTTAGGACGGATCGTTTCTCCTATTTGGCCAGCTTTATCAAACGATATTAGATTATATGACGACATGGTCACGTCAAAGTATTGTTGCATGTTTTGATTGATGTGGAGTAGATCGCTTGGCACAGCTATAAAAGAGCATTTACATTCACAAACGCTTTAGTATTATCACTTTTCTGTAGTGTGGAGGGAGAATACTTATCAAGCAGTGAAATGGATGGAGGTTTGTGATTGGTTTATCAATAAGTATATTGAACAATAGACAACTTCTCTCTATATCATCATGATGATTAGAACTGTTCTTATGAAGTCTGAATGTATTCTTATTTATATTTGAATCCTTGATGTTTCATTTTTAGCTCAAAGT
Organism: Xenia sp. Carnegie-2017; assembly: GCF_021976095.1. NCBI lineage: Eukaryota > Metazoa > Cnidaria > Anthozoa > Malacalcyonacea > Xeniidae > Xenia > Xenia sp. Carnegie-2017. The sequence continues at coordinate 1,470,237 of NW_025813485.1, read as the reverse complement.
TGGCGATATTGTCAAAGTTCTTAATGGCCAGTTTTTTCCAGCAGATCTTATTCTTTTATCTTCAAGGTTAGTCATGAATAATTGTCATTCATAAATATACGTTACTTCAAGGTTAGTCATGAATAATTATCATTCATAAATATACGTTACTACAAGGTTAGTCATGAATAATTATCATTCATAAATATACGTTACTACAAGGTTAGTCATGAATAATTATCATTCATAAATATACGTTACTACAAGGTTAGTCATGAATAATTATCATTCATAAATATACGTTACTACAAGGTTAGTCATGAATAATTATCATTCATAAATATACGTTACTACAAGGTTAGTCATGAATAATTATCATTCATAAATATACGTTACTACAAGGTTCGTCATGAATAATTATCATTCATAAATATACGTTACTACAAGGTTAGTCATGAATAATTATCATTCATAAATATACGTTACTACAAGGTTAGTCATGAATAATTATCATTCATAAATATACGTTACTAAGTGACAGAATTATCGTTTTAAGTGAGCCAATGGGAATGTGTTACGTTGAAACGGCGAATCTTGATGGTGAAACTAATCTCAAGATAAAACAGGTTTGACAATACGTTGTTGTGGTTTTTAAAGAAAAATGTTTTGGCAAATTTCACGTAATCGACAATAATTTTGTTTTATCATGAAAAGGCTCTTCCTCTGACTGCAAGTATGGTTCAACCTGCTGACCTGAAATCACTTGAGGTAATGACTGTTTTGATACAAACATAATTTTTTCCATAGCAAGCAGATTAACTATTCGTAACAATAAAAAAGACTCAATTTTTGTCATGCGATACAGCCCTCCTCCTGAATTAGTTACAAGTTAACACTTGCTATCTTTTGCCATGGTGACTAATGCAGTTTTTCGATCTTATTATTGAGCAACCATAGGAATGACTAGTGATTATAAACACAAAAAGGATTGTCCTAATTGCAAACCAGCTCTTTTGCAGCCAGCAATTTACATCATGTCAAATTACATGAATCACTGTGCAGCAAATTTTGATTTCTTGTGAAATAGTTGTGAAATTTTTAATTCCGTCACTCTTTGCTATGAGAGAAATAAGTGTTAATTTATACCAATGTACGCGAGGTTTGGCACAAAATTCTTCTATCTGGTCACTTATATTATGAGTAACCAATATTTAATTACAGGGGCGAGTTGATTGTGAAGGCCCAAATAACAGATTATATGAATTTGTTGGAAACATTACTTTGAATGGGAGAAAGTATGGATTAGTAGAATTATTTTTGAAGTGTAAAGGTGTTTTAGATCATTTTCTTAAAAACAGAGCAGTGCCACTGAATCCTGACCAGCTATTACTCCGTGGTGCACAATTAAGAAATACACAATGGATATATGGTACAGTAATTTTTTGTTGGAAATTATTTTATCAACATGATACGTATATTGATTAATAATGATGATTACGATGTTTTTAGGATTAGTAATTTATACTGGTCATGATTCCAAACTAATGCAGGTATGTAAAACTGAGCAATGCAAGAAGAACTGATTTGTACTTTTTTTTAAACTATATATCTCCTGTCTTTGTTGTGTGTATACACTGTTGTTGTGTGTATACACTGTTGTTATGTGTATACACTGTGTTGTGTGTATACACTGTTGTTGTGTGTATACACTGTTGTTGTGTGTATACACTGTGTTGTGTGTATACACTGTTGTTGTGTGTATACACTGTTGTTGTGTGTATACACTGTTGTTGTGTGTATACACTGTTGTTGTGTGTATACACTGTTGTTGTGTGTATACACAATATTCTTTTATGAAATATTAAAGACTTTTACTAATAAGAAATATCGTGTGCGTTATTGGTTGTTCATCAGAGAAAGACTTTTTTTCAGAATGCAACTGCGGCTCCTATCAAAAGATCAAACATGGATCGTGCTACAAATATTCAAATTTTGTTTTTGTTCTGTCTATTGTTGGTTATGGCGTTTTTCAGTAGTTTAGGATCCTATATTTGGACACGTGGGTTCCGTTCTTTTATGAAATCTTTGTCTGTAATTTTATAGCTATTATCGTTTATACATAAATATTTATCATTTTAGAAAACAATAGAACTGGATCTTGGTACATGGGTTATGAAGGTAGTAAAATCTAAATGGAAATCATTTTTAAAATAAAAATGAAAAAAATATGTTTATTGTTTCTTGAAGGAAAAAAACCTCAAAGTTTCTTTTTCACCATAATTACGTTCATCATTCTCTACAATAATCTTATTCCTATCAGTTTACCCGTCACATTAGAGGTTAGTTTTAACTTTTGTTGTTCATCTATAACTAACGTAGTTTTAACATCATCATTTTAGTTATAGCTCTAACATCATCATTTTAATCCTTTCTTCCTCTTCAGATTGTGAAGTTCATTCAAGCTATATTTATCAATTCGGTTAGTCAGATTTCAAAACTATTGCGAGAATTACAGTCGTAAATACCCACTTAAAGTTCTAATGACATATGATCATTTGAAAAACCGTTTCATCGTTAAAATAATAGTAATTGTTGACTAATTTGATTTAATATCAATGAATTCAATACATTCATAGCTTAACAAACATACTGTTTGTACGTAGATGTAGCAAATATGAAATATTTTCTCATCCATTTCTGACAGGATTGTGAAATGTATTATGATGAGAATGACACTCCAGCCATGGCTAGAACTTCAAATCTTAATGAAGAATTGGGACAGGTATGTACGTAACACATTGTTTTGGAAAATGTTTCATGTATTTAGTAAATGCTATGATGAATCATCCTTTGACTTAAATTATTAATTGCAACAAAGAAAGCATTTCCATAATTCTACAGTGATAACTCATTTAAATTTAAATTAGGATGCTAATAAGTTTCTTGATTTCAGTTATTTTCTTTTGCTGTGTAAAGTGATAATTTTATAAAATAATCATAAATAAAATAATCATATAATTTAATTGAAAAGATAAGATATCATGCTTGTCGCATGATTATGTACATATGTGTACATTTTCTAAATCATTCTACTATTCAAGAGCGTTTTTTGTAACTTCGTCTGTTTTGAGTTGTTTTGAGCAATCATTCTATAATTCAATGTCAACATCATCATAGGTGAAATATATATTTTCGGATAAAACTGGAACTCTTACAAGAAACATAATGGAGTTTAGAAAATGCACAATAGCTGGCATTATGTATGGGTAAGAATTATTTCACTTGAGTGTAACTTTCATAGGAGCAGTTCTGTATTGCAAAAAGTCTTGTTGTTCTCACTATTTTCTATAAAAGGTTGTACAGTTATTCCTCATTGTATTTACTATTTTCAGTGGAGATGGTGATGCTTTTAATGATCCTTCTTTATTGGACCATCTTCGAGAACGTCATGTAAGTAGAAAATAGAGTAATGCGTGAAAATAGAGTAAAGTGGCTTTGTAAAGATCTCTTTTTGTGTATAAATTTAAGGAGTTCACTTTCCATTAAAATAGCCAACATCATCCGTAATCCGTGAATTCTTGACTCTGTTGTCTGTTTGTCACACGGTCGTACCTGAGAGAGATACTCAAAATCCAGATAAGATCATTTATCAAGCCGCTTCTCCAGGTTTGCAGCCACAACTGTAGGGAAAATATTTATAAATGTACACATGAATGAATTTAGTTGTATGTTTGTAGATGTAGATCGTCCCGGTTTTGAGTCCTCAGAAATGTTGGTACTTAAATAACCTGGACGATCAACATCTACAAAAATGTTAACAACACTCCTGGGCTCAAACTACGTATTCACTTTAAATTTAATTATTCTATGACTAATATTGTAGTAAATTTACTAAAATATATTTTTCATTATTTGTTTGTAGATGAAGGTGCTTTGGTTGAAGGAGCAAAATTATTTGGATTTTCATTCAATGTTCGCACACCAACTTCTGTCATTATAAATGCTGTAAGCTCTTTTCATAGACAAAAATTTATATTGATTATCATGTTATCTATATTTATATATTCATGTACATGGACGTTTTTATTATGTACTTTTATGTATATTTACATGTTTGTAGATGTAGATCGTCCAGGTTAGTAGAGTCCTGAAGAGGACTGTTGTTGTTGATGTTAACTCTGAAGATGACTACCGCTAAGGTTGTAGAAACGTCAGTCAACAACAACAAAAACAGTCCTCCTCAGGATTCTACTAACCTGGACGATCTACATCTACAAACATGTAACGATACTCCCGGGTTCAAACCATTTATGTATATTCATGTACATCGACGTTTTTATTATGTACTTTTATGTATATTCATGTACATCGACGTTTTTATTATGTACTTTTATGTATATTCGTGTACATCGACGTTTTTATTATGTTCTTTTATGTATATTCGTGTACATCGACGTTTTTATTATGTTCTTTTATGTATATTCGTGTACATCGACGTTTTTATTATGTACTTTTATGTGTATTCATGTACATCGACGTTTTTATTATATGCTTTATTTGATTTAGATGGGACAAGAAGAAGTTTATGAAGTTCTTAATGTCCTCGAATTCAACAGGTATAATTCCCATGTATCCACTCTTCCATGTGTTATTTGCAATTTTCACTTCTTTTGTAAACAAGATATAAATTAATCGATGTAAGAGAATCTAGAAATGATTTGTTTTCCCTATTTTAAGCACCCGCAAACGCATGTCTGTCATTTTGAAAACACCCGATGGTCAAATAAAGTTATATTGTAAAGGAGCTGTAAGTTTTGAAAATTTTCATGGCTAGATTGATGTAGCTACGAATTTGCTCAAATAGTTTACTTTATTATATTATAGGATACTGTAATATATGAAAGACTTAGTGTTAATCAATTATATAAAGACATTACTTTGAAGCATTTGGAAGAATTTGCTAAAGATGGTAAGAATCATTACTTTGGTTGAGTTGTTGAGTAATGTTTTCGGACAAAAATGTTAACGGTTACTGGGTAAGCTGAAGACATTTTTCTCTTAAAAAATTACTGACGCTGTGAAGATGATTTAGTAAAGACTTTTGAAACTTAAATTCTTTCAAACCAAACAAGAGTTGCCTTACCTAATTGATTGTCATAATTCTATTATTTTCAAGGTTTAAGAACCTTGTGTATATCAATGGCGGAAATCTCTCAAGATGATTATGATCGTTGGAGTGATATATATTACAGTGCCAGCACGAGCCTTGAAAATAGAGATGAAAAAGTTGATGAAGCTGCTGAATTGATCGAAAAGGTGTAAAACTACTTATTTCGTTTATTTTCTTCGTGATTTTAAAATTTATTAAATTTATTCACCTTTAGAATCTGTTTCTTCTTGGAGCTACAGCAATCGAGGATAAATTACAAGAGGTTGAAGTTTATTGTAAATAACACGTCTTCAATAGTATTTATTTTTGATTTAATGTTTTGCATCGAATATTTTTGTTTCTATTTTCCCTTTGCTTATTATTAGGGTGTTCCTGATAGCATTGCAGACTTAGCTGCCGCAAATATCAAAATTTGGGTTCTCACAGGCGATAAACAAGAAACTGCCATCAATATAGGTTTTGACTAATTTTTGAAGTTTTGGAGTATAGTGTGCATCTTTCATGTCTTATAACAACTCATGGCAATATTAGGCCTTCATTGTATGCATAAAAATAATTCCATAGTACTCTATTTTATAGTTAGTATAGGGACTTCGATTTCTTTTACTTGGAAATTATAGTGTATTTGGAGTGTATTTATGGACTTATCATTTTGCTCCCTACATTTCATTTCATTGATTGAGTTATTTTATGTTTTTAGGTTACTCGTGTAGACTTCTTACTGAAGACATGTCTTTACTTGTATGTAAAGAATGTGATCTTGGTGTAAGTATATCGTGATTTGGATAATTTTAAAATCTTAAACAGTTTTGTTATCATTTATTGCTAGTCAACCAAATTTATTCCCTGCAAGTTCAGCAAAACTTTTGCATAATGTGCTGGTCTTGTGTATCGTCATTATGTATTGGATTTCGACTTTTCTCTTATGTGATGAGAAGCAGAAATTCACATCCATCATAAGTCAGATATCATCATTAAATGATCAGAATCAGATATCGTCAGATATCAAAAATTTTGATTCAGAATACTACAAATCTTTTACTTCTCTACTATCCTATTCAATAGTAAATTTTTTGCATCAAATTTCTGATTCAGAATGCTTCAAATATTTTAATTCCATAACTTGGTAATCAATCGAGTGATGATGTTTAGGGGACAAAACGTTGGTTGGACGATGTAATAAAGAAGCATGGGATCAAGAATAAACGCAAGAAGACGATAAATAAAGACGAGGTTAGAGTTGTTATCGTTTTTAATGATTTTCATTTTGAATGAAGTTGATTTCGCAATATTATTTCTGTGTTTTATTTTTTTACGTTGTTTCTCAAATATCTATCATTGCAATTCTTTAGCAGGAGGAGCGTCTAGCTTTCATTGTGACTGGTCAGGTTAGCTCTCCTCCTCAATTCCGTGGCAAACTTTCCAAACTTTTTGAAAATACTTTGATGAAGTTTCTATATTATACCAGACACTGAACTATGCCTTGGAAGAAGAACTGAAATACAATTTTTTGGATTTGGCGCTATCCTGTAAAGCAGTTGTTTGTTGCAGGTACGTTTCAATTTAGACTAAGACAATGGCTTGGCCTATTAAAGGTCATCATTGTAAAAACTTAAAAGTGTTGCACTCAATTATTTATTTCGACATTTATTGAGACAATGAAAACAGATAATTTGCCATGAATGCCATGCATGCTTTATCCATGATACCAGGTGGTTGTTGTCATGACTAAACTCAAACTTACAGGGTATCCCCGTTACAAAAATCTAAAGTTGTGCGTCTTGTAAAAGCCCAAGTTAAGAACTCCATAACATTAGCGATTGGTGATGGTGCAAATGATGTTGGTATGATTCAGGTATTTATGAAGAATCACACAGATTTTAATTATTCTATACTATACACCCTTTCATTTATGTTTAGTTGTTTAGATGAATTAGTTTTGTGTAACGCTTCCGTTTTGTATCAGTTAAATACCATTTGATTACATCTACATACTATTTTTATATTTCTTAAAATTGTTTTCTATTTAAAATTCATTTAGAATTTGTTGTTCCAATGGTTTATACACCTGTGTACATTTGTCGTATAAGTTATAAATATTTATGTTCGTGATCAATATATTCCATTTCCAGGCTGCTCATGTTGGTGTTGGTATCAATGGTCAGGAGGGACTACAGGCAGCTAGTGCATCTGATTATGCTATTGCTCAGGTAATTTAGGTTTTATAAGGTATTTAAACACTGAAATAAAAATTGGTCACTTTACCGAGAGCGCAGGTCAGTACTTCTTGCATGATAACTGCCAAACGTTGCAGAGTGTATGTTTATTAATGAATTAATACCTTAAATATTTTTTATAGTTTCGTTTTTTGAACAAACTCTTGCTGGTGCATGGCTCATGGAGTTATCAGCGTCTTAGCAAACTAATCTTGTACTCCTTCTATAAGAATGTTTGTTTATACGTTATTGAGGTGAGAGTTGTTATGAGTGTTTTGGTTGTTTCAATCATGTCTTCAAAGGATGATCCAGCTTATTGCATTTTCCAGCTTTGGTTTGCCATCGTAAATGGATTCTCCGGTCAAATATTATTTGATAAATGGTGTATTGGAATATATAATGTGGTATGTGACGAACTTATTATTATAAAACATCCTGCGTTATCCTTGTGATGATTTAATGTTGTAAAGAGACTTGAAACGTCGGGGCTTTTTCTTCAATGTTTGCTGAATCTTTGCTCAATAGAAAGCAAATATTTTAAATTGAAAAGCATTTTTAACATACTCAGATGATTTCTCCAACAATTTCGGATTAAGCGAGCTCTTTACTCCAAAGTCGGTTCTAGTACATCCAGTTGGTCGTTGCTATAACTGTGAACTAAGACAGTTGGTCTAGTCGAATTTGTGCATTCTCAGACAAATTGGTGGCTTACCAAACTAGTTACTCTTAAATTGGGGACAGAACGAACTAGTTACTTTAAAATGGTGCAAATAAATTCATTTGGTTGTTGCTATCAACTCGTACAGTAAGTCAAGTGGTCAAAGTATATGCTCATATGATTTTTTTAATAAATTATGACCGAGCTAGCTACTCTCAGAGCAGCGCAAGGAAATCCCGTTGATACGTATGAAGTCCTTTAACTGGTCGAGTTGATTACGCACTGTCTTCTTTAGCTTTTTTCAAAAAATGACATCAGTGCACTATGCGTGCACTTATGTCTATTTTTAAGTAGGCAATACTTAACTATAGACATTACAATGAGTACAAAAAAGGATCGTTTATTTGTAAACCGTGAAGTATAAGATAACGAATGGTTGTTTAGACTATAGCTTGTGATAGGTTTTAGTCTAAGTCAATGGATGCTCACCTCATGATGAATGAAACATTTTATGAATGATTCAAATTGCGAATTAAACTTTGCATTCTCCTTGAATCTTTAATTTGCCTTTGTTGATTTTTCGTGTAAAGCTTACAGAAAGAATTTCTTTCGTCATTAAAACAAAACATGGTTATAATGTTTTGCTAGCAATGCCTTATATGTAGGCTACATGCCTTCATGGCAACTATAGTTTACCTACGTAACCTTACATGTACCTATATGCCCTTGTGTCAGCAATAGTTTACCTACGTAACCTTGCGTATATGCTCTCCTGTCAGGAATGGTTTACCACCGTAACCTTACATGTACCTATATGCCATTGTGTCAGCAATAGTTTACCTACGTAACTAACTTTATGTCTTCTTGTGAGGAATGGTTTATCTCCTTCATAACTTTATGTTGCTACATCCTGTCAAGTCAAGAACAGATTCAAATTTTTAATTGAAATTATCAATTTTTTTAGGCTTTTACTGCTTTTCCACCGTTGGCGATTGGATTATTTGACAAAACAGTGTCATCAGAAAGCTTGCAAAAATTTCCTCAGTTATATAAACCGTCTCAGAATGCAGAATACTTTAATACAAAGGTACGTACGACATGTCATTTAATCAGTTCAATTTTTTTATTATGGCTCTCAATGGGTAATATTATTTAATGGTAGGAAAGCTTACTGGCTTAAAGCCAGTTTTTTAAATACGTTGAGTGAAAGAATAGCGAATAATGTTCTTCGGCTTAATTTCAACAAATGCTTAATTTCAATGGTGATAGTATTAATTTTTTTTAATGAAAAACATTTCCAGGTGTTTTGGTTATGGATCTTTGCAGCTATTGTTCATTCGTTGTTTTTATTTTATCTTCCTTCATTAGCTCTGAATAATGGTGAGTATTTTACATTAAACACGACATGCAGAGAAACACACATTTTGTTCATATGAATTAGCGTTAAATTTCATGATGTTTTTATTTTAGATGTTCCATTTCAAGAAGGTTTAGTGGTTGGTAATTGGTTTGTTGGCAACATTGTTTACACGGTGATTACGTTGTATACCTTCTTATAATTTAACATAGAGATATTTACTTCATGAAAGCTATACTCATTCTTTTTTTATATATTATAAATTTTTGATGGCTCATTCTTGTATTTTTATTTATTTTAGCTTGTTGTGGTAACTGTTTGTCTAAAAGCAGCTTTAGAACTAGATTCATGGAATTGGGTCAGTTGATTGGGCTTTTGCTCTTACTGAAATAAAGTCATCTGTTTATCATTTGTTCACATTTTAAAAATCGAACGTTTTCTTGCACTTGTGTAAACAAATAATTTTCATAGATTTTTAATTGGATAATTTATGAATTTTGTCTTGAACCTCTTATACGTACATACATATATTTTCAGTGCCTTTTTTTATTCTCTAGCTTTGTCATATTGCTATCTGGGGAAGCATTCTTAGTTGGTTTATATTTTTACTGATATATTGTCAACCATTTCTGGCAGAGTATCTTGCTCCTCATATGATTGGCCAGGTACCTCTCATTGATTTGTAAATTTAATAGTTTGCAGATTTCAAACTTTATAATGATGTGGCCCTATTGAAATTGTACTATTTGAAACTTTATAATGATATTTCCGTACTTTGCTCGTACTTATTTAAAACTTTATAATGATATGTACGAAGTGTAAAGGTATATTTTCAAATTATAATGATGTTTTTGTACACCTAGTAGTTTTATAACACATATACCTTTCTTACGTTAAGGAACAAATGGTTTACACCTGTCCAGCATTTTGGTTTATGCTTATTCTCATACCCGTTATAACATTGTTTTTTGATTTTTGTTACAAACTGTAAGTGTTGTTAGTGATAGACACTTTAAATATTTTTATTTAATGTTAAGCCATGAATTTTTGTTGAAATCGTATGTTTAACACGCGCGAGTTGCGCCAAGATTTGACAGTGCATTTGGTGAGGTGTATATTTAACATGACCATACCGTTTAGGTTCCACAGAATATTTTTCAAAACATTAGTTCAAGAAATTCAAGAAATCGAAGAACGAAAGGTTGGCACAAACCTAAGGCTGTATTAAGATTTCATTATATTCCCATTTATTACTACAATACACCAAGGAATTTGGGGACGGATGCTGAGCAAAGCAGATTTGTAGGCTGTTATTGTTTATTCACGTTCAATTGTTCCTATGTAATAGCGGAGTTCATTAATGTTTATTAACGGCTGAGTTGAACCCTAGAGTCATTTCACACTGTTTGGTGAGCGTGCTCTTATTTTTGTTGTCCATCATATGAAACACTTAAATAGAAACCAAAATGGTTGTGTGCGACACGTGACTTTGTAGCTAACCAATAATTGTGCGACAAACTCTACGTAAACGATGTTTTGAGTACTAAAGTTCAAAACTTTTGAAAGATCTCTGAACATGTTTTTGATCAATATTCTAAGCTTTTTCACAATTGTTTTCGTGCAAAATTTGCCATTTAGTGGAAAAACGGCATCCGTGTTTAGATCAAAAATCTGTACGATAGTTAAATGTCGCAATTTGTATGAAATATTGTCCAATTAATATTTGATATGAAGTATGTTCTAATTAATATACAGCCTACTGAAAGATACGGGGAGCAGCCAGCTTGTTCAGTTTTACAACTTATTGTCAATTCTTTCTACTTTCTTACGTATAGAACGATCCTCAATCTTCTCTTGGTCTGTCTACACCTACAATATACAGGTCAATACAACGTCTTTTTTCAATGCATTTGTAGTATTTTACAGTTGTTCATAGCTTCAGTGTGTGCTACCTCGAAATTTCTGTCTTAAGCTGTGGAATGAATTAATAAGATATATTTACAACACAATGAAAACAAGCTACAACAGCCATGGTGGTTTTTGTATGTTTTCAGTCATGAACGATTTATCGTATTTCTGATAAAATATTTGTATTTTTATGATTCATCATTTGGCACTTTTTGAATTGTACAGGTCAACGTTCCGCTCAAAGAGTTTCAAGACTCAACGTAAGTGTTTATCATATTTTATTTAATTTGTACGTCAATGTAATTACCAACATAATAATTGGTCAGTGTAAAATATCTTCATCGTGAAGAAGAATAAGTTATGAAATATTGAAGGAAACACATTTATATATTCATACATTTAGATGGTTATGCGTTCTCTCAAGAAGAAAGTGCTTCCATTAGTCAGGTAAAAAATGTTACATGGGTGTGAGCAAACACTAAACATTATAATACGTTCTTGTGATCTTACTTAATAATAGTTTGATACATGACTATTGCTGTAATGAATTTTATTGCTTCTTGTCTTGCATGTTACATCTTATTCTTTAACTCTTGTTTAAATATGACTTATCAAACAAAGGATCTAACCATATTGATGTCTTATTGTATATGATGTATAATTTATATTTATTGATACATTTGTAATAAAAAATGTATCTTGTACAATGTATAATTGTCTTAATATGAGATTTCTACATTTCTTTGTAGGGAAAAGTTATTTATAATTTATATTTATGATTTATTTTGTTTTATTTTTTTGTTGGTACCTGACCTTTCAAATTTTGATTTTTATGATACATGAACATATGAACATGATTCGTTATGAACGCTTGTTGTTCTGCATGCTTTCTGAAGTTTTATTTTTAAAGCATTTATGTTCGAGAATGTCGAAAAAAAATCGTGTCAATTTTATTTTGATTTCCTCTTTTAAAAAATTAAACCTTGGTGTTTCAAATTGAAAAAATAGAAGCTTTGATATTTGACAATTGTTTAAGCGTCTTAAGCTAGAAACATCGTGTTTAAGTACATTGCTTACTACGGATTGTGATATTCATATTTGAATATGAGCCCACACCTCCCCCCCCCCACATCCTCTCTCCTCCCCCCCAATTATCAATCTTCCGACGACTCTGAACTACAAAATATAATTATGGAGTAAATAATCTCTACTAATTTTTAATTAGGCGCAGCTAATCAGGCGATACGATACGAATCTTAGAAAGCCGGGAGGTGGAGAGTAGTGAAAGAATGCTCGTATGTTGAGGTGAAGTGTGATCGTTGGCCATATATCTTTAAAATATTTTTGATGTAATTTATAAAATTAAAGTCTCCTCTATTAAATAAAACCATCATGTTAAAATACTTAATGGAATAGAGACGCAGACTTGAAATTTTAAATAATATTTATTGCATCCTGATAGTTAACTTGAATATACTAATTTAGACTAATTTAGACACTATAGTAAATTGTAAATTCGTAAATTAATGTTACTGTTGGAGAGAGAGTGGTCTGCTAAAGTCATTAATTAAATTTTTTTCAACATAAATTGTATTTAATTAACCTGCAAACACTTAACTTACATTTCTTTATTACGACTGGATGGAACTTGTATTGAAAAAATTGTAGATAAGAAGGAGGGAAACTAATAAAATACACACCGAAAGCCTAAAACTGTTATAAGAAAAAAACAATGACATGACTTATATATAGGATGGCTGATGTTGCCCACGTTTATTTGCTAAAGTCTCTAGTATGTTCTAAAATAACCTCGATATTTCCAATTTCGTCCTCAAGCTCCAAGTTTGCGTACTCTCATTTTTTCCTTGGTTACTTTTTCGGCAAAGTAATAGATAAGAATTTAAAAATCATTTGTTATTAGTCTGGTCTTCTCAAGTTGACTTATGCTGTGAATATTGCATGCTTGACATTTAATTAAGAAACGAATATTGAGGTTTTATCACTGACAATCGTTTGTTGGTGGTTTCTTCCGTTTTACCAAATAATCAATTTTTAAATTCCCCTTTCAAAATTGAAAACAATCCTTCTTAACACAATAATAATGCCATACATTTTAACTTATTAGAAAGTAAAAGAATTAATAATGTCTTTTGAGAGTGAGATTTCGTGATAAAATCCCGAACTTCGCAACGCTGATTTGTGTGGTGGACTCGTTTGATTAGTGGTGACTGCTGAGGATGTACGAAAAAAGACTCCAGGATTGTGTGGTGGACTCGGTTGATTAGTGGTGACTGCTGAGGATGTACGAAAAAAGACTCCAGGATTGTGTGGTGGACCGGTGGTGAGGCTGCAAGAAAAATACTCCAGGATTGTGTGGTGGGGTGGAATATACGAAAAACAACACCAGGGTTGTGTCATGTGTGGTGTGAGGAATATACGAAAAAAGACACCAGGATCTTAAGCGGAGACTGATCTCGTATGATCTTTGACTTCATATCGATTTGGAATGCGATTGTTGAATGTGTTATTGCATCAGTCGTCTGTAATAACACTTTTCGTAAAATACCGCACAATATATACCTCTCCACTTAGAATGGTGCTTGATTTAGATCTTTTCCGCGAGGAACGCGGTGGTAATCCGACCAAAATACGAGAGAATCAAGGAAAACGATATAAAGATGCATCTATGGTTGATAAAGTGATAACTACTGATGGCGAATGGCGAAAATGTTGGTGTAATTTTAAAGTTTTGTACAAAATGACCCAATAAATGGTGTATTTCATTTTTTTGCGTTCTTTAAAGGTCGTTTTCAAGCAGACAATTGGAACAAACTGAAGAATTTGTGTAGTAAACAAATTGGAGAGAAAATGAAGGTAAGTGAATGCATTCACACACCACACGTGGCATATTGCAACGTGTATAGCATATAAATTAACCAAATTACAGTAATTTCTTGTTTTAATTATATTTTTCCTAAAATGCTGGTGCTAATCTTACTAAAGTCTTAGTGAAAACGTACTTTCCCAAGTAATAGATCCCAGCAAGATTGCAGAATAGCACTCGGCTTCACGGTTAGGGTTCAGGTCAAGTCTATATTATACGTCTATAAGTGAACGAGTATTCTGCAATTGCTCCCAACTATAGCTTTAACATTTATATTTGTAGATTGATATAATTTTGAACAAAAAAATTTAAACTGTGCAGTTTTTGTTGTCTAGCTATCAGTGATGCAAGCTCAATGTTATTAAGTTATCTAATGCAATTATCCCAATGTATTGTCACAAATGTTAAATTTACCATTTGAATCTTTTAACAGAAAAAAGAACCTGTTGGTGACACAGATGAACTCCCTGAAATGATCTGTAGTGATATGTCTGTTCTTAAGGCAGAAACTTTACAGGTTGCTACGTTAGTTGGTCTTAACTACAGAAACTCTAAATAGCACTGTCATGTGGACTTGTTCGTTTCTTTTTTTCGTTTTCCAATTGAAGCTGTGTTCCAGACTGGAAAGTATGTTGTGCACAACCTAGATTTAGATTGTGCAATTGTGAATAAAATTTGCATTATAATGAGCAAATTTTGAAATCCTCTCAGCAAAATATTAATATATAAGGAAAAATTTCTGAATTTACAGTGCCAAGTTGAAAATTCACTCTGCAAAATTGTCGAAAATTTTCCTCTAGCTTGTGCAATTTGCAAACTTTCCAGTCTGGGCTGTGTTCATCCTTGTATGCACAGGATGTTGGATTCACCAAATCTAATGGTAATATTGCAACTTCATTTTTGCTTTATATTCTTCATTCATAAGTACTAATTAAATTGAGTATAGTATTTTTACAATATTAAGGGTTTGACTGTCACTCAGATCAAGAAAATTAGAGTTTTGATTGATGAAAAAATAGCAGAATGTCGCCAACAAGTGGAAGAATGGGAAAAATTGCGTAATTCAACTCTCTTTGAAATTGGAAATATTCTTCATGATGATGTACCAGTTAGCAATGATGAGGTAAATTTTATAATAAAGCACCCAAGGTACAGAAAATGTTTCAGGCAAAATGCAATGAATAATTGATGCAAGTAGGTTATGTTTCAAATGTTTTTTTTATAATATTTTGATAGTTGATCATACGTTTTCACTTAAATTGCCTTTACAAGACTGCTCAAGATAATTTTATGTTGTTTGAAATTAATTGAAGTTGATTATTATGTTTTTTTTATAAATTTAGGAAGATAATGGCATTATCCGAGTAGTTGGAGATTGCTCAATTAGAAAAAAGTATTCTCACATAGATCTTGCTGTTATGGTAGATGGTATTGATGTTGATAGAGGTGCATCCGTATCTGGAAGTCGAGGGTATTTTATGAAAGTTAGTCTCTTCAATATATATGTTATTGTCATTGTGTATACATATGTAGATGTATTGAGTCTCTAGATTTTTCACACACATAAGATTTGTATGTTTTCAATCAGAATCACTTTATTTTAAACTATGACCTGGAATACTACATTGCAATTAATTGAACCCGCACATATATATTTTTGCACAAAACCTTCATTTCTTCAAGACTTTACTTGTAGCATATATGTAATGTATGTGTTCATTAAACTATGCATCATTTTCCTCACATCTATGTAGATGTGTATAACTTGATTTATGTTGAAACCCTATGTTGTATAATTTAACCATCATCATACCATGTTCAGATATAACTTTATCCATCATTCAATGTATCTATAGTATTGAATTTTTTGTTGAATTCAATTGATTAAACACAGAAGTACACTAGTTTGTTGTTGAGTTAATGCGGTTTTCCTTTTAGTGTATTGTTTCCATATATTTTTGAATTTAGGGACCGTTGGTGTTTTTGGAGTATGCATTACTTCAACATGCGATGCAAATGCTCTATGAAAAAGGATTTACACCACTTTACACACCATTTTTTATGCGTAAAGATGTTATGCAAGAGGTTGCCCAGTTAAGTCAATTTGATGAAGAACTTTACAAGGTATAAAAATAGAACCTCTATCTTAGCATGAAAGTTAAAAAATCTATCAAATTTTATTGTGTAAATATAGTTTACAATAAATAAAACAACTCTACGTTCTGTCGCGAAAGAGTACCTGCAATATTCTAAATGTCCTCTATGATTAACATATTTGTTCAAACTATTCTATTAAGGTGATTGGCAAAGGAACTGGAGAGGACGGAACTGCTGATGAAAAATATTTAATTGCAACAAGTGAGCAGCCAATAGCTGCATTTCATCGTGGAGAATGGCTTGATCATAATGACCTTCCTAAAAAATATGGAGGCTCATCAACATGTTTTCGTCAAGAAGTAGGAGCACATGGCCGTGATACGAGAGGAATATTTCGCGTTCATCAATTTGAGAAAGTATGTATGCAGTTGTGATTAAAGTTGTCTCAATTATGTTAAATTTTAATAATAAAATATTTTTATAGCTGGTTGCAAAGCTGTCAAGGCAGTTGTTAAAATAAATTGGTAGCATATTTATTGCATTTTAGGAATGTTTTCCCTTGATAATAACAAATTTTTTAAACTATTTACGTAAGTAAGAATGCCATGTTACCGCGCATCGTTTTCCTATGATATAGAACATTGAGTTTAAAACTTAAGTACAAAACTCTTAGTGAACTTTACGTTAAACAGTTCAAGTCATTGTTATCTAAATATTGTCTAGACAGAATCCATTCAAACTAAACAGAAGGTTGATAAAATTTGAAATTATGCAATCTTGTAGAGTTATGAAAGGAGACTGAGCCCCAGCCAGTATTATGTTGAATTTTAAAGAAAAACACCCATCTCTCCTCTTATACTATCCAGAACCCAAAGTATCACTATTAAAGTAAATTGTGTAAAAAAATTGTTTATATATTAGGTGGAACAGTTTGTGATATGTTCTCCCAAAGATGACATTTCATGGCAAATGTTTCACGAGATGATTGGAAATGCTGAAGAATTTAATAAATCTTTGGGAATTCCTTACAGAATAGTCAGTATCGTCTCAGGTAGGAGCATATCGTCATGAACAGTTTTAACCAGACTTAAGTTATCACGTGTCTATATACCAGACTTAAGTTATCACGTGTCTACTTACCAGTCGACTTTTCTTTAATCAAAGGTGAACTGAATAACGCTGCGGCAATGAAGTATGATTTGGAAGCGTGGTTTCCAGGAAGTGGAGCATTTCGTGAACTCGTATCTTGTTCAAACTGTACAGACTATCAAGCAAGACGACTACAAGTTAGGTTTGGTCAAACAAAGAAAATGCAAGAAAAGGCAAGTACCTTCATTTCAGATTCGATGTATATTAATTTATATTCAGTGTTTTGAAGGTCTTACGTTGCATTAAGTAGCCCCACTAGAAACATTGTACGCTGCTTGGTGTACTTACATTTCTGAAAAACATTTTCTAGGCTGAATTTTGTCACATGTTGAATTGCACAATGTGTGCAATCTCTAGAACAATTTGTGCTATATTGGAAAACTATCAAACGGAAGAAGGAGTTGAATTACCTGAAGTATTGAAACGCTTCATGCCACCAAGTCTGCAATCATTAAAATTTATCAATCCAGCACCAATTGATGAACAAGCTCAGAGTAAGAAACAGAAGAAGAAGGGTAAGACAGATGTAAAACAGCCAATGGAAGAAAAAATGGACGATTTGAAAATATGAAATCATTTTGCATGAATGAAATCGAACTGATTCTATAATATGTGACGCTATAGAATGGTTGTTTTCAAACTGTGTTCTTAGTTGTTCGCCCATGTTTCTTAAGGTTTATCATATATGGTCTGCTCTTGTGATCATTATAGATAAAACGCAGTTTCTTTTAAATAATCTTCGAGTTGGCGTGTTCATACTCGCGTATTAATCATAAATCTGAAAAAAAATTCTCCACTTCGTCAGACTGTTGATGACTTTTCCTTTTTCTTTTGCGCTTTTTTTCACAGTCAAATGTATTTTCTTTAAACCCAGTGACGTCCCAGAATTTAATTTTCAGATCATGAGAGCAACTGGCCAATATATTTTTATCCGGTGATAATCGTATTTTCTCAATGGGATAAGCACCGTGTTCTCCTACGACGCCATTAAACCGATTAGGAAGCACAGTGACTGCCCTAAATTAAAGAAAATATTCATTTTCGGTCTCACGAAAGCTTCGCAACAACTTTATTACCAAATGTGCTGAAAGCTAAAACGTTCCAACAATTTTACATGCAGCTGATTGCGCTAATATGCGAGCGATAGTTTGAACATGAATAACTTGTGTAAATTACTTGTATATGTGAATTTTTCTCTACCTTATTATCCCATCTATTGATCCGGTACAAATGACATTCTCAGTCAATGCAACGCATGAATCAACAGACATTGGATGACCAGGAAAGCGGTCGTTCATATCCGCCCATTTATCCCATGAAAAAATATATAGAACGCCGTTATTTGTACCACACACAACTTTCGTTGAATTCTAAAAAACAATTTGCGGAATATTGGAAATCTTTTCTCATTACGAAACAAATCAAAATGATAACGTGGCTACCTTTATAATTGCAAGGGATAAAAGTTCATTTTCTTGATTTTCAGAACGCGCTACAAGTTCTTTTTTTCTTATATTGAAGATTGATAAAGTTCCATCACCACTGAAAATATATATAAAAATTCGTGCAAGATATCTGTAAAATGTGCCTTTGGTAAAATACGTAGTTGTATAGTTATTGCTACAATAATATCCAAATTTACCATAATGAAATAAGCATTTTATTCTGTGCTCATGCAAGAAAGCGCTATGCAATGCTTCAATTAAAAAAGCTTAAATATTTAAACTACCTTGTTGCTAATAACGTTCTGTTGTTCTTATCACATTGCATATCGGAAATATAGTCTTGATTTTCTGAAAACTCAACTACACTACTTGAAGTTCTTGCGTCCCAGAACTATTAAGAAAGATACTTATGACTCAGATCAATTTTTGAGCTTCCTTTCACAATGGATCCATCATTGTAACTAGTAGTTTCCAAGTACCTTAATTCCCCCATCATCATCTCCACTGGCAATGAAATGTTGATTTATGATTTTCAAACAGTTTATGGGACTCCTGCATTTAGATAAATCATACATGAATAACGTCAATATAATGTAAGCAGGCTCGTTGGACACAAAATGCGATACATGTTTGGTAATATATGACTATGATAAGAGAATTTCCATAATTTCGTAAAAGCACTATTGCTAATGCGCATTTAATATACACGATGACTTTTTAGAATAGACATGTTTCGACATGCTTCGATGAATAGACATATTTCAACATGTTTTGATGGCATGAGATGTCGAAACATGTCTATTCTAAAAAAAGTCATTGTGTATATTAAATGCGGATAAGAGAATTCTTTTAGAAAATGAGCAAGTTGGAAAATTTCTGATGAAGCTGTTCTCAGATAAGTACAAACCAAGTGTAAACCAGTCAACATATGATACAAAGGTTATACCTCATTTCATAGTCTATTTGTAAAGTTCGCCATTTAAACTTGGCCTTAAATAACAAAGAAAGTGTTTCATTTTAATAAAAATTAATATACTGACTCATGAGCCTTTTTTATTGTCCGACAAACTTTCCCAGTGTTCATATCAACAGCTTGAATGGATTTATCTTTCGATGCAGTAATAAGATCTGCAATTAAAGACATTCAAGGTATTTTTCACCACCTTAATGACAAACAAATTAAATGTTGACAAACATGAAGACTATGGTGTACAGATCTATTGATATGATTCAAACTATATTACAATTCAGTGACTTCAATTTGATATTGTGAAACCCTTTGCAGGTAACTACGGAGGGTGTTGACAAAGAAGAAATGCAATTTTATGAGGAAACATGTAGCACCTTCAATAATTATACAACTTACATGAGCCATCAGCTGAAAATTGAACAGCACGACAGGCCTTTTTGTGGTGGCTAAGTTCCATCAAAAGGGTATTTCTTTCTTTGCCAAAGCTATGTCTGATAAAAGATAGAAAAATCTTAGTAACATGCAAACTTGTATGGAAACATCTTTTCCTTCAACACAGTCATTTTATAAATGTTGTAATAATAAAACAGAATTTAAAGATGAAATTTATCACAATAACCATCGACTAAGGACGAAAATAGCCAAAAAAACATAATTACGACAAATATTGGAAAACTAAACTATTATAGTACTAACACATTAACTTCGCCATTTATTTGTCCAGATGCAATAAAATTTCGATTTGGATGAAAACTCAAATCAAAAACTTGACTTGGCAGTTCAATGTCTCTAATATCCTAAGGATAAAATAACAAATTTTTAATCAGTTGATGATATTCAATGGAAAAGAAAGGATCTACCTCACGGCCTGGCATGATTAAACACGAAAGTCAAAATTAGTGTTTTATTGTAAATAATTACAATAACAGTTACATCACTGAAGCAAGTTTGTTCAGCGCAACGGGTTCCTGAACTCTCCATTATTTATTTAATATCGTTGAATCACATTTATTTTGTTCATTTGGTGGAAGAAAATTAGCAAAATCAACCACAAATAATACTTACTAATTGATCTTCCATTGGCAAACTTTTCACCGCTAGAAGGTAAATGTCCTGAAAAGAATGACCGATGACCAAACCATTCAGGAACGTGGTCTCAACCACTTGGCAAACTATGCGAACTATTAACTAATTTTACACGTTTGTTTACGATTCAAAAGATTAGATTTTTGGACATAAGTTTCAAAATGGATCATTGAACGTTTAATGTTTGCTTAATAGACATTTGTGTGTCCAAAGACTTTGTTTTCTTATTATTGTGGACTTGTTGGGACTTGTGATCAATGTGATGGCCAGTGATTTTGACAAATAATGCTTAATAACCGCTGACCGTGGTGCTTAAAGTGATTTGAAAGAATTTTTAAAGATGAAACTATTAGAAGTTAAATTGAAGTATATTCTGCGAATACCATTGTTATTTGCTCTCTTAGCATTTTTTTCTTGTGTAATTTTGTCAATAGTCAACAACTTTGAAGCATCCACAAAAACCCATTGTAATGTAAGTAGCAATTATTTATTTTAATACTAACTTCCCTTGCTTGCTATTGAACATATAAAAACTGTCATTAAGTTTCAGGTGAAGTAGAAATGAGCATCTCAATTAAAAAATAATCACCTATCTATGAGCTGACATAGTTTTCTACTAAACTATACAAGCCTTAATGTTACTTTGACCTTATTGTATTGAATATTATTGACAAACATGATAAATATTTTCAGTTCTCCTGATTTATATTTATCTATAACCTTTTTGATATTCAATCAATGTTTTACAAATGTTAAATCTTGTTTGCAATGTGGTAATCAACTTGTTATGTGTAATTATCAATTATCTATCTAGTCTTCCTAGTTGTTAGTTTAGTAATGTTTGTCAATTTTCTTTTTTGATACGTAGATGCCCAAGTAGTTTCTATGCAAACTTTGACAATGACTATACTATTGAAATTTAGCATCTTTCTATATGTTATAAAAATAAGTCAGCCTTGAAAATTCTGTTCTTTAGAGGTGACTAGTGTTTTTTCAGGCATAAAATGCTGTTTCACTTATGATGTTTAAGCATTCATATATACTTTCAAACTTATTTTTGGAAACAGCCAAAAGCAGATTCTATCAGAAATCTTACAAGTTGTCATGGGGAGACAATTGCCTCTGTTCTCTTCATTGGCTCAGTGTGTAATCTATGACAATAGTGTTTACACATGGAGCTGTCCTTGCTCAAAACTTTCTTAGTGAAGTAGCCAATCTGCAAATTTTGTCAGGCTATGTAAATTTTTCATCATTAGCATTATTGATTTCTTTAGAATTTTATTGTTTTTGCAATGTGTGAGCACCAATAATCATTTAGGCTGGCTAAATATTTATTCTTAGACTTCATTCTGATTTTCTGAGAATTTGCTCAATAATTTTTAACACTTTACAGGTACCAAATTATTTGCCTTCAATCAGTGCATCTATTGGAGATTTTAAACCACAGACTTATATATGGAGGATATGTATTGCCCTTCACTGTTTTCCTCGTATCATGATGTCAATTCTCTATTACAACTACTATACCATCAAGTTTGGTGATAGAACATCAATGAAATTCAAAGTAGCAAATGCATTTAATTCTCTTCTGACAATAATTGAAAATCTTGCTTTATTGATCCTTACTTATGTATCATCATCAGAAAATTTTCGTAAGTTTACTATCATATCATAATTACTGGGCCTATCTCAATTAACTGTAAAAAAGTTTTTATTTTTTGAACAGAAATTCATCGAAATGCATTCATTACATTTATGTTGTCATCTATGAGTTACATGCTTTCAACATCGTTCTTGTACAAGTGGACTTCAAGCACGCCAATGACAAACGATGTAAGAACAGACGTTAAAATTAAATCTAACTTATTTACGACAATAGAAAATTCTAAATTTACTTGGTGGTTTCTAAAGTAGATATTTTGTGTTATTTATGAATTTCTACTATCTCTAATAAATGATAAGTAAAATTTCTCTTTCATTTACAGGAAATACAATCATTAGAAGAAAAATCTATCTTATGATAACAAACTACAGTTCCTTTTCTCTTGCTGTTTATTTTTATTGTCGTCACAATTGGTACTGTGAACCTGGAAGTATCCTTTTATGACAGAAATAATATTTAAGAAAATGATCGATGTTACTTGTTTCTGATCATCAAGCATTTTGAAAAGAGTTAAAACTTGTTTTTTAGACTAAATTTTAGTCTTGGGAATCTAATAATCATTGCTGTACCGAGAACGTTAATTTGATGGGCCAACAATTTACTGAAGGAAGGTAACAATTTCCATGTTTGTACACATGTAGATCGTCCAGGTTAATAGAATCCTGAAAAGGACCGTTGTTGTTGATGTTGAATGACGTTTCGACAACCTTAGTGGTAGTCATCTTCAGAGTCAAAGAGTACCGCTAAGGTTGTCGAAACGTCAGTCAACATCAACAACAACGTCCTTCTCATGACTCTACTAACCTGGACGATCTACATCTACAAACATGTAATGATACTCCCGCGTTCAAACCATTTATTTTAAAACAATTTCCATTCAAAAGAAATCAGTCGGTAGAACTGTATATTATGTGCATAAAATACTCCCCCCACCCCTAATTAGCGTTCTCCGTAATTTGCGTGCTAATTAATGTAAGCCTACTCGCTTTATCAAACTCACGCTTTGGCTTCGCGTGGTTATAAGAAACTTCGACATTTCTTTGAAACATGTCTATTGTTTTTCATTATTTTTTAAGGCATTAAGCCTTGTTTGCTTGTATTGTGTCATTTTTCATTCTCTCTTCTCGGAATATTAAAGCTCTCGACTTACGTATCGAATGACATGCGCGGAACTTTTGGTCTACTTTATGACGTCAATTCCTGATAATTCTTAAAACAACCAAATGCTTAACAAACATTGATGTATCGTTTCAAAATCCTTAACATCTTTGAAAGTTTATAGTTTCTTTTCGCTCTGTGAATATGTCACTGTCGTTACAAACATTTGGTTTCATTCTACTGCGGTGGATGATTTGAAAGGACTTTATTTTATAATCGGACATTTGCGTGCTATTTAATGAAATGAATCGTAAAATTTTGACTTATTTATGTCGAGACTTTTTATCGTGCATAAAAGTAGGATAGCTGTTTATTTAAGTCTCTGCTAATATATTTTTACTGCACTTAATAATTATACGCTTTCTCCTATTAGTTCATTTTCCAGGAATATTTCAAGGACACATTTAAATAATTCTGACGTAGTAAAGTATTTTTCTCACAATAATGTCACTTTAATATTTCAATAAATATTTTCAAGTAATAGTGATTTTCTCCTTAACATGTTTTCAGTTTACACTCTGTTTGCATTCTCTGAATATTGTGGTGTATTGTCAAATATTGCATTTCACCATCAAACTAACTATTTGTTAGGACATTTGTATTCATTAGTTATTGAGGATTATCGTCATTCAGATAGAAGATCATTGTGGCATGTGTGATACCAAATAAGCCTATAAACAGATGGTCATTTTTATAAAAGATAAAAATCCAATAATATGGAAGCGAAGAACTTTGTCAAAATATATCATCCATTCTTCACTAGAGAATAACTGATATGGTGTATATTGAGGTAAAGTGTAGTTGTGGTTAGTGTAGCCGATTGTATTTTGCAGAAATGTGAAGTTTAATTCCTTTATATCGCAAAATTCCACTATTTTTTGCATCACTTTCTTCCTCAAGTTTCGAGTATCTAGGTATCCTTATTCCCAGGCCTGTTTGTACTCATTATTTTTCATTCATTTTTCTTCTTATTCCGTTTCAATCAGTTAAATGGTTACGCAATGGAAAAGTTATCGTTGTCATTCATAACGATTTGGGTTATAATACGATGTGTTAAACACGCCAATAGGGAAGAAACGAAATGTATTACTTACATTGTCATCATCACCCTCTATAACCTACGATCACCTACCACCATCCAATGTCATCAACACTAACCAATCTTCACCCTGGAAGCCTACTGTCAACGAGAGCAATCCATCATCATCTTCAATAATCAACTGTCATCTAATGTCAGCAACAGAAACCGACCGTAGCTTATCGTCACCACATTGGTTTTTTAGTAAACTAACGCACCCACTGAAGCTAAATACATTTTAAATGTTGTATGGTTGTTTTTACATACTGATATGTCCGGTTTGTTTGTTCTTAGGGGCAAAAACGATTTCCTCCAAGGCTTCTATTCTTGGCGACAAAATATGATATATTTACAGCTATGTGGAATGGACTGTCCCTTGTAACAAATAAACACCACCTTTTCTTTTGTATTTTAGTGTTCACATTGTAGGCCGAATTTTTCTTCTTTATATCGATCTACATGCACGTGTATCTCAACTCTTAATTCACATGCCTTTAAAACCTGTGGTCAGAATGCCATTTACCATAGCTAAATTATTTTAAAAGACAAGGAGACAAGAAAAAAAGAAACCAATTCACAATTGTTATATTACTGTGTTAGAGTAAATGACTAAGCATTGCGCGGTGTCCATAAATTGATAGAATTATAATGTTCGTTAAGATGAGGACTCATATATTTTTGGCATGCTCTTTGTCTCTTGAGCTTGTTTTGACAAATGGATATCAAACTCATCAACGCTGTGTTACACCACTCGTAATATCGTGACAATGTTAGAGATGTTTGTAATTTTCTCCATAGCTTTGTATCTGCATATTTTGTGCATAAACAATGCTCTTATATTTATGACAGATATTGTAATTCGTGGACTGAGGTAGAAGAACTACTTATAAATGAAACTTCCAACAGTGAAACAAAATCTAGCGTGCCAGAGGAGAAATAACCACGCTCAGGTTGAAGATAGCTTGATGAAATTGAACGTAGTTCAAGTACCTAGCGTACGCTCGAGAGTTTTGAATGAGGACTCGTTGACCAATAAAAACACGAATGACTCCAAGCATGTTGACGACGATAAAAGCTCTAGCGAAGACGATGCTCCAATACAAAAGCAATTCATTAATAACGCGGAGTCTACTAAAGACATGCTAAAAAAAATATCGATGAATCGCATATACAGTTTGGAAGCTCGTTGGCTCACGTGGTATATAGTAGTGGGAACTGTTCATGATGTTGCTGAAGGTATGTAAAAAGAACTACCTGCGTCTTTCCTTTAGGACGAAGAATCTGATTTCGAAAGTAAAGAGAAAGCAATCACCACAAGAGATTTGCAAGAAGATTCAAAGTGTACTCTACAAACTTTGTATATACAGATGGAGAATTGTGAGAAGAGTACTCTAAAGAATGCTATTCACAAAGGAAAATACAAGGACCAACAGAGAATGTGGCGGATTCTCCGTGAGATTGTAGAAAGATCAGTTCACGTTCATTCACAAGTAGAAAAATAATGTGAACAATTTTCGTTTAACTTAATAAATATATATAAAGACTTATTATTTGTTTTTTTTTCTCTAATTTTTGCCAATAGGGTATGACTCAAGTAAACGCGTTTCGACATTTTTGGTTTTCTATTGTTACATTTTAGGTGTTTTTTTAAAAGTCAACTAACGTCAAGGAAAAAGAGTTTGTCTTTGGATACATTGAAAAGCTCGTTTTGGAGATGTAAGTTCCTTTTCATTGAATTGCAGTGTCATAGAAATTTACCCTTCTCATAATATGTGTTTAATAGCCATGCTTGAAAACTTCCACTGAAAGCTTCCACTTGAAAAATGAAGATCTGAAGTGACGAAGAATTTATAGCTACTGTCTTTCAATATCATGTACTTTATATGGATGTCTATATCCGGAGAGCCTTAACCAATGCTTAGCACAGCAGTTTCTTGGACATCCTTTTATCTCTCGAAATCCATGGCGCACGGTGTAAGCAAATAACATCACTTCAGATAAGCTAGACGATGGAAAAGTTCAAGAGAAATCAAAATAGCTGTTATGATGGGCATGAGTATCCTGATTTGATGCCTATTCCTTTTGGCTACCCTGCGAGAAATTCAAGAGTTCAGAATGAATTTGAGGTGCTGCAAATGCTTGGGAAAAGGAGTGTTTGCTTCAGTTGTCAAGGTAAATTTTTATTACATCGTTTACAACATTTACAACATTGTTTAAATAGACGATAATTTGGTCATGTGAAGGAAATTTTTACGAGATTTGGAAATGCTTTATATACGCTTAGGTATGTAATAAATTGGACGGCTGTCTCTATGCGATCAAAAGAATTCTTTTGAATCCGAAAAGTAGGCTGTTTAATCGCAAAATTACTCAAGAAGCGAAGTTACTTTCCAGATTGAATCATGAAAATATTTTATGGTAAAATGAAATTTACTATATAAAATGAATCAAAATTTTATAACATAATGTTTCAAAGCAAGGTTCAATTTAGACAATGCAAATTGCTAGGCTTATTAAATGTTATCTTTGTAGAAACTATTATAACAAAGTAGATAATCCCTTTTTTCCATGAAGCCCATGGATGCTTTCGTTCATGATGAAAGAGTCATATTGTATAAGGAACGTCTCGTTCTTCACGAGAGAGTTATGAGAAAGTTACATTGTAAAAGGTGACAAGTAAATAACGTATAAACAGGCTAAGAGTTGGTTTAAATTATAAGTCAAAACGGCAGAAGTTGTTTGAACCTTTGCAGTATCCTTGGACGTTCTAGTTTCTTTTATGAGAAGAATTCTTGAAAGAAAAAAGACAAATTTTGAAAACAAAAAATCCCATTTTCGATCCATGTCTCCCGATACCCCGAGATAGTTGAGCACTAGAGTGTCTCGTGTTTTTTAAGGGAACCAGATAATCCTGTTTGCCATGAAGCCCATGGATGGTGTGCTCGTGATCAATGAGAAACAGTAAATGAGAGAGTTAAATCAGAAAAATGTAAACCAATAAAAATTGTAGAAAACATATTTGTTATAAATTATAAGTGTCAGAAGAAGTTAATCGAAACATTGCTTGGTTTATTTCATGAGAAGAAATGATAACTTCTAACGCTCTTATTTTTATGAGAGATAATATAAAGCGTAACAGAATTGTACAAAAGAAAAAGTTTATTTGTATAGTTTTTTTCGACATGTGTTACCGACCTTTAGGTATATCAATGGAGATAGCAAAAGTTCTTGGAAATCTTTGAACCCATAGAAATATAGTTTATTTTTATTATTGATTTCTTGCAAAGTCATCAAAATAAGGAAAGCAGAAAAAATATACAATTTTGCTAATGTCTTATATCAAATTTTCATATAGTGATTATCGTTGACTCGTATTTTGTCCAAAAATGGGTGAGATTGACACTGTTTAATAGTGTGTATCAGAAAAATGTGAATCCAACTTTTTTTGACGACAGCATACTTTAGTGAAGCATATCATTTTTACATGGTGATAAAGAATAAGTATTAGGCTTCTGTTTATGCCCCGTTCCCGACGATTCTATCAAAATTAACCAAGTAATCTTCCTTTCAAATTTGTAGCTTGTAATAAGACTTTTCTGTTGATGGGAATTTGAAGTGAGATGTCAATTAAAGACAAAAGACAATGCGAATTTAGCATTTAAGAAGTCATTTTTTAATAAAATTTACATAATCTTGTTACAATTTAGGCTTGTTCCATTCCGATCAAATTTACGCACGGTGTACCGGTCTGCCAGAATTCGCAACGTTTACTTTCAAAATTTTATGAATATAAAAATGTTATCTTTTGAAATTTTTAACATGAGGACTGACTAAATGAAAATCTAGCTTCAATTCATACCCCGACTAATCGTTCCAGTTGTGTTGTAGAGACTTTAGTTCAATTAGAAATGACGTGTATGTGTGATGTGATGATGGCTGGCAGGTTTCAAACTCGATTTAATAAAATTTTATGGTGTGCGAATTGTTTTGTGGATAATGATTGAAGCTATTCGAGATGTTAAGAAAAATAAAATGTGTGCATAAATGGGTACAACAGATTCATTGCCTACACGAAGTTCATGGCAATGTGTTCGTTGTACTTTTATGAACAATCTTACAACAAGTTCTCAATGCCAGATGTGTGGAATTGATCGAGAGACTAAATTTTGGATATGTTTGAAGTGTGGGTCAAATAATCCACAATATATTGTATTATGTAATTTTTGTGGTGCGGAACAAAACGCTTTTTCTGTTAAAAGCAAAAGTTGGACTTGCACAAAATGTACATTTATCAACACTTCAGATTCTTTGTGCTGTAGAGTTTGTAAACATGGCAGAAGTTCAAATGATGCAGCTTTTGCCTTACCTAGGGGCATAGTTAATGTTGAAGTTGACTCAAATCTTGTGAGAGAATACAAACAGGATGTATTAAAGTGTCAAAAATGTCAAACATTATTATTTGACAATCCAGGTTTGCATTGTCTGGTGTGTAAAACCCCTTGCTTTTATGAAGGATTTAAACCAAGACCTTTTCCTCAGTCATCTCTGCCAAGAGAAAACAAAGTTATATCTAGTTTGTCTGATATATGGCAATGCCAAAGATGTACATCATTAAATGGTCCAGAAAACAATGAATGTTATGTCTGTAAAAAATCCAAACACTGCGAACCTGAGGATATGTTTGCCAAGTTTGGTAAGTAGGTTTTTATTTAATGAATATTACCTTAATCAATCCAATTTTTGATGATTGTATATCCCCCTAAATTAGCTGGATTTATCCTTCTTTCACAACAATCACTTCAACCACAGTTTTCCATCATACTTGTTTTTTACATCATTATTTTCTCACCCAAATGATGTAGGTAGGAACTTGAGGGTGTTCAAAATTGTAGTAAAAAGGCCGTAAGTAGTCCTATTTTGATGGCACCAGAGGAAGCCAAAGTTTAAGACAAAGCAGGAACTCCTATCATGAAATTTTAGTAAAAATCTAAAGATAAATGGTCAAATGCTAGAAAAAAATACAGCAAAAATGCAATGTTATTTTAGATGCAAAATTAAAAACATCCTCACAACTGGAGTATTTTATATATGACAGACAGAATTACCATTTATATTATTCACAACTCAATAGTTCTATATTGACGTAGATTCTGAGACAAAGCGCTTCCTTTCCCACAACTTAAAGTCTAACTCAAGCTTTTCAATTTTTAATATTTGTTTTTAGGGGGGGGTTGTTAATCTAAAATCCAGCTTCGTCATCATTCATCATTGACGTCTGAGGGTTAAGAGAAAATTCTCATTATTGTTTTGATGTTTCATTAATTTTGGGCATGGAAAATTTTCACTGAAGCTAAAGATTGTTTTAACTGAATCTGGAATTTTTTAGCCAGAGCCAGAGGCAAAAGTGAAATACTTGCCAGGAGTTTGTACAGCTCTTATTGATCTCATGCTACACTTACACATCTTTCCCATCCTTTTTGTTGACTTTCTCACACAACTTTTCCTCAGCTGTTTGAGCAGACTGGATTGACTGCTATATTTTGAGCATTTTACTGGAACACTTATTTTCTGCGGTGATCATGCCCTCGATCACCCCCAACTTCGGTTTTTAGACGCTAATGGACCTATAAAGCTATTGCCTCTCTCTCGTTTTACGAAATGGGATGGTAAATTACCTCAAGAAGGCAGGACGCTACTCTCTAAAACTCTTAACTGAAGAGTTCTTTATCTAAACAGAGTTTCTTGCCTAACGGACTCCTCAATGGATATTACGACATATTTCACGCTGATAATGATTACCATTATAGCCACCTAATAAAAAGTAGAACGAAAATAAAATTTTTACGAACTATTCAGGTTGAATGACAGATTTTTTCATTGCACTAAGAATTTTGGGTAGAGTGAAAAAAAAATACTTTTGAACTATTAAACACCTAACTGCTGCTTGAAACTCATAATACGCTGATGTTTTAAAACCAAATATCTGTGGCATAGGAGATGCATTTTACAGCATTTACGTATTTTGTTACGATACTTTCGTAGAAGTACTATCGCTAATGAGCATTTAATGTAGACCACAATTTTTTTAAAAATAGACATGTTTCGACATCTCATGATGCCATCTTCAGTATAAGTAAATAATTACATAAATGATACAAGGTTTATGTAAAAGTAATTTGATAAATATGATACATATTACTTTTATATAAACCTTGTATTATTTATGTAATTATACTGAAGATGGAAAAAATTTTAAAAATGATCTTTGTAAATACGTATTTTGTATTGAGTTTTTTTTTTTATCAAAGTCTTGTTTCCTCATTTAGATGGTTCATGGATATGTTCATTATGTACTTTGAGAAACAGTAATGCAGTTAAATTTTGTAACGCATGCGATTCCAGTAAAGATAGTTTTATGTTGACAACAAATGCCAGCGGACTTAGTCCTTCAAGTTCACAAAGTCATATAAAGTATGAAACTATTGATGTTGAAACAAAAAGGATTCACGATGAAGACAAAGCCAAAGAACAGTGGAAAAATATTGTAGATATTTGCTCACAGGTAATTGAATCAACATGCCATTTTATTGGTTTTTGTAAATAAATTTTACCAAGTTAATTTATGCCACCGAGAGTAACGAATTTACATCATTGTTATTGCAGCATAACATGTCATTTGTGGATGATTCATTTCCTCCTGACCCTAGTTCATTGTACATAAAACCAAGAGAATCAACCAATCCTCGTGTATCTCAATGGTTAAGACCCCATCAATTGACATCTCAGTCATCATTACCTTGGAAAGTTTTTCGTGAACCAAGTCCATCGGACATATTACAAGGGGTGTTGGGGGATTGTTGGTATGTATATGTACACCAGTAATGAACATGGATCCTTTTGTAGTTGCTTAGTTGCCACAAATGATTGATAATGAAATGTTTGATTTTAGTTGTTTGCATTTTGCAAAATATATTCAGTCTTGCATGAGTCAAGGAATTTGTTCCATGTTTTCCTGATGTCTTCAATTTGACTATGTACTTATTACATAGCAAAATTTTCATAGCACGGGGATTGGTCTACATTCTTTTTTGTGTTCGAATTTTGCATGGATGTGTTTGTAGTTTCTGAAGCCTATTACTCTAAATTTTAGGCTTTTGAGTGCCTTGGCTGTTCTTACTGAACGTCCGAATCTTATACAAAAAATCATCATAACAAGAGAGGTATTACTTACTTAATGAAGAATATTAGTACAATAATATACGATAGCTAAATGTCCGTATTTTTCTTGTCACAATTTCTATTGTACACAAAAAATCATCTTTGGTGTCCAATTTTTGACGACATTATTGGTTGGAATATCTTCAGAATTTTGCATTACGTGTCTTAAAAGTTTGTATTGTATTTACAAAGTTTGTGTTCTATTCCAAAGTTTGTGTTCTATTCCAAATTTTGTGTTCTATTCCAAAGTTTATGTTCTATTCCAAAGTTTGTGTTTTATTCCAAAGTTTGTGTTGTATTTACAAAGTTTGTGTAGTATTCCAAAGTTTGTATTTCACACGAAGTCTGTTGTGATTTGAATACTCTCGATATCTTTAAAAAATTTAATATGATTAATTTTTTTATGCATGCCTTTCAAATTAAAAAAAATTGCGACATTAGAGGTCTGCTACTACATCAAGATAATTTTCAAGGTTGCATCTTGACATTGTGATTTTATGACATTGTTAAATTTCTTGTAGGTATTATTCAATATTTATGGCGGTTGTATAATAAATGTATAATAAACTCGTTTCACCGTAGTTACTTTCAACACATTTTAATTTTTGTAAAAATTCTATTATTATTGTTTACAAAAGCTCTGTGCTGAAGGAGCTTATCAAATCAGGTTATGCAAGGATGGAAGATGGACTGTTGTATTAGTAGATGATCTTCTTCCTTGTAACAAATATGGAATTCCTGTTTATTCACAGGTACAATTATATGGCTTTTTTTCCATCTCAATTCTAATGATATATATGTTATCACATCACCAATTTTTGTTTTGCGAAGAATCGTAGTTACAGTTTAAAAGTTACTATATTTATTTTATTATCTCTGACTCTAGGCTGCAAGACAGCAATTGTGGGTACCTTTAATTGAAAAGGCAATGGCAAAACTTCATGGATGTTATGAAGCATTGGTTGCGGGAAGATCTATTGAGGGTTTATGTATTTTAACTGGTGCTCCTTGTGACACCATACGACTACAAGGTACATTTTTAGTTACTGGTGTTCCTTGTGACACCATACGACTGCAAGGTACATTTTTAGTTACTGGTGCTCCTTGTGACACCATACGACTACAAGGTACATTTTTATTAACTGGTGTTACCTGTGACACCATACGATTGCAAGGTACATTTTTATTAACTGATTTTCTCTGTGACACCATACGACTACAAGGTACATTTTTAGTTACTGGTGCTCCTTGTGACACCATACGACTACAAGGTACATTTTTAGTTACTGGTGCTCCTTGTGACACCATACGACTACAAGGTACATTTTTAGTTACTGGTGCTCCTTGTGACACCATACGACTACAAGGTACATTTTTAGTTACTGGTGCTCCTTGTGATACCATACGGCTACAAGGTACATTTTTAGTTACTGGTGCTCCTTGTGACACCATACGATTGCAAGGTACATTTTTATTAACTGGTGTTACCTCTGACACCATACGATTGCAAAGTACATTGTTAGTTACTGGTGCTCCTTGTGACACCATACGGCTACAAGATACATTTTTAGCTACTGGTGTTCTTTGTGACACCACACGATTGCAAGGTACATTGAAGTTAACTATAAAATGTCTGTATAATTCTTAAAATGTTATTTCCTAAATTACTACAGGTATGGGCTCAAATAACGAAGTCATCGATAAAGATTTGGTTTGGGCAAAATTACTTAGCAGCAGAAATGCGGGGTGAGTTGAAATTGATGTAATGGTGTAGCCAACCTGCAAGTTTCCTCTATTGTTTTTACAGCGAATGAACCATGAAATATTTACATAGCATAAAAAATCTTGCATGCTTACTTGCTTCTCGATAATCCTTTCCTATTATCCTGTACTCAAATAATAACTGCCCACGTCTTAAAATATTACTTATTAAATTTTATTATTAACTTTATTTGTTCATCATTTTTTTTACTCAGGTATTTGATGGGAGCTTCTTGTGGAGGTAATGCTCAAGATATTGATGAGGGTATTTATGCTAGTGTTGGTCTCCAATCACGCCATGCATATTCAATACTTGATATAAGAAATGCTCAAGGAAACAAGTACGCAAGTTTATCATTTTTATATATTTTAATTATAATTATATCTTAGTTTAACATCATTTAAATTTCCTATTAGTTTTAGTCCTATTTTAAACATAAGTACCTTTGTTTATCTTGTACTTTGCATTCCCAACAAAGTCATCGTGATTTTTTAAGACTTCTTCGACTCCGCAATCCGTGGGGAAGATTTTCGTGGAGAGGAAATTGGTCAGATACATCGCCATTATGGACAGCAGAACTGAGAAAGGAATTGCTTCCACATGGTTGTGACGAAGGATTATTTTGGATTTCATTTGAAGATATGATGCTGTATGTTGACTGTATGTTTTGCCTTTGTTCACATGCATCGTAGTGAAACTTTTACGAAACTAGGACATGCAGTGGCGTCGCCAGCTCAGGGAACAATATTCATATATGCATGTTTTGATCCCTAAGAAACAATTAATTTCAAAGGAACTTAATACGCATAAACATTATTATTTGAATAAAATTCCCCTCACTTATCGAGCTGGCAATGCCCCTGAGGACATGCAAAACTTTTTATAATCTAGATATTTTGATTGTGTTGATGTGTGCAAGATGCGAGAAGACTGGACCGAAACAAGAATCGATGGTGTTTTCCCGTCTTATGCTTTGGGTCCAATTGAGGTGATTTCTGTAGCTGCGTTTTCAACAACTGAAATAGATCTCTGTGTTTACCAAAGTACATCCAGGTGAGTCCAATATTTTACATAAATGTCTCTGAATATTTATGTAAAAATAGATTTAACCGTCAGAAAAATATAAAAAATGTTTAAAACTTGCTGAAATACTTTTTGATTATGTCTTTTTTAACAGAGGATCTCCATGCAAGCATTGTTGTTTGATCTTTGTATATTTCTGTATCGTTCAATGCCTAACACAAGTCCTCCACAATTGATTTCAATTATTGGTCATAGTAAACGCAGCGTGAAAGGAAGTGTTTCTTTCAGTGTATTAGTTGAAGAAGGAACGTACATTGCCGGTGTGTCTTTATTGAATTTCTTTTTATATTTATGATAGGTTCAATTTATAGGCCCTTTAGTTGGCTAATTCCTAAAGTTTTTTGATGTTTGCGATTTTCTCCCTAGTTGTAACATCATTTAATTATTGGCTTTCTTATGGAATGGAACAAATGTCTTCCTCAGCATATGTCTTAGCTGTTCACAGCTCAAGATCTGTTATGATAGAAAAAATGGCTGCAAAAGAATTCTTTTTAGCCGATGCCATAATATTAATGACCATTAAGAAAGGGAAGACACATACGGTAAGAAAAAGATCATAAACGATTTTTTTATTGTTTCAAATATAATTTTTTTCCACGTAAAACAGTTTACAAAGATTGTCATTTTTAAGGGCATTCCTGGTATAACTATTTATTATTTAAGTCATGAAATGGCTGGACTGTTTGTTGTTGCCGAAAACAAACGGCAAGATATGCATTTGTTGGTCAACTGTGATTGTGAAGGAAGCTTTAATGTTATTTCAACAAGAAGTTTACTTTGTACTACAGATGTTTTGCCTCCTTGTCACAGGTAAAAACAATAGTTTTTATTGCTTACTTCAATGACTATAACAACCTCGTGAAATAACCTTATTTTTTATCATCTCCTTTGTGATCATGTTTACCCCTATAAATCCATATTTAGTGGTTAATCAACGTTTGCATATAACGTCTTTCATACAAACTCACACAAATATGTTCTTTAAAACAATTATCGTTTGTGACAAGTTGCATCATGTAACTCTCTCACATGTTGCACATGTAAAATGTTATTACAATTTTTTTTATATGTTCGTGTTGCAGACAAGTAATTGTTGTTTTGACACAACTTGAAGGAAACGATGGATTTTCAGTGTCCCATCGACTGAACTTTCGAACAATGACGTGTAATGGCAATGGAGAATATGGTGCTCAACACATGCCTGAACTGGGACAGAATCTTATTGGTTTACATTCTCCGAGGCCAATCATCTATCCATTATAAATATCATTTTAAAACATCACACAGCATAAGTGAGCATTGTTGGATCGGCATTTTCTCGTTCATTTTCAAACATTCTTAAATATTCCTCAAATACACAACCGTCTGAGAGCTACTGGATAGTATTGAGAAAATAAATTTGTGTTCAATTTACTCTTTCATTTTATAGCTAGGTGCTATAGTTGTTAGTTTGCTAGATTCTTTGTCAATGTATATTTTTGCTCCATTTACAGTCCATGAATAGTTTTTATATCTGTAGTTGGTAGCACTATTTTCTCCAATTCAAGACTGTCATATAAAATAAATAGTTCTTTGTTGTTTTACATTGTTATGAATTCTCAAATTTTAGAGAGTGGTCTTATAATTTTCTATGCATAACCATAGAAATGTTTATTCGTGACTTCATCAAATGAATATTTTCAACATGTAGCTACATCAACAAAATTTCTCAGTTAAAGTTTTACGCTGTCTTGTTACCCTGTAGTGATTCTAATTAAACACCACTTTTGATGGGGGTTTAACGTAACATTTGTTTTAACATGTAGTGTGGGATTTTGCTTGTTCTTGCATGTTTTGTAATCTATGATTGTAATGTTATTGATGTGTGGTTATTGATTTACATTTTTTACTCAAGATGTTGTTATTGATTTACATGTTTTACTCAAAATTGAGTGGAGACGTCGTATTTTTAAGTCATTGTAATTATTCATTGCCTTAAATGTTCTATATATTTTATTGAGTCCATTAGTGTTTATTTGCTTTCTAACTCATTGTTTGAATATTGTATGACTAGAGATTTTGTGGGACAATTTATGTTGTGAGATAGTGTAGATCAAATATTGACTTCTCTTGGTTATCGCTGAAAGCTTGAAAGCCATTAGTCTTGCTCACCAAGCAACTAAGCTTCGTTACTATGACATCAGACTCATGAACTTATTCTCGAACCAGACATCGTATGCGGGATATTGAATTTAAAATGTCCGTAGCTATTTATTTAAAAATGATGTTTGATTGCGTAGGTAACTCCATGTATAATAATATCATGAAGTACACTGTAACTATCCTAAACAGCTGTTCTCTCTCAAATATGTAGCTATACCTAAATTTTTGAGCAAAACGATCAGTGTATTTCTGTATATCTTTGTTTTGCACAATTTTCTTCGTTAAAAAATGTTTATCTTAGCTTTGTCAACGGTTTCAGTACATAATGTGGTAAAGCTATGGTGTGCCCACGGTTTGTAAAAAAGTGTTAGAAAATCGTATGTATTAAAATAAATTTATGGATGCCAGTAGCAAACCACAAACTAGCTTAGTTGATAACGCGCGTGGCTTTCAGACATCAGCAAGTTTAGAATTAGTCTTTTGAGCAAATGTGTTTTTTTTCAGAAAGTTTGTCCATGCATTAGTAACCAGTCCAGGCTTGCATTTGTATTTTATTATTTTGCAGTAGCCAGTGATTTCTGTATTATAAAAGTGTGTAAATATCCAAATCATCAAAGGGTTGTGAAGCCGTGGGTGTTTATGTGTCTGGACAGCCACAATTTTAGAGTGCGAGCGTACCTTATAGGAAAGTCAACCACATATTTGACTTCTCACTTAAATTTTGATGAAGTCAATGATGAAGTCAAACAAACCCGATAAAAAAAGTTCGTTCATTGGTTTAACCTTCGTGAGTTATATCATACACCCACAACTTTTAAATGCTTTCAAAGCCCATGAAAATTATGTATAATTATCTTAAGTTGTGCAAAGCTGTCTTGTTTGGCATAACCTTTACAGCCTTCATTAAACACTAACTGAGCAGTAGCGTAATTTAGCCAATTAAGTACTTTATTCTTTATTTAATGAGGTGCATTTTTAACGTTTTGATTGCAAAACAGAATAGAGATTTGTAGCAAATGATTAAATTTGTACTTCTAAACATAAATAAACTTTTACTTTTTGGAGTGTTTGTAGCTATAGGTTTTGATTTTCTGAAGAAATGATACAAAAGGGAAGTTTAAATATAGTTCGCACATTGATGTTAATCTGAAGTAGAGAAACAAAAAATTTCCGGCATTAAAATATCCATGTTTTATTATGTGTTGCAAATTAATGTAAAGAATGGTACAAAGTCTACAAAGTGATAATTTACGTCTGGAAAGGATTTCAAAAACTTGTATGAATAAAACGTAGATGCACCTAAAGTGACACGTAGTTTAAACGTAATAACTCTCACTTTTTTCTTCTGTTTGATTCATAAAAATTTAGTAAAAACACTCGTCATCGTAAAATTTTACTTCACAATTTCTTTTTAGTTCACAAATTCTGTCACAACAAGAAATGAAATCATTTCATCATACAATGTAGGAATTGAATACCCCAACAAGAAAATAATAAACAATATTTTAGTATTTATACATAAGGTTTTTGTAAAATCACTAAAGTCACTTAAAATCGGAAATTGAAGACTGATGTCAACATGCCAAAACATGTATCAATGAAAAAATCGTTGTGGCTTTTACCTTTGATCAAATTTAGTAATAAATCATCGTATGTTTACGTAGTTTCTATGTTGTTTTTCTAAAGCGAACCTGAACATGTTTACTCTGTGCTTTGGGAGACATTATTTAAGCAACATTCTTGCGGCACTTTCACCACTTATTTAATGTAAAGCAGTGCAGAGATTTGAGTTCAACATTCAAAAATTTCAGTTTGGAGTTTTTTAGCGAAGGTAAGAGATAAAATTATTCAACAATATTCAACGTAGCTATCTGTCATAAATGACACAAAGACAAGAAATTATTTTGTACGTTGGTTATGTAAAATGTACACGAAAGAGAATTAAATAGTTTATATAACTTTAGCACGAGTTTATTATAAATTATAATTATAAAGCATTGCACGGATATTACTTCAACCAAAAAAATCAAAATTCTACGGTGTAAAACTTTTTTTCATGTTTAGCTTGCGTTGCGTTTTCATCTGGTTCAAAGACAAAATGATCTTGACATTTCTCTTATTGTTGATTGCATACCACTCAGGTAATTGTGCATTTTAATTTGTCGTTGATGATTTAGATATATTTAGAAGTAAAATAAGAGTCTTTGATAATGATTCTTGTTTGGATCATAAAAAATTACCTCTTTATTGCTTTCATTACAATACATTTTTCGTTTGGTTTAGCGATTGGAGAAGTTTATGAAAAACGGTAAGGATTTAAGGCGTGTAGTTACAATATAAGCTTTGTCTACATGACAATACTGGCTACGTATCTGTTTGCTTTGTCTAAGTGTCAAAAACGCTGTTGTGCAAATGAAGAACAATTCTTGCTTCATTTTTTAAGCTACTTCTTGTACATTTAATTGATTAGTTCCATTTTTGATACTAAAGGTTCCTGAGTTGAATTTCAACGAAGTAGAATTCCAAAAATACTTTGGTACAACAAAAAACAACGGTATAAATTTTTCTTGCATTTTCCGTCAGTCTGTTTGCTTGCTTGTTCAAAAGTAGATTATTTATTCAAGATGCTTTGTAATGTGAGGACAAAGCTCTAAATATCACTGTAGAGCAAGAAATTGTATGAAAACTGTAAAAACTGTGAAAATTTTCCAAACAAATATTCATAACCTTTTTTGTAAAAGAAAATAACTTTAAGAGAATTATTTAAAAGAAAATTTATCATACGTAAACTAAATTTTATAGTTATTTTATTTATAACAAAAAATAAGTGACAGTAAAAGTAATTCACTTTTATTCTGTATAGTTTTAGATTACGGTGTTGCATTTCTCCCATCAATAAACAACAATGGCGCAAATAAACATCGTGTTCGAATGAAAAGAGACTTAAAAACAAAAACTCAACTGTTTTATAATATTTCCATATTTGGGATCGATTTTCATTTCAAATTGACATTAAATAAGCATTTGGTTGCACCGAACTTCCATGTAGTGACGAAACACGGTAATGGTACAACAACGAAGTCTTTCCCTGGATATGCGCATGCGCATTTTTACCATGGACACTCTATCTCACATCCAGGATCCAAAGTTGCGTTAAGTGATAACGGGAGACTAGTAAGTAATTTTATTTTTTAGAGCATTGATTTTATTGTTTGCTTTGTTTTTACTAGTGCCTCAATTCGCAAAGAGATGTACTTTTTAAACTTTTACCTATAACTACTACATACCTTAAAACACCACAGGACAACTAACTATTTGATAATTATTTTCCCTTTTAGAAAGGAATAATATCATTACCTGAAGATCATATGTTCGAGATCCATCCTCTTCCGGAGAGACTAGCAAAACAATACGAGACTGCAAGAAACAATATTCCTCATTTAGTTATGAAAAAGTCAATATCAGATAATCAGTCATATTTTGATGATAGTATCAATGGTAATCCTTTACTCTATATTTTCTGACTTTTGAAAAAACTTAATGGAATAAACAATAGATTGAATATGATTAATCTAATCAATACAACCCATCTGACCGGAATGGTGGACATTAAGCCATAATTCTTCTTGTTTAAGCTAAGATGGGACACTTGCTAAAGAAACGTGATGAATCTGATGAAAGAAAAAGCAAATTCTTGGAAGTCCTTTACGTGGTGGATCGATATGCTATAGAATCATTTCGACTCATAAATTGGTCGGAATTGTTGCTTTCTGTTGGAAATGTTGTAAATACTAATTTTTTATTTTTCTTATGTCCATTTTCATACATTAACATTCACTCTCACATCTTTAGTTATTAATTATTTATATTGTTATTGAATAGGTTTCACGTTTGTTGTATGATGCTACTAATGGTCGTCTTCATTACGTTATTCGAAAAATCTATCTTCTCAACGATAAACAGTCTGTAAATATGACTAAATAGTTTTGATCATTGAAGTTTTACTTGTCTCCACATTTTTCAAAAACTGTGCCCATAGTAGAATGATATGTTGTAAAGGATGTTTACGTTAGATTGGATTAAATTAGGTTTCATAAATTTTCCTCAATCATGATTAATATGGTTTTTTGTTGATTTCACTTTTTTATTTCAGCTACCTTATGCGAAAAGAGCTAACAGATATCGTAAACTAGATCATATTACAGCTTGGGCTCGAGTGAATAATAAAAAAAATGCCAATAATCCTACATTTGCTGATGAAACTATTCTTTTTACAACGTAAGAATTTCATGATAATTTGCAGATAGTCAATGAATATCTTTCTAATGCGTATTCTTATCTTCTGTGGTTTCTTCTATTTAGACACAGTAAAGGAGGTTTGTCAATTGCCACAATTTTCTATTTTTTAAAAAAATAATACAGAAAAAAAGCTTTTTGTAATTTGACATCACATGCAATTACAGGAGTGGCTTCTCTTCGCACCTTATGCAGAACTATCAGTTCGAGTGCTGTTGTGTCTTTTACTGGTTTGAGCACCTCATTCATTCTTGCTCATGAAACTGGACACAAGTACGTTCATACTTTTAGATGCGGGTTGTATAAAAATTAACACACCTCGCTATGGCTCGTTGGCAACATAAAACATACACCGGGCTTATATTCATGTATAGTCTTCAACAAATTATTACATTGTTACATTACTTTTACTTTACCATTGTGTTAAACGATGTTTATATACAAACATCAATGTTTTTGGAGATGAATTTTTGTCTGATGGATAACTAGTTGTCTCTTTCTAGATTTCAGAGGGGAAATCCAGTGAAATGTTGGTTTTATGTTTTGTAGCTTTGGCTATGTTCATGATGGACGACCTCCTAATACTCGCTGTCCTATTAACGCTGCAATTATGTCTCCAATTGTACCTGGTGGAAATGCTGGGTTTTTGTGGTCGAGTTGTTCAAAAAAATACTTTAATACTTTTTTAAAGTAGGTTATTTGAAGTACTCGAGTATGTTTTTTTTATAAAACTGTGTTATTAATAACTGATTTTTATTACAGATCTTTTCACTCTCGTTGTCTCAATAATGTTCCCACAAACAACGGACAAAGAAAACATCTTTCACTTGGTGATAAACTACCCGGACAAGTTTACCACGCTGACAAACAATGCGAAATGATATTTGGAGCTGGATACAGACAATGTCCTTTTGCAGTGGTTTGTACAATCTATTTTCAGTAGATTTTGTTCGAAGGCCGTATTGTTCTTAATTCGTAAGATGTTACACCTTTGGTTTCGATAAAATCTTTTCTAGTTTGTCATATGCTATGAATGGATGATTAATTCTTGTTTAGCACGTCTGCTCCTCTTTGTACTGCACTAAAACTGGGTC
Source organism: Xenia sp. Carnegie-2017 (assembly GCF_021976095.1). Lineage (NCBI taxonomy): Eukaryota > Metazoa > Cnidaria > Anthozoa > Malacalcyonacea > Xeniidae > Xenia > Xenia sp. Carnegie-2017. Next base: position 1,427,824 of record NW_025813485.1, on the reverse strand, counting down.
GAAGTGCTTTTACCTGATTTTGCCTTCCGCTGACGGGACAAGATGCGGTAAAAGACATGTAAGACAATACGAAATTATTTTCTTTTAGTTGTTGATGAAAACTATCACCATAATCCCTGAAAACATGTTTTATTTATTATTTACTTAATTTCTTACTTTTGGGAAAAAATATTTTTATTTTTATTCAAGTGGTGTATTCGCGGTGAATGTGTTGACGATGGCTCTTCTAAGATTCATGGTCACTGGAGCGAATGGTCAAAATACACGGAATGTTCAAGATCATGTGGTCCTGGTATTCGATATAGAAAAAGACAATGTAATAGTCCTAGGTAATGAAGGTGAAATTGATAATTATAAGAAAGAAATTCTTTCAAATTTCCCTGGAAGTGTTTCATGGAAATCATATAGCTTATATTCTGTCTTGTATGTTGAAGTCAAACTTATGTCATCTTCCTAGTCCAAAAAATGGCGGGAAAAATTGTCTCGGATCAAATGTTGGATATTCTAAAGTCTGTAATTTGAAAGTAAGTGTGAAAAAATATTTTTATCTTCATTAGCTCTAAGCGCGTTGACTCGAAAGACAGAGCGGTGAATTAGTGTCTCAAAAGTGCAAGCTAATTATATCTTGTAAAATTGATATTGTTATCACTTGTAGAAAATAAATCTATGCTATATCCATTGTCGTATTAAAATAAAGCTACTCAAGCCGCTATATTTACGTGATCCATAAGATCAGATATATATATGTAATGAACTAACAAAGTACATATAAAAACACATTTGCACAATGTGGTTTTTTCAACCTGATTTGTAATTTCAGTTTAAATTTTTTCACCATATACTATATTTAGGATTGTCCTAAAGGCAATTCGTACAGAGATAGTCAATGTAAATCTGCAGGATATCCTCGAGCTTTTTATTATAAACCTAGAGGTAACTATTGATGCTGTTAAAGTTGTATACTTTTTTTATAGATGGATCACGTTGGGCTTACACTAAAAAAAAAGCGAAATTTGAATTTTTTTGTATTTCTGTTCACATTTTATAGGCTGTACTAGGTTCATTTGATCGAAATTCTATTTAGATTTTGTTTTCACGATTACTCCCTATAATTATTAATTACGATTATTGAAATACTACTGAAGTGTCTGATTCTTTAAAGCGTGTTTGTTATATTGTGTGCGAAACCGGAGATTTTACGGAATAAGAAATGTGGAAGATGGAACCCCTTGTGCAAAAAATGATCCAAACAATCATGTTTGTATTAAGGGAAAATGTCAGGTATATATTGTTTCATGATGTATGAGCTTCTTTCTTATTATATAAGTACCTATTTACTATTTAGACAAAGACTTCAAACAGGTTTTACTTTTATCATTCTAAGATTTGAAACTGAAATATTCAGCTCAAACAGTCCGAATCCTTAACAAAGTATATAAAGCATATTCACTGCTTGTATAGTAAAGTCTTAATCAGTATGAAGGCCCATATGATCATTTTTGTAAACATTTGATTGGGCATGATCTGTATAAATGTAGCTTACACCAACCAAAAAAAGTCATTAAAAACATATATTGTGATGAGCAGCATTTATATAAGAACCTAAGTAGACTAAATTGAAAAATCTTGTTTCTTATACGTGGGGTTTTACTGTACACGCCGCTCCTTTTATGTAATAAACAGATCATCATGTAAAACACGAGGTTTTGTTTTGTGCAAATCTCCAATATATGCAAGTAACTCTTCCAACGTGTATACACAACTAGACAATAAATCTCATACATGTCATGTTTTACATAACTTTGTGTGTTTGCTTGTTTCTTGACATTTATTTTTCTCACTAGAAGTTAACATAATTTTTTTTAATCAAGTCTGTTGGATGTGATCTGGTTGTACATTCTGATAAAGAAAATGACCGCTGTGGTATGTGTGATGGAAGTGGTAGTTCTTGCCGAAAACAAACTATCCACTTCATTAAAAAAGTTGGTCAACCACAAGGCTGGGGTAAGATCAGTGCAGTTATGCAGTACACTATAATTCCTACAACTTGATAAGTTAATCACCCTAAGAAACTGCTTGTTCAGTGATCAAAGATCCTTTTATAGTGAAAATGACGGTTATCAAAAAGGGTGCCACACATATTTTTGCACACGAAACTATTGGCACTTATTGGAGCCGCATTGGTTAGTGAGACTTTTTAAATACTTTTGTACGCGTTGTCACAATCTCAAAGAAAAAATTAGAACATGCTTAAATCGAGATAAGTAGATGATCAGAAATTTTCCTGCTCTTAATTATCTTAATTGATCATAAATATTTCAAATGGGATCGAAAATAGTTCTCTGAATATTAATAATCAAAAAGTGTTCTTAAAATTTTATACAGGAGTGCGCAACATGAAAGGTACTGCGTTAATTCCGTCAAGAATGAGAAATGTTCGTGTGAAAACGGCTGGAACATACATAACTTATTTTCGAAGAGGAGAAAAAGATGAACTACGAGTTCTTGGACCAACAACGGAAGACATCGAACTTGTGGTTAGTATCGTGAGAAATTGAGAAATGAAAAGTGGAAGTTCAACTGCTCAATAAGTTGTTTGATTATAACGTAGCTAACTTTAGTTCAATTTGTTGGTCAGTGGTTTTGAATTTTAATTATTTTAAATCAAAGTAGATTTGCGAAAAAGCATATTACATGAATTTTATACCATGGAAAGCAGACAAGGATTTACGAGGACACATAACTCGTATGGATTTTTTTTTAGTTCTTTACTAGTATATGGGACAAAGTCAGAAATTTACGAGTACACATAACCTTTATGGAGCATATTGAAAATATTCTCAAACCATCAAACGATTCGTTCAAATGGACAGTATCTCAATGGTCAGGTTGCTCTCAACCTTGTGGAGGAGGTTTGTTGCATAGAATATTTTTTTAAAGTATTTTTTATAAAAGGAGTCAGTAGATGGAAATTTTTAAATTGTTCATTCAGGCATCATGAAGAGAAGAGTGAAATGTCGACGTAAAGATGATAATACTCGTGCTGGTGATAAATTTTGTGATACGAAAACAAAACCCAATGCCACACAAATATGTCCAACATATAATGAATGCGACGCTAAGTAAGTGGATATAGTTTATTGAAAAAACAAGATTTTAAAAACCACGATATTCATTTGTCTCTATCGTTTGTATTTTTTATAATTGAGTTGCAATTTGTTTTTAAGTTGTAGTCTCAATTGAAGTGAGTGGTTTTACCCGGCGGTATAACCTCGATTAGTTTTTTAAATGCATATGTTCGTTGTTTGAATTTTAAAGTAACTTTTGTAGGTGGTTTGTCACTAAGTGGAATATTTGTTCGAAAAAATGTGGAGGTGGAATTCAAAAAAGGAGTGTTGTTTGCCGTCGAAAAATAATGGGTGCATGGATTATTGAGAACGATTCATCTTGTAAAAAAACCCCAAAACCAACAAATATAACAAAACAGATGTGTAATGAAATTATGTGTCCGCCATCATATGTCCCATTATCGTGGTCTAAGGTAACTTTGACTGACATTATAAACTCTCGTTTCAGTGATAATTTTGTAAAAAATCAGTTGTCCTGAAAATATATACTTAAAAAACTTTTCAATACTTGTAGTGCTACAATGGCGTGTCAACGAGAAAACTGTCTTGTATAATCGTTAATAGAAAAGGAATAAAGAGTAGAGTGTCAACGAAAGTGTGTTTGTTATATGGTACACCGAAACCACTTACAACGAAAACATGCAATAAAAATAAACACTGTAGCAAAAAGTAAGTGTCTTAGCAAAATGTTGATTACATGAAGCAAAGTTTTCAGGCCACTATTTTCTAATAGCCTGACTTGTCTTTTCTTTGTTTTGCTGAAAAAAAATGTGAGTATAGCTATAAACAAAATAAAAGTTTGTAACAGACTTTTTTCGTTGATTCCTGTATCATTTGCTTTGAAAAATCATAGTTTCTCTCCACGTTGACTATCTCCTAAATTTCAACAATATTTAATGGAGCTTTGCAAAATTTAATATAAACTTTCTATCCATGTAAGATCTTCATTATATGTTTATTGTTTAGAACTAAATAACACTGTACTGCATAGATAAGAATGAATCGTCGGTAGAGTTGTGTTATAGAATGTTAAAAACACTTATTAATTAATTATTATTGTGTAATATGAATGAAGTTTCAGGTTCATAAACATTCCCGTTCGTTATCTTTTAGAGGATATTTTACATTTTAATTTATACATAATTATACATTGCATGAACAATTTATTTATTGACTTATTTATTTATTTAAGAGGTTATATTTAAAAAATAAAACATTGACGATCAAGTGTGTGACTTCCTGCAATGATTATTTATTGGTACTTATGCTGTCCTTGTTAGGTATTGCAATAAACAATTTTTTTGGTAATAGACGTTGAATAAAGGTTTTAACTGAGTTGTCTCTCTTAACGTAAACTGCTTCCAAAAATTAATCCATCTTGGAAACAACCAAACGCTCTTGCAAAATTGCAAGCAACTCATTTGATGATAGTGGGTTAGGCCGGAAAATAAATTACACTAAAAATGCAAATTTTCTATCAAAAACTCTTTGAACCATAGCGTCAAAGACTATACACAATCATAATAATCCTTTGGGTCAATTGACTAAGCATTCATATTGAGTTTACTAGCAGGCCAGATATAGCCAGATATAGCTCTCTGCTGTAAAATGCCTAATTACAAGTTAATGTATTTCAAATTACGTGCTCGAGGTGAACCAGTTCGCTTAATGTTGGCACTCTCTGGAGTGAGCTATGAGAAGGAACATTTTGAATTTGGGTCCGACGAATGGAATAAGACTAAGTGTGGTGCGTTATATAACTAAATTATATTTGACTTGCCTTATTTACGTTTTGCTTGCAGGCAGTATAATCTTAAGAGAGATACCATTGTTGTAAGTGTTTCCAAAAGCACTCGATCAAGTCTGCCGGCCAGCAATACGTAAACAAGGCAAGTTGTCTATATATTATAGCAAAGTGGCAAAGTTCGTTGTTTTTTTTACAGTAAAAATTATATGTATACATTACATTGACACATTGTCAACACTGTCTTGCACTCTCTGCCTTATGGTTTAAAAATCAGGTATAAATTTATTTGACGGACACAGGACACAGATTAAGTGTAACGCTTATACTAACTTTTTAATTCTGGTATTTATTTAATGCAGATGATTCAAAGTATCCTTTCAATCAATTGCCTGTTTTGGAGGTGGATGGGACTCCAATTGCACATTCAATGACTATTTTAAGATATTTGGGGAGAGAGTATGGTAATTATGATTATGTTACATTGTACTCGTACACTGACGTGGCTATAAAAGAGAAGAGAAAGAATTATCGACATGTCAATTTATTAATATGTATAAAAGAACAAAGTAAATAAAATAAAAAAGAAAGGCGAGTGTCGTTTGTACTCTAGTTTTATGAATTTTCATTAAAACTAGATTGTAATATAATGTGCTTGATTAATAATAAATGCAATAATGTGCTTGATTAACAATTTTAATCAAGGTTCATTATCACCATTCTTTCATTTTATCTTTCAGGATACGCTCCAAAAAGCTCTCTTCAACAAGCCTTAGCTGATGGTATTGTTGATCAGTGCCAGGATTTAACCGATTATTTTATTTGGTTAGTTTTCTTAGAAAAAGATGCCAAACGAAAGGTCAGTTGTTGAAATTATTGAAATAATCAGGTACAACCATTTTAACAAGCTTTTGTTCTTGAGGGTGGAAATGGAAATGGACGGGGCGCCGTTGATCAATTTGGGACTTATTATTCAATTAAATTTGAATGAAAATTTCGAAAGCAAATGTCCGAAATTTTGATAAAAGTTTATTATAAACTCAGGATTGTGTGAACGTTGATTTTTTCAGTTCAATGTCGGCAGAATCAGCTTGTTAGTAATAAATACATATTGATGAATCATTTGTATATGAAAAAGTCGTATGTGAGCGATGAAGTGTTTTTTTAATCAAGCTTCTAGCACCATTTGAAAATGGCTACATGAAAACATATTTTGTATTTTCAGGAAAAAATGAAAGAAAAGTGGAAGCTAATACCAACTTTGAAAAACTTTGAAACAATCTTGAAACGCAATGGCTCGGGATGGTTTGTTGGCGATAAGGTGAACCATAACTAATTAATCGTACATCATAGCTGTGAAATAAACAGCTAGCAGAAAATTTGCTCCATTTTAGCTATATCACAGTTATGGTTGGTTTATTTTGCTTGTACTTACATCTCTTTCCTATAGTATATTATGTTCTTCTTGTTTTCAATAATTTCTTTTTTTCGTAACTTTTGTTAAGTTATAAATCCGTTTATATGCTATTAATCACGTCAAGTGCTGGTAACTATTCATTCATTTTTTTCAGTTAACGTATGCAGATATTGCTTTTTTTGGATTTTTTGACGTCTATGTGGCTTTTGGAAAGTCAGAAACACCAAAAGAACTCGATAACTTTCCATTGGCTAAAGCTTTGTATGAACGCGTCAAAAAGGAACCTAAAATTGCCGAATATCTGAAAACAAGACCAGATGATTTGCCTATTTGAAAGACATAGTAATGCAGCTATTCCAATTTTTGCTTTAACTCGAGAGCTTTAAAAACATGTCTATCAAATCTGATTTTTTATAGTATCTATTTGTCTGCTTAAATGGTTATATCCATCTCAATTCAGACCTCTATATACGTGATATTTTACATAGCTGCATGTGTTATGCTTTGGCATTTGCTATGACAACTTTATCATTTCTTTATAATTAAATAAAAGGATAGCTTAAAAAAAGTAAGCGTTTATGATTTACAAGACCTTTATCCGTGCTCTTACCTTGGGGGTCGTTTGCATCCCTACAGCGTCTTTGAGAACTGCAAGCAAATTGGGAGAGATCAAAACGTGAAAAAGCACCATGATTATCAAAAACATAACTGATTTAATTCCTCTGTTGTTCATCTCAGTGGTGTTCGATACCTGACCATAACCAGATTCATACAGAAACCTGCGAGACTCTTGAAGAAAATTTGGAGGAATCATATAGTATTACATTTGAATATGATCACTTTAGTGAAAACACTCAAAACTTTAGTATTGAGGTTTGGATAGAGATAATGAATGATTTACTTGTGGAATTAAACAATCTGTAAGTCAGACATCTTGCAGCAGTCGATGGCCCACATGCTGTATTTGACCTCACAAAGACTGGTATACTATAAATTATTGTTTGTGTATACCTGTTAAGATCTGATCCATAATGAAGCAATCTGATGAATCAATTTATATGTCATAACAGTATATTTCTATGGATGTATTATAAAAAGTGTACAATGATGAAAAGTATTGAAGAAATACTGAAACAGAGCTGGAGTGATGTCGTGTAAGGCCAGAGGCAGATATTTTTTGAAGAGCATCTAACACAATTTCCCTTGGTAAAATTAAATGTTGTCTCATTTACACGAAATAACAAGTCTAACTGTCCAAATAATATTAGTCAAAAGAGAGTAATCGGTTCCCTTTGTGTCTCTTAATATGACATAACAGCCAATAACAGTTTGTGTGGTTTCTGTGTCAGTGTCTTCACTTCATTCCTTCTGTTTAGACGACTTTTATTGATATGTTTAACGTAAGGTCGAATTTATTGTCGATATTCTTCAACATAGTAAACTGTTTTGAAGCATCTTATGAATTTTATCTTATCTTCCACTTATTCCAGAGCGTTTAGCGAGCGTTTAAAACTGTAAAGTGCGCGCGCAAGGAATGCTGGTATAATATCAACATATCAACATATGATTATTTCAGAGAAGAAACGTTTAGAAATTTGTCATGGCATCTAATGCTGGAGACGATTCCTTGTATCCTATAGCCGTTCTTATCGATGAATTACGCAATGAAGATGTTCAGGTAGATCTGGGTCATTTTTTAGGCGTAAAAAATGATCAATCTCTTATAAATAGATGTTTTTCTTAAGTATGTTTTAAACCAACTTTTTTATTTTGTGTCCTAACATCCACAGCTGCGTTTGAATTCTATCAGAAAACTATCAACTATTGCCTTGGCACTTGGAGTCGAGCGAACGCGTGCTGAACTTATTCCCTTTCTTACAGGTATGTCATTGTGCCGCATAGTGTTTCGTACATGATTATTGGTGGTAAAACATCTTAAAATTTCACCTGAATTTTGTACCATTTTAAATTTAGACGATTTTATCAACGATTTACGACCAGTTAGTCTAAATTTCTCCTGAGACGTTCATATAATCATAGAATTCTTAAAAAACTCATTTCCAAAAATTTCACGTTTGAAAAGTGAAATAATATTATCACATTCAATATTTTCATATGATCATGTTTGACTGTTTGTTTAGAAATCTACATTTATATGCATTATACACTCAAAATAGATCTGTCATTTCCTTAGATTAACCAGACTATCTTGAAGAGAACTCCTCAGTTAGTTTAGCTCTCTATCACTTAGGTTAATTTTAAATTGCTTTGTAGATTTGTTGATAGTTTTTCCTCATATAAGTTCATTTGACTTACAATTTGGTTTTTTAAAGTTAACTCAATACATGCAATACTTTTCACATTTGTATTTTCACATTTGAAATGAAAAACAAAGCAGATTTTTTTTAAGTATTGAAAATTATCTATTCAATATGAATTTAAATAGACAATATTCGTTCACTATGATGGTTGTGTTGTTAATAATGCTACAGGCTCTTTGTTTTTAACAACATTTCCTATCAAAATAAGCTGAGTATCATTGATTGATTAAAAACAAATACATCATAGTTTGCTGTGGATATTTTTATGAATAAAATTGTGGGTTTGTATGGAATACTCTAGTGTAAAGTCAGATCAAAGAAAGTTCAAGTTATGATTGAATGGCTTTGATTAACCTTGAATAATATCTTAAATAGATACCATTTATGATGAGGATGAAGTTCTGTTGGCATTAGCAGAACAGGTAACAATATGTTTATGAGCTGTTGTGATTATTTATAGGCAATATTTTTTGCTCTATACATGGTGCTGCACTATTTCTGTAGAATATTTTTTATTGAATAATCACGATGAATGCATTTAGGCAATTCTCAAACAATAAATTTTATCATATTTTATAGCTTGGTACATTTACACCTCTTGTTGGGGGACAAGAATTTGTACATTGTTTATTGGTATAACAATTTTATCATCATATATTAATTGGTGTGTAATTGAAAAAATTAATTTGAATTGTATGATAAAAATTTGTTTTCTCTTATATCAAGCCACCACTTGAGAGTTTGGCCACAGTAGAAGAAACTGTTGTTCGAGATAAGGTAAGACACAATATGTCTATTGTGAAGTATTTATACAATCTCTCATCAGACAATTCAATTTTTATTTTATATCTTATATATTTAACAGGCAGTAGAATCTCTTCGTAATATTGCTTCTGAGCATTCACCTCAAGATTTAGAAAATCATTTTGTTCCTTTAGTAAAACGTCTATCACAAGGTAAACAATTATAGAAATAGTGTTAGGTAAATTGAATGGATGTTCTAAAATTTTAATAATTTTCCCCCGATCATATTTAGATGGAAATAAATAAAAACTTGTGTATTGCTGTTTAGGTGATTGGTTTACATCTAGGACATCAGCCTGTGGTTTATTTCCAGCTTGCTATCCTAGAGTAAATGCAAACATCAAAGCTGAATTAAGACAGTATGTAAATAATATCAGCTTTAACGATGGTATAGTTTATAAGAATAATACAGTATAAATATTTTGCTTTTTTACCACAAGTCATGTGAAAAGAATCATGATACAAATACTTAATTCAAGCAAAAATTTAAAACCTGATATATAAAAATGCAAGAATACATTAGTTTTCACACGAAATAAATCCATCGTCATTGTCTTGTTGACTATTTTTGTAACATGTGAGATCTTAATATTTTTGCAGACACTTTCGTACGTTATGTTCTGATGATACGCCCATGGTTCGAAGGGCTGCTGCTTCAAAACTTGGGGTTTGTCTTTAACATTTTGCTGTTAAGTAAGATTATTTGTAGCAACCATACAACAGAAAGTGGTAGAAAGTTATTTTCTGCCTTTCGTTTGAAAATACTTTAATAAAAAATTTCATGTTTAATCAGTTGTTATTTTTCAAAAATGTATGTCCTCATTTTAAAGTAATACAATATTTATCATAATGCCAATAATATTTTCATGCATTAATCTTGCAGCAGGTAAATTAAAACAAATAACAAAATGCTTTTCCCTTTTGAATCCTTTCTAAGCCTGGACATTTACTAAACCAGAGATGGATTAGGGAAGGCTTCAACAGAGCACACAAAATATTAATATATACGGAACATCTAACAATTGTGAATAGTGTATGATGGAGCACACTTACAAAAATTTCTCAATCTTAAAAAAAGGTTTAAAAATTTAGCAAAGAAGTCTGAGTTGCTATGGTAACAAGTATCTATTAAATTCTAATCCCAACTAAATTACCTCCCTCTTGTACAAAACTATTGTGGATCCATCTTTGTGTTGAACAATTTACTGAGCTGACTATGTTATCATTGCATAGGAATTCGCTAAAGTTGTGGAACTGGAATTTGTCAAATCTGATCTTATACCCACATTTACAAACCTTTCTGCAGATGAACAGGTAGGCACTTGAAGAAATATGTATTGAATATTCATCATGATTTGAAGGAGTTTGTAAATTATAGGTAAAGACCGAATTAACGTTAATAACTCTGTCTATTAATGATACCAAAGTGAAATTGCTGTGTTGATTTCAAGAAATTAGCTAAATCTTTTTTTATTCATTTTGCTTTCGTTTTTATATTTTTGTTCATTCTTGACATTTCCCTCGCAGAGATAATTACTACATACTTTTCTTTATTTTCTTCCTTTGAAAAGAAGAAATATAGTCAGAGAAACCTCTATTGCATGAAAAAGTTACTTTTTGTTATCAAAAATAATAATTGCACTTACCTGATATTAAAAAAATTTTTTCACAATTCTGCAATTTTCTATTACGACCCTTACTATTCATTCCCTTTTATTCCACGTTTTAAAAACAACCTAAATATAAAAGATAATTTGGGATATTTGTTTATAAAGTTGCTTTGAGAAGTATATTTTTTCAATACAATTGTTAAGACTGAGTTTTAGGATAAATTTGTTGAAGGTCCATATTAAATATTTGATAAACAATTTAAACAAGTAATTGTATATTCTCTTCAATGTTCAAATGAATATTTTATGAAGTTTTCAAAGGTAAAAGAATTTCAGAAAACGAATCTGAAAATAGTAATTTTGTTGATATTTAGGACTCAGTGCGATTGTTGGCCGTTGAAGCCTGTGTGAATATTGCATCTATTTTACCTCCTGAAGATGTGGAAGCTTTAGTTATGCCAATGTTAAGAACAGCTGCTCAGGTATAATTTAATTTGTCTCTACGGCGTGAACGATAACTTTTTAAATGAACAATTTCTGATCGTATTGTATAATCTCTTCATCCTTACCAGGATAAATCATGGCGTGTACGATATATGGTCGCAAATAAATTTACGGAGGTAAACTTTGAGCATTCTCTCTGTCCATTCTCGAGAAATTGTGCATGTGTCAAGGGTTACATGTGCGTAATAATAATAGCGTCGTAGATAAAGTCCATATTTAAACTACGTAAGGACCTGTTTGTATGAGCTGAGTCACCCGGCTAGGCGAGAAACTCGCTCGGCAAGCTAAAAAAGCCATCTTTGTACATATAACTAATACTGACTTCTCGTCTAGCCGGGTTAATAACTTACACACAAACCAAGTTCACGTCAAGGTGAGTTACTCGGATCTGTCATACAAACGGTTTACCCGGAGAGGTATTAATAATGGCCAAGTATGGCAGAGATACTTAGCTAAGTGTGTTACTCGACTAGCATTGTTATTCAGCTCCATATAAACAGGCCCTAAATTAATATTACTTTCTTTACAAACACCTTTATCGTAAGGTTTTTATTTTTTTCTGAAATTTTAGTTACAAAGAGCGGTTGGAAGTGAGATAACCAAAACAGATTTGGTGCCTGCTTTTCAAAGTTTACTAAAAGATTATGAAGCTGAGGTTCGGGCTGCTGCCTCGGGAAAAGTTAAAGGTACGCAGTGGAAATTCTTGAAAGAATTCATTTATTTAATTGAATAGATTCACTCCCATTGTTTTGAATTGTCATGCTTTTTTATTCGTCGCAGGTTACTTGAAAGTACATTCATGGTTTAATCTTTTTTTGTGTGTGTGTGCAGTACATCTTAATGAAAATGTTGTTCAACTTTTTCCTTCTTTATTCAGAATTTTCAGATAACCTGAACTCAGATATTCAAGAACAAATCATTATGACGAACATCTTACCGTGTGTAAAGGTAAATGAAATTGAAATTTTCATATTTCTTCTTGGTTTCTATCAAGTACCAAGTATGTATATATATATACTCAGGTTTTTGCGATATGTTGACTGTGGTCCCGGAATCCTAAAGCTAAATACTTGAGCGAAGAGTTGTTTAGTTTTTGTTTTGTTACATTTTGTTTTGTTTTAAAAATGAAATTATCTGCCGACTTTTGATTGTATTAACCTATTTTTATAAACTTTTCAGTTTTCAAGTTAAACGAAGAGCAAAGTTTTGATTGTTTATTTGGCCGTCGTTATTGAATCTGATTAAGCAATCTAATAAGATTGTTGCCTTTAGTAAAACATAATTATTGATTATTTACCGTTTAGGTCGGTCCGGCTGGAAAAATATTTCTCCTCGGGCTTTTAGACCTCACGAAAATATTTTTCTGTCCGGTCTTTCAAGCTGGTAATAAACCAATAATTATTTTATACTTACGTATGCATGCGAAGCGATAGTTTTTAATTTCCTGCAATCTGATTGGCTGCAGTTTTGGGCAGCTTTTTACGATATCTTGAGCGTGGTCCAAAAGTGATCTTTTTTCGCAATGTATTTTTTTATACGTACTTATATATGTAAGCGTGGATTTTATTACGAAGGATTGTCTTGTTGAGATTAGCTATTGTACTATTTTGTTCATAGGATTTAGTTGTGGATCCTAACCAGCACGTGAAGTCTGCTTTAGCATCCGTAATCATGGGTCTCTCCCCAGTAGTTGGCAAAGATAAGTACGTGCTGTTTTGCCTCTTAAATAATTTTAAATTCATTTGTGAAAATTTTTTTTCTTAAAAAAATATTTTGAAGCTTTATTTTGAAAATATTTTCAGCACGATTGAACATTTGCTTCCTTTGTTCTTGACGATGTTGAAAGATGAGGTGAGACATTATGTAATTTTAATTTGATTAAAGTTCAGTAACAAAAAGAAAAATTATGAAACATGAGCTTTACTTTCTCGAGTGGATTTTAATGTTTTAGGAGGGGAGTAAAATGATTTTTAGTGGGTGTCATACAGTCTTACTGTTGCTACAAGTCTTGTCGGCAGTAATTTTGGGGAGTTGGAATTGTTCAATTTAGAAGATTGTGTGAAGAAATGACATTAAGGTTGAGGAAGACGGGGTTTAAGTAAATCCAATTATGCAGTCAAACGAAGCAAACAGAAGAGATAGATTAGAGACTATTACTTCTATGTCAAATATTTTTTTATGTCATATAATGACGTCATAACTAATCAGACTTAAGAGTTTTTCCAATAATAAATGATATAAAAACGGATAAGAAATATGCATGTTTTTTTTTCGTTTATCACTTTTTTCACATCTGTTTTTTTAGCATCCCGAAGTGCGACTTAATATAATTTCTAATTTAGACTGCGTAAATCAAGGTATACTTTATCGTATTTTAGAAATTTTGAATGTGCACTCTAGTTTAGGTATTTTAGCTTTTCTTTCTCTTTTCTTTTACAATGTCATTTTTAGTGATCGGTATTCACCAGTTGTCTCAATCGTTACTTCCTGCAATCGTTGAACTAGCTGAAGATAATAAATGGCGAGTCCGACTAGCAATAATAGAATACATGCCGTTACTCGCTGGTCAACTTGTACGTATAAAGTAATTGTATTTACCCAACTATAATGAAAAACTCGTCGTTTTCTAGGGTTTGTGGTCTGTTTAACTAGAAACGTGTTTACATTATATCATAATTCAAATTACCGTTGTCAGCAAAATCAACTATTTAGTTATGAAATACAAAACGGTATCTTATCCACGAACTAACAATTAAATTTCTTCACATATAAAATATCTAGACACAGAACTTTCTGCCCAACGCCATCTTTTCAACATTAATTAAAAATTTTTTTATTAAGTAGTAGAAGTCGTCGCTTCCAATAGATTGTTTTCATGAAATCTTCATTTAGGGAGTTGAATTTTTTGACGAAAAACTAAATGCACTTTGTATGGCTTGGCTTGTTGATAACGGTTTGTTATAGCAAAAGTACATTTTTAGAGAACGAATAGATATTTAATATAATTGTTTTTCATTGTACTTAGTTTATGCCATTAGAGAAGCTGCAACGAATAATCTCAAAAAACTTGTAGAAAAATTTGGTCAGGATTGGGCAGCGGTATGTGGTGTATGTAGTTTTGTTTGAGGTCTTATTTGATATACTTCATCACTTTTCACCCCACATCTTCTGCATCATCTATTACTCCAAGCCATTAAACACTTTGTTCACTTAAGTTGTTGCTCTCCCTGTTGAAATTTATCAGTCTGTGTTTTAATTTTTGAGAATTGAATCAACGGCAAATATTATTTAAAAAATAACAGTGGCGTAGCCAGCCCGCATAGGTTTAGTCGTGTTTCGTATTTCGTTGTTCACTTGCTGTAAATACAAAATATTTCTAAAAAAAGAGATAATGCTTATATTCTGAAATTTACTCAGCACAACTTATGCTGGCCATACCAATGAAACCGTTAGCTATAAATTCATTTCATCATTCTACAAAATATAGTTCTGTTCAATCTACGAACATATAACTCTCTTTGTAATCTATTTGTCCATTGACTCTTGAAATGTTGTGAAATCCATTATCCAACAATGTTGATAGTTTTAAGATAAGGAATTTTGGTATTGCATCAAATATTATAAGTTTATAAGTTTGGTGTATTGCTATACGTTTCTAAAAATGATCTGCGAATTTTACATAGTTTTTCCGTTTGTAGACTCAAGTTATTCCCAAAATTGTTGCAATGGCCAGGGATCCCAACTATCTCCACCGTCTTACAACATTATTTTCAATCAACGTAAGTGGTTTGTTTGTATTGAGTTTCACCTCATAATTTTAATGTTTATGTCTTAAATGACATTATAACCAACATGTTTTACAATAAGTACTTGAATGCAGCTCCCGTATTGGATGAACACGACATCATGTGATCATAATATGCCTGATGACGTAGTTTAGTTAAATAAAGCTTTTTGAAAAAGGCCGTGAAACATTGAAATTAGACTATTTATTTGAATGATAACAATTTTTTATCATAATTGGTGAAGCACTTTAAACTTTGCTGTTAGTTTCAGCAATGTTTTTGCATGTTTGTGTAACGTTAACAAATGTTCGCCAATCCGATTCCTTTGATCTTATTGATCTTTTATTATCGATTATATATGTAAAATTTATCGCTTTGTAACAATATTCTAACGTTTAGTTTATAGTGTATTCATTCATGTGATCATATTGAACTATCTGATTAAAACAAAATTGCATTTCGTACATACACTTTTGGTCGACAGCCTCCTATTCTAGAGCTCTTAACGAAGGTGAAGAAGGAGTGTTATGTGCATCGTTGGTAGACTTGACAACTTCATAAAATATCCAGTTTTCTTTCATGGTTTTAAATTAGTTGAAGTTTTTTTGTTTTTATTGAAGCCAAGTTTGTTCTCGACATGAAGTAATCCTAAAAGCGTTTTTGAGCATTTTCGTGGTATAATATTTATGTGTTTCGTTGAATTTTAAGGTTTTAGCCGAAGTCATTGTTGCTGAGAATGTGTCAAAGTTGATGTTACCCACCGTTATAAGTCTTGCCCAAGATGCTGTAGCAAATGTTAGGTTCAATGTGGCCAAAACTCTTCAAAAAATTGGACCAAAGATTGATTCCAGGTGCTATGGAATGTTTAGATCATGCAGTATAAAGTCATTAAACTTGTCAAATAACGTTGTACGCCCTCCTTCATTAAAGAATGGATCGTATGATAATGCCATGTCATTATTAAAATCAAAGTTTCTTATTTTTTTTAGCATGGTTCAAGCCCAAGTCAAACCTTGTTTAGATAAGTTAAACTGTGACGCGGACATTGATGTGAAATATTTCGCCCAAGAAGCTCTAACAGGTAACACACACGAAATTTGGTTTTCATTAAAATTTTATAGTGCAGTATTTCTGATGAGTGATAGCTATCTGTCAAATACATAGTTGCTTGTTGAAATAGTCTGACCAGCACGTAGTTTCTTCTTTTGTGTCATAAAACTGGCCGAGTGGAGCTGTATTTTGTTAAATGTTATTGTTGCTCACAAAACATCGATTTATGATAAATATGATGCACACATAAAGAGGAAAACAGAAAGATGTTATTTTATTTATTTACTGCGTTTTCTACCTTTCTGTTTCAGTTTTTTGAAGAGAAGAAAAACGCGCAGCAACTGATTGCCACAAATGTCGATTGCCACAAATGTCGAGAATGAAGAAATATCTTATGTAATAAAAAATAACTATAGATATTCGACCTCTGAACAGAGTAACCTTCGTAAAAATGACAAAACATTTTCAGATGATACTATGATAAAACATTGTCTAGCCGTACCAATGTGCTAATGATTGTCTTTTTTGCATTTCGAATTTCCTTTTGTTTGCACAGTTTGCTTTAAGGCATTAATAAAGCTTTTATCGTTCAGTTTTCTTTTCTATCTTATAAGAGGCAATTGTAAATAAAGTGCATTGGGATTTTCATTTTATTATTCTTTTGATGACGTCATAAAACACAGACTGCAACGAGTTGTTCTTTGTAAAAATAAATCAAGAGAAACGTAGAAGCAAGTCTCAAGTAGTTAGCCACTTAAACTTCATGCATCGAGATTAGAGTTTACAGTTAGTTCTTAATTCGTATTCTGTGACTGTGTTAGATTGGCTTTTACTCAAATATGTGTGAAAATGTAAAAGATAATTTCACTTCAATTTCTTTAAATTACTTTTCAAACTTTTCTGTTTAGCCCTTGTGTTAGCTCGTTTTCTCCATCATGTTTATCGTAAAATTTTCATTTCACACAATATGTGGTACAGCGGCTTTTGGTGAAAAAATTTACATACAATAGAACCGAACAATAATTTATAAAAATGTTAAACGAAACAGCTCAATGATAGCAAGAAAGAGGACTGCTATGATGTGTAGGGAATTTGCAGCAAGATGCTAACAAAGTGATGTTAATTTAAACGTAGGGACGTTGCCGTGATTATCGAAGCGCACACTTGTCAACTTTGTGTCTGTGTGACTTTTTTATTTTTGTCACGTGACTTTGTAGTCATTGAGTTAATAGAGCAACAACCGCCATCTTGATTTACTGACGAATTAAAGATAGTTTTGTCAAGGTTTGATTGCAACAAGTATGTTGGTAGAGACTATTGACAAATGTTTTACCACGATATGTGAAGTGTAGTTCAAGTCGAAGTTGTTTTCTACACTGGAAACGGCTTTTACCTGCTTGATTTGTTTCTGCATGTAAATTATTATTTTGAAAGTAAATATTATTTACCCGTTAAGAAAGAACAGTATTGCAGATAAATTGGGTGTCATGAAAGTGAAATGATTGAAGAGATGGTCCAGTAAATGTGTGATGTAATGCTGTATATCTACATAAAAGGTGAGAAAATAAATTCTCGTCACTTCTCAATTATTTCGAGAAGTCTGCGATGAACGCTCTGGAAGGTTTTCATTGTATTTAGCCTGACTTGCTATTTTTTTTTGGATACCTGATGTCAAAGTGTTTTGACAGTTATGGCAACTGTTCAGACGTTATTTGTTTACATTCATACGTCTACCACTCGAAGACTGAAATATTTACGAAAGATAGTGAAGTCTACAAAACATTGAAATTGTGTTAATAATTGTTACATCAGAATTTCCTTTTCCATAAGTTATCCATTAAAAAATGTTGAGCTTATAGATATCTTTAAAATAATAGTGTGTACGTAATGCGTTTTTATTCTCATGTTTTTTTTTCTTGCACGATGAATTTGGCATGTGTAAATAAGATTGCAAGACACAGAATGCAAAGACATTGTTTTGTATACTTTAGCTTGCTAGGTTTTGACAGTCACGTCGAAGATTTGTTTGTTAGGAAACATGCAAGCTCCTAGTGGAATTCCAGGTGAGTGTTGTTGATTTTAACCGTAATTTGTATAATGTATTGATTTACGAGGAAAACTACGAGTACAGTAGAGTCAGTCATCTATGTTGACAAAAAAAAAGCGTTGGGGGTTTAAGTTATTTTCGATTGTATCGTAATCAAATCGCTTTGCTTTTTACAATGATTATACGTCTCTGGGAGATATTTGGTTTGCTTGTTGTGAGATTCTTAAAGAACGTTGTTAAAGTAAACTGTCATTACAAACACCTGACAAACGTAGTCAGATCAGATAGAAGCAAGCGATGTTTTGAGTTTTTTGTTTACTACACATAGTTTTTATAACGACATTTGTTATTTAAATGGCAGATTATACGTATGGTCTGTTGTTTTACACGTTGAACTTAAGATAACGAAAACATTTTAAACTATCGTAGTGCATTTTCTTGAATTATTCAAATACTTACGTAAATATAACATTTGCTTTTTCAATTTCCGTCTCGATTTTTTGTATCTAATTTATAATTATTGATTTTGAGCTTCTACACTACTGGTACATTGTAAATTCTTGCACTATTCTATCATATACTTAAAACATACTCCTCTCCAGTATGTATTTGTAACTATGTACGCTTTTCATTTATACGTATTTTTTTATGTTGTGACAATCTGCCGTTTAAATTTTAAACTCTTTAGTAATTCATTTGAATTAAATTTAAAGATCATCAATATTAACAATATTGTCTGAAGTTATATGTTTGTTTTAATTTTAAAAAGTCTATGAATTGAAGTATATTTTAATGTTTGAATATGAAGACATTTTTTACATAGAAAATAATTTTAGACCTTCCAATTTTTGTCTTTGAAGTCTGCTTTTTATGTGTTCAGCTGTCCTAATTATAGATACTTTAGCCAATGGTGATGTATTTTTTAAATGTAGTATTTTTCATCCTTCATTAATTGCATTTGTCTGCATCAAATATTATAGCTGTTTTATGGTTATACTACCTGCTGATGTTCTAAGTAAAAGACTTGTATTTGTTTGTATATAACTACAGTAAAATATTTAAGAACAAAACATTCTTTAGTCAATGTCTTTGTCTATTAGATATTATCATGTAGACAATCATCATACTTTGGATTTCCTCTTTCTTTTGAACATGAAGCACAGATAACTTAAATCTTTGAATTTTGAACCAGATATTCAATTTTTGCATAGTTCATTTTAGGTGTCGCTTGCTTTTCATTCGATTTGCTTTCAATTGATCTTCAAACATCTGATTGGTTGTCAAATTCTGAGAAACCTTTCAAACTTCAGACAGAATTTGAAATCAAGTCATAATTGAAAGCAACAATGTTTGGCAACATTTTCTGAAATTTAGATTGATATCTCAAAAAAATAATTTCATACTTTTAGGTCAAAATTTGATTCAGAGATGTGTGATTGTTCAGCGGGATCAAAAAGGGTATGGATTAACTGTTACTGGTGACAATCCTGTCTATGTTCAGTCTGTGAGAGAAGGTATTGTGCTATTGCAGAAAATTTTATAATTGTTGTGAAATTTTTTTGTCAAATAGTTAATTGTAGAATATGCTAACTCCTGTTTTTGTCGTTTTAGATGGTGCTGCAGATGTTGCTGGTGTTCGTGTTGGAGATAAGATTGTGAAAGTACACATATTTTACTGTGCCTTGACTAAATATTGTATATGATTTGCACTTATTAAATTGATGTTATATATTTAAAATTTACTTTTGTTTTTGAAAGGTTAATGGAACGCTGGTGACAAATTCTAATCATAAAGAAGTTGTGGACTTGATAAAATCTGGATCATATGTTGCTCTTACATTACTTGGAAAACCTCCTTCAGGTAGTTCTGAAAATTGTTAGTATATCTTGAATATTGTTCTATGAGTGTAAAATAAGAAAAAATAAGATGCTTTTTCTAGTTGATGTATCTTTCAAGTAGAATCATAGAAGCAGATATATTGCACTTTTTATGCCAAATCAATGGCAGTGATGGAAACTTGAAAAATTTGTGTGGGGGTAGAGGGGGCACAAGATTTCACACTACATCCTACTAAGAACAAAAATGTCAAGACGTTTTAATGTTTATGCGGGGACATGTGTGTACAGTACAACATTTGAGTGTCCGTAATCAATAGGTAGATTATCTTTAATTTATATTCAATACTTATGGAACCAATATGGAACCAACATGGTGCTTCACATCTGATCAATGTATAGTAGATTATCATTTGTGTTGATTTTTGTGCTTTCATAATTACTATATTGATTTAGAATGATTTTCCATTTACTCTATAATTGCCTTGTAAATGTTGTTAAATGTTATACATGACAATTGTGAACTCGCAACTTTTTTTCTTCATTCATAGTGCTTCCACTTTCAGAAATTGTAACTCCACTTGTGTCATCTCCAACATCGCCAACTGTTTCTGTAAGTAATATACCATAAAATAAGATTATTTGTTAAAAGTTTTTCAAGTCGTTGTCAAGTTTTTTATGTTAAACATGTCATCGAATCATTCATGAATCATGAAGCTAATCGTTAAAAACTCCCTACGTCTTGTCTGTTTTGGTTACTTCAATTGTTTTTGCTATTTAATATCTACATTAATTTATATTTACTTGTATAATTTTTCTTAATAATAATGCAGCTGACCCATCTTTACTGCTGTGATTTTCACACATGATTTATTAAGCTAATCAATGATTATGATTTTCCTTCGGTCAAATGATTACCACGCGCGTACTCGTATAAACTCGTTTGTGTTCAAAGTAAATACGTGTCTTAAATGCGTTAAAATCTCCAGTCTTGCATGTTATCATGATTTATAAGTTTTACAGTATGAAAGCATGTGAGATTTGAGTTAAAACTTTTGCGAGCGTGAGACCTTCGTGAAATCGCGAGTTGAAAGACCAAAATAGCAAGATCCTAATATCAAACGTGTCAACTTAATGATAGCATAACGTTTTTGCGTTGCTGTATACAAAACATTTTTAACCATTATGTACCATGTTTACCAGTCAAATAAGTTCATCATCTCCATTAAAACGAAAAGTACTTTTATTTTTACTTTGCAATATTCAACGAATGAAAATTTTTCTTATTGGATAATAAACTATCTTGACATTTGATACCTAGTAGTTCAGTGTCTCACCCTGTAACACGAGACCTTTCCTTGTTATTGGTTTTATTGCGAATTGCCTTCGTTTCATTCAATTCAATATGTTGTATGATGATGGGTAAATTTGATCATTTTATACGGCGGAATAGTATAAGATTTTCAAAAAGACAAACTGACCCTGAGGTGGGTAAGTGTAAGACTTGTGTTTCTGTCATCAATGAAAGCAACTAGTTTATTTCTATATTGCCATCGAATTTTCGTCATCTATATTAATTTCTACTAATGTAAACATAAGATAAAATTCATTCTTTATCCGAGTCATCGATCTTTTTATTTATTTGATTGCCGGCATTCTGCTCACGATTAACTTTTGTGTGCAGTGTGCTATCTCTCCAGCTTCATCTTAGCCGACGGATGAACGAAATGTTAATGCACAAATGTAGTTTTGTTTCTGATTTGAAAACTCCTTGAAAGTTATCGATTTCCTGATTACTGAGAGGATTTATTGTAAAAACGATTTAACAATCATTTCTCATGACTATATGTGAAGATCTATATGAATGACCTAACGTTTGTCAGCTGATAATCATCTTTGAATAGTGATCACACCTTTATACAATTCATATTTCGGCTTGTATTATCGTCAATCAACTTATGGCAAAAAATAGAAGAGTTTCTGTGTAAAGTATATTTTGCTGGAATTCGAGTATGTACTTGTGTCTTATATTTTAATGTGTTGTCGAATTTGTCATTTCTGATTTTTCAGATGAACGGTTTGCCAAGTTACGCATGCCATATCACTTTAAGCGTTTTGTGTGACCTTTGCAACGCGATGATTTCATTTTTCCACAATGTTAGTTATGCCATATTAAATATTTTTGGAATTGATGAAATTCTCAACGTTTGTGCACTTAACGTCCTCGATGTCACGTGCTCCATCGTATCCCCTACTATTTACGTATTGTTATCATGTCTCAAGTTAGATTATGACTCGCCAATCAAATATTTCATTGTGCTGGGATGTATAATTATCGGCATATGAGTTTACATAAGACTAATGTATCATTTATGAACGACTAAAAATGCGTCTATTGGTAATCACTGGTTGAGAATAACCAGAATTCAGCAAAATTAAGAAGGCTTTAAGTCATTGACAAGCCATTTCATCACTGTCACTCGTTTAGGAGTGACAGTGAGATTTAGCATAGGTCTAAAAATCTTTTGCCGAAGGAAAAATCGTTTTTCCAATGCGTGTCTAAAACTTAATAACACTTAATTTCACGATTTCTTTGTGTACATAAAATTTCAGACAATTTGTAGGAGCAGGAAGAGCGTTTTATCATTTTCTAAAACAAAACACTGCTATATGTTCCATTTTTGAAAACAAAACACTGCTATATGTTCCATTTTTGAACATTTATCTCTTTACAGGAAGCTCTGTGATCATAAAGTTTTGACTATATAATTTTCAAACGTTTACACAATTAAGCAAAATGAAAGGGTAAACCTATACTCTTGTCAAAATCCTCTCTAATTTCGAATGCAATTCATCTTTTTACAGGGCAACCTTTTCTCAATAAGGCCGGCTGAGAGCTAGAGATTTTCTTGCTCGCCAGTTTTTTTTTTTGCCCATGTAATACAGTCGATTTGTTTAATTGTTGCTCTTCAAAACATAACGATGACTACATAAAGTGCACAAGTATATAAATAATTAAACTTGAAATATTTTACATTGGTTTTTAGCAAGTTTGCTTTTATTTTCTACCGCAAAAGTTCAACGTCTTGAATATATTCGAGCATATGTAGACATTGGAAATTTATTTGAACATTCTTGGACTTCGTAGGAGTCAACAGTCTGCTTAGGAAAATAAAACGTGTTTGGTTTGAAAATGAAACTAAACTTTTAATCTTTCGAATATTTTTCACGTTAAAGAAAATGTTAAAAGGTGTAATTTTTTTAATTATTATATTCACATTGTACAGGATATTATGTTTTTCTATTAGCTAATAAATATGAGATTATTATTCTTTAAATTTACTATCAGATTTATAAATAGAGTCACAAGTCTCACAACAAAGTTGAATAGAGTCTTTTTGATTGCATTTGTATAATACAAAAAAGCATGATTGTACAAGATATGTAGAAAAAATGACATTTAACTTGTGGAATAAATACCATAAAGGTCTAATACTGTTTTGGATTTAAATTCAACTTATATGATCATTGTGTGTGAACTATCCATTACATTATTTGCTAAAATTACATGCTAAAATAGTCAATTTTTCATTTTAATTGCTGTTCATTGGCTTAAGTTATCCAATAGATATAACCATGAAGAAACTTGGTTAGTAAATAAATATCAATAATCGTTATATTTTTTGCTTGAATTGTGTCAGCAGCGGCATTCCGTTTTGCTGTAACAACCGTGTAGTGGAAAGGATAGTTTTATGCATTGTAGGTAATTAATTATTTGGTTTTTACTGTTGAAAGGCTTTGCTATATGTATCATATATGTATCATCATAATTGGTAGCAAATATAATAAAAATCCGTCCTCTTTCATTTAAAAATGCTGCTTATAAATTAATTTATGTATGTATATATGATTGTAAAAGCAAAAATTTATGTTCGCATTTGACCTTTTCTCAAAATATACCATTAATTAGCAAGCACACGATGAAAGTCCTAATGTTGTTTGTAACTAAGGAATTTCAGAGGAATGGAATGTATTAGTGCTATTTATATAATATTTGTAACATTGTATTGGTTTAGCGAATTCATTTACAATAAAATGATTTTTATTTTGTTTTACCGACAACAATATTTTAATACAGAGTCTTATATTTATATTCCACTCTTTATTGATAGCTTCTTGTTAATGTTATTGTAATTGAGAGGATAACATATTTGTTTATCTATAAGTTCATGATGTTATTTCTTTATAATAATTAAATGTTATCCCACAGAACCCATGTAAAGCTATTTTTTAAGTTTTTCAGAATTTTTAGGTTTAAGCTTTATATACTGGAATTATGGATGTGATATTTAGGGCATATTTGAAGAACTTATACCATAGTGCGCGCTTTGAAGAACTTATACTCATAGTGCGCTCGCTGTTTCATTTTTTAAATATTTTGATGATTGAAGTTTTGTGTGTGTTTCATATCCATTTAAAATGAGCAATATTATGTACTTTGCTCGGTAAGAATCTGTAAAATAGTCATTTGAACTGAATTGAATATTTGTTTCAATGAAAATATTTAAGTTTTATCTTTGTGCGGAAAGATAAAGAGTAATGGAGCACCTTGCGAAAAGGTTTTTGTTTTGAATTGAGGAGGCTTTCATGAATAAGAAGTTTATTTGGCATTATAATATTATTAATTGCTCTAAACATGTCGATACAGTCGATATGTCATTAATCTAATTTAAATATTTATTTTATCTTATTCAAATAAATGTTTTGCAAAGTATTCAAACAGTTTTACAGTTTGATTCAATTAAATTCTTTCAACTTCCTTAAACCATTTAGTAAGTCTTTAAGATAAACAGTTTTTGATCTTAAACGAAATCTGAATATATAATTTACGTTAACGGGGAGGATGATCCCTGATGTGAACCATAAACCATTAGAATAGCTCCATATCCGTTTTATGAACAAATGAAAAGACCAGTTATTTTGTCGTGTAAACAAATCAACTATTTACCTGTGAAATGCTGTACGCAAGTAAGACGAAACGAGAAAAATTGTGAAACAAGTAACATATTTATCGAGTTGTTGTCCTTTTGGAGTAGATAACTCTTTGCTAGATAGAACGATTCTTTTTTGAAACTAGGACATTGCAGCACTGTAACACTAACAGGTAATAACTTTATCATTGACATTATGCATAGGAATTTCCTTTATAACTACATTTATAATTTAGTTTCACCATTATATAATCGTAAGGACTATTTCTATTTATTTAAGAATAAAGATGTAAACATATAGCGCTTGCTTTTTCTGTAAAACATGTCTGACTGTGAATAATACCAACTGATAAATAGCCGTTCTATGTTATGGTTTAAAACTGTTCATTCAGACGTCAAATATAATATTTTTATATATATGTGTGTTTTCTATTGTAATTACTAAAGCTGTCGTGTTTGCTTGCACTAAAGAAACATGGGATTATTTGGGGATAAAGTAAAGTTTCAATAAACGTCAAATAAAACGATAAATTTCCATTTAATTCATTCTAACGCAAACTTATAATGTAAATATTTCAATGTTTAAACCAGGTGAGTGACTATTAATAATAAATTATCTGAATGAGAATTACATGATTTGAAATGTCTAGCATTAAATCTTATACTTGTAGTTGTCGTCGTCTCGATAGTGAAACCTATTGTAATAAGATTTACCTTTGGTATTATACAAGCATAAATTTTGCTTAAGCAAGATTTTTCACTTTATTTGTTTGTGTTCTTTTACAGTGGGATAACATCGAAGAGAGAATTAAGAACATTCGTCGTTATCTTGAGCAAGAACAGATTTTCGTCAATGTAAGAAAATTTCTTTTACAAAATTCATTTCATGCGAAGCTTTTTTTGTTTTGTATAGTGTGAATGAATATTGGATAACGCTGTAGCTATATCTTGCTTTATTCAACTTTTATTGTTTAAACATGAAAACTCTGTTATCATTTTTTATTTTTCTTCTACTTTAATATTATATTGTTCTACGACGACATTAAGAAATTTATTTTAGAGAATTCAGTCTCAATTCGATGAGAAACCCAGTCAAAAACTCGAAAAAGAGGTAAGGATGAATTAATGTCTTTGTTTATTGTAGTGCTATCGCTATGCTTGTACGTTTCCGCTAAATTAATTTTTTTACAACTATTGATATGGTTATTGCTAAAGTTTTGTTGATGATATGATAAAAGAAAATGAAAGTAATAGATTCAATAGATCGTGAAACTGTTTTCATGTAGTTTAATGTATAAGTTTTCGCTACATAAGAACCAACAAAGTGTTGGTGGTATGTTTTTTTATATATTTCTTATTTCCATGATAAGAAAAATGTTAGTACTTTAAATTTTGCATTGGGTTTTGTTTGATGAATGATATTAATGAATATCTAGTGAATATTTCATAGCTATCAAGTGTTAATTATTTAATTGCCATTTCACAGTCTTTGAGATTGGATAAAAATTGAACAATAGCTGACACCTGAATTTTCCCTTTCATACCTCTCTATGGATAATTATATCATTGAAGTTTGCATTTCTACTGAATCATGCACGTCTTACCTATGTATATGTGTTTGTGTAAACTATTTTGTCTTGTGACGAGTATTATTGCTCTTTCGTTGAAAATTGACGGTTTTATAAAGCGTGAGCATGAATTTATGCGTTTTTTGTTTTGAAAATGTACGGCATTCAAAGTATGTTGTATTTTCAAATAAGCATATCGTTATTAGCGTTACTATCCTAGCAGGTATTGTTTTTAAACAATATACTTGTTCGTCTTTGTTCGCAATTAAAAAATTGGTTTGACATATTTTTCATTTACTAGCGCAACAGAAATTGTTTCTAATCGATAAAATTATTTGTTACTTTAAAATTGGTTTAACATATTTTTCATTTACTAGGGCAACAGAAATTGTTTCTAATCGATAAAATTATTTGTTACTTTAAAATTGGTTTAACATATTTTTCATTTACTAGGGCAACAGAAATTGTTTCTAATCGATAAAATTATTTGTTACTTTAAAATTGGTTTGACATATACTTCGTTCACGTTTGTGTTTGCAATAATGCAGCTTACAGTGGTTTTTCTTCTCATAACTATCCATTTTTTTCAAACACTTAAATAAGACTATATCAAATTATATTTTATGCGCGTGCTGTAGTTTTCGTTCATTTTATTTGAATGGTTGGTTATTTAAAGTTTTTTTGGCGTTCTTTTAATTTCTTAGTTATAAAAAAAGTTCATTATATTTGTTCATTATATTAGTTCATTATATTAGTTCATTATATTTGTTTTTTCACTCAGCAAATAAAGTACGTTGCGAGAAAAGTTATAAGCTAGTTTTTGCATTCCAAAAAAATGGCAAAGGAAGACAGCTGCATGTTAACCTGATATGATTTTAATCATTGATCCATTTGAACTGTAGCATGCAATTTGTAATAATTTGTATGAGAAATTTGAACGTTGACTTACTAATTATGAAGAAAACGGATTTTTTGCAATTTTTTGAGTGATTGTCACTATGTTGTTTCTAGCTACTGTGTATAAGTTAGCGTTTAAACTGGATAATGTGATAAAGTAAAAAATCAGTTTGTTTGTTACAAAGACTAGCAAGTTTACCAGAAATGCTTTAGTTAAAGGAAATATTTAATGTCTTCAATACGACATGTCGTACACTTGATTGTATTATGTTATTAAAATGTATGATCAATAAAAACTGATATTTTCTTTCTTTTAAGATAATATATAATCGACTAAAATCAACTATTTATAATGAGAACGATGTTCAATATATTGTTTTAATTGAATGTATGTGGATTTAACAAGCTGTAACTATATGGTAATTAAGAAAAAATACCAAATTGATCCTTAATTATTTCATTTTATTTGTTTGCAGCTTGCAGAGTCAAAGAAACGAGCGAAAGCTTTAGAGCAAGAACTTAACGCGTTATTAGTAAGAATATTTATTTTATCTTTGTCGTTGCGTGTTTTTGACAGATGTTTTAGTGTTGATGTAATATGTATTATGATTTATTATGAAAAAGCTGCAGTATAACGCATGCGTTGATTGGTGTACATCTGAGTTTACATTAGCCTTTGCAAATGTGAGAAATCCATTTGAGATCAGTCAATTAAGTCTAGCAGAGAGAATTTAAAAAACGATCATAAATACATTTTACAGGAAAAAATAAAAATCGTTTTAAATTTAACTGTTTCGCATTATTTTTATTTTATGCAAGACACAAAAGATGTTTTTCGTGTTTGCATTGCACTTTCGTAGACGGTTGTGAAAACTCTCGAGGAAGTGCAAATGTGATCTGATGTCAAGTTCTCCCTAAGATCACCTCAGTTTGCTTTATAGCCTGTGTAAACATGATGAACATCTTTTATTTCTTAAATAAGGTTTTGATATACGTGTGCTCAACTTAACGATCGAATTTAAATTTTTTCACCGCACTCCGGAAATCTCATCAGTTTTTTAGTTTGTTTACTTCAGTATATTGTTTTAGAACTTGTCTTTTGTCATGAACTAATATTTCTTTAGAAATATTTCCTGTATATATAAATATAATGTATTGTTTATTTCATAAATTTTAGTCTTGTTTACCTTATTTTGTAACCGAGCAATATATGATGTATAATATTTGCCTTTATGGTGGTAATATTGTAAGATCACGATTTGTTAAACATTTGCATTGTGTGATATAATATCTTAAGAAAACTGTTCGCTCAAATTTAATTGTTAAAATCCTGAATCCATGGGGAAAAGACTATAAACATTATGATTTATGTAATTATGCATAATTGTTTCGCCATAATTTGAATATTCATGATCGTAGTTAAAAATGTTCGTTTACATATTGCCTATTATCATTAAGTTTTAAATTGTATGTTATGATTAGTCATGAAACTCGTTGCGTTTAACGTCAATTTTTTGTTTATTTATTGATCTTTAGACGAACAGATCAAGTATTTTGCCATTATCTGGGGAGACTTCACCGACAGATCCAGTTTTTGGTGTTGATCTACCAAAGCGATTAAAACCTGAAGCAAAGGGTGTATATGATAATGTTCCAGATGTCCAGGGTCGAAAAGTTAACAATCGTCATATAAGCATGAGCGGGGATTTTCCAAAATCAGTAAGTAAAGAATATTCACCTCTATCATCTATTTTTGTCTTTTCTAATTTCCTGTGTTTTCCCTTTTCTAATTTCCCTGTGTCCCTATATTTATCAAAGACATCTTTTTCCTCGTGATTTTTGCGTCTTTAAATACAATCTTCTTTACCTCATCTCAACTCACACATATGTGTACTAATCTTATCACACATTTTACCTAAACTTTTTATGTATTAAATAACCGGTATTATCCTTTACCTCAATGTTATCCTTTACATAACGAGTGTAGAATATAAGTACACCGGACCACTCCAAATTTAAGGCTCACAGTAAATTTGACTTCTGTTATGTTTACTTACTCCTTGACAATACGTATACGTACATAGCTATAACATACACTCTGATTCTTTTATAGCAAAGTTTCAGTTAAAACCAAGAAATTCTTAGAGTTCAGAAACATTTTCCAGTCGACAATTTAAAGAAATATAAGATAAAAACTACTCGAAAGAACGTCATCTTGTAAACTCAAGGTTCAAGTTATATTTGCTAGAGGCAAGATTTAAAAAGCAATATTGCCACTTTATTTCAAAATCATCAAGCCTAGTTCTTTGAAATATTGCTTTTAAATCTCGTCTCTTGCTAATATAATTCAAATGAACAATTTGCAAGATGATGTTTTTTGTAGTTTTATCTTATATTCCTTCAGTTTATATTTCACATTTAGTATTCTGATATATTTTTCCAGGCGGGAAACGTATTGTATAACGAACATTAATGCCCAGCATATTGCAATAATATGAATTGCTATTGTAATTAGAACTAACAAAAAGATAATTTTTTTGGTCGTGCGACATCTTCAGAATGATGATCTAAGTTTACAAAATAAGAATATAAATGACACTATTTACAATGTATGAATAAATTAAGTAGTAATAGAGAGATCAGCCAATCATAGGGAGGATAGAAGAGTGACTAAGGAATGGAAAAAGTGTTTTTGTTGAGATCAGGTTTAATATTCGAAATAAGTAATCTTTCACGAAATAATAGTTCAAGATTGGAAGTAGAATGTGAGGAAGATACTATGGAAGAATTGTCAGGAGAGGGGATATGTCCTGTTTCGTGACAAGGTGGCACAACAAAATTAATTAACTTTGACACAACTTTCTATGATTTTGCTCTGCAATCAAAGAAAAAAAATCTTTTCCCCTTTGCTTCTTATGGTGCATTTGTCTTTTTGCATCACTTTAACTATAATAATCAGTTAATCACTTGTTTTTTGCAGCACCTCAATTTTAATAAGCCAGCCGAACGAAGCGAAAGTTTTGCTGGTCACCGTCCATTAGTTAGAAAACCTGGCTATGGTCCCGGTAGTCATCGGGTAAATATACAACATGGGATTTGCTTGTAACTCCTTCATAATCAAGTGGTGTTGTTTTTCTAAACAACAGATTCAGGAAACATGATAAATTATCTGAACAATTCTGTGGGATTTGTCGACCTTATAAAATTAACTAAGCTCGATATTGTTGCTGTATTTTTTAACCTTATATGCGAATTGGTGTTTGAAACTTTAGAGATATTGCTCTTATCAAAGACTGAAAGACATGCTATTGTTAATATATTTATTTAGTCGAGATCCCTTCCTGGAGCTGGTGCTCACAAAGCGGATATCGTTAAAGCTGTTACAATTAATGGAGAAGAAAGCAACGAAGATGAAAGCCATAGTCTTGATATGAGTGATTCGGGAATCACTGCTGTAAACATGCCTTATCACCAACAATCAATCATATGCCCTGATGATGATGATTTCCCTTCGGAAGATGAGAAGGTAGATGTTATTTTTCCAGAAGATTATTTCATTTTGTATCCATTATTACCTTGTCGACTTGCGTTAAGTTAATGTAAATATTGAGAATAAGCTACTGAATTTAAGAAAGTTTACTTTATATGGGAAGGTACAACATCATTTTTGATTCTATTATAGTGTGAAGATCACGGCCCATTCAATGATCTCAATTTACTCAATCATAAACCAGGTGGGAATGAATATTGCTAGTAAGAGTATAAATTTTATGTATTACGATCACCTGTCCGGAATTAATTCTTTTTTGCTTTAGCTCATATGGCTGTATTCCTTCATTATCTGATCTCAAACAGTGATCCAACAAGTTTGGTAAGGATTTTGCATTGCAAGGCAGAGTTCAGCTTTTGAGCGCGGAATTCATAGTCATTTATTGTAGTTGCAAATTGTTTTAAAATAGCATAGCTGAGACATTAACGACATAGTTGAAATATTGATTGAATAAAGTACAGCCATTACGTTATGTGGTTAGACATTTTAGGAAGTTACGTATTTTTTTATGCACATTTATGTTCTTTTTCACTTATATCATTGTTGATATTTAGTTATTCTGGCTTGTTACGGAAGGATATGATGAGGGGTCCTCCAAAGATATGAGAAAGTGGATTTATGAAATATATTCTACATTTTTAGCTGATGGAGCAGTGAGTAGAATTTTTATACTTTACGTTTGTCTTTGTAATTTAGTGTAATGAGTTGTTACGTAGAAGTGCTGGATTTAAGATTTACGATTTCGATTGTCTGATTAGATTAGCTACGCTTATTCTCAATTAAATTTCTATTTTTTCCTTTTTTCGTCTCATCCGTTCTTGTGTTTTATAGCCATTGAAATTCGATGACGACTCGACATCTGAAGGAATAAAGAAAATTGGTAAAATTGTAAATCATGTAATATTAATAAAAGTCTTGCTAAAGTTTTTCATTTGTCATCTAGACCGCCATGGTCGAAAGTTAAAAGTACTGATTTAACTAACGGTGTTTTTTCTGCTTCAATTTCTTGCAATTTTTTGTGTTCAGTAAGCAAATGTGTCACGAATATATCTCATCAAAGTAGCTAAAAATAAAAATTACTCGTTTTTGCAGTGTATGTTTGTACAACCTCATGCTTGTTTTCCATTTTGTACGGTAGTACATTACACATGCATGCATAAACATGTTCGACTTTCGGTTAATGAGTTTCATTCGATTGTAAATATCTTTATGGAAAACTGTGGCATTTAAATCTGCAGTATTTTTTCATATACCTTTCGTAATCCTTTACATTACTTAGAATCTGCTTTATCGAGCGCGAAATGCAGCGAGGAAACATTAAGAGGTCTATTAAAACCTCTCAGGTCAGCTGATAATGTGTTTTTATTTTTAATTGTTATTCTTGCGCTCACTTGCATCTTCCATCGCATTTATCAAGATGCAGTTAGAAATGTTGCAACTAGTAGAATGAAGTAGAGTAAAGCAGGATTGGGAGAGCAGACGACAGCAGAGCAGAGCACAGTAGAGCAGAGTAGGTTAGAGTAAGGTAGGGTAGAGTAGAGTAGAGTAGAGCAGAGGACAGCAGAGCAAAGTAGAGCAGAGCACAGCAGAGCAAAGTAGAGTAGATTAGAGTAAGGTAGGGTAGAGTAGGTATTTGTTTTACATCTAGTAAATTGTATGTTGGCGTCTTTGTGTTCATGCATGTTATTTATTAACATTGGAAATTGAATTTCTAATTTCTAGGTTAGCTGCTGCAAAAGACATTTCATTAATGCTGTCAGATTTTCGTGCTAAACGAGCTCTAGGCTTGGGAAATCTTTTTGGGGATCATCAACTAGAGGGTATTCATTGAGAATTTGCAGAAATGTTAATTAGATTTCTGGTGCGTGATTGTTTAATTGACATTTTTACGTAGATGATCACATGGATAGAAATAAAGAAATAACAGTTGTCGAACAAACATTGGTGCATCATTTAAATAATTTGCTGTAAGTACTTGTAGGATGTGGTATCAATTTCTGCCATTAAAGTTGATTGATTATTTTCTCTTTTGTAAACACAGAAATGAAGTAGATAACCTATCCAACAACTTTAAACCTTCTGCATATATCATCAATCAAATATTTAGAAGGTATCAATTGAAATATTTATTAATGTATATACTTTTATAGAATGACTTTGTGTAAAGTAATAATTAAATATTTATATCCATTGCTGGTTATTATTTCTTTGGTCATACATTATTTTTTGTTTTAACAGCGAGTCTTTGTCCTGGTCAATTGCAACGTTCATGAGAAATGTTGGTATAACTTCTAAGGTTTGTGTTTTTATTGAGCGATTATATTAAGTAAAAATTCTCTATTTATTTGAAATTTAAAAATTTGTATTTTTGAAATTTATGTGACTCTTAAGTAGCTTTCCTGTGCACACGAATATTTTCTGATGACGATATGGATCCATTTTCTGTATTGTAAATACGTTTAGACTGCAAGCCCGAACACGAACGTTTTAGAAAGATGTAAAACGTACGTTAATAAAGATAGTTTATCGTATGTGCCAAGTATTGTAAGAGGTGGAAGAAAAGACAAAGAAAGAAAAAAGGTTCGATATTTGTTTACACGAGATAAGGGAAAATTTTTTGCAAAGAAAAATTTTTTTTTACTTTTCTCTTTGTCTTTATCATTAACCACTGACCGTTGAGCCGTATTTATAATGTTTAGATGATAATGGGTCATAATTTTCATCCAGTGATTTATCAAAATACGACCTATTGTAATCTATGTCATCAGTTAATCTGGGGGATTGGACACCAGGGATATCAGTGTCAAGGTAAACTTTGTTTCTTTAACAATATCTAAATATCAGGATGTAGTTTGCTCCAATGATATACTACTTAAGGTATAAAAATTGGTGTATTTATCTTGGTGTAAATTCTTGCAGCGTGTGATTATAATGTTCACAAGCTACGCTGTATAGAAGCCATTGATGAAGCTTGTACTGGACGAAAGAAGGACAGAATTGCTACGGTAATTTGCCTTTTTTCTATCATATGTTAATTGGCTTAGCATAGCTCATATGAGTTGTGATTGGTTGTGCATAGCTCGTAAGAGTTATGATTGGTTGTGCATAGCTCAAATAAGTTATGATTGGTTGTGCATATCTCGTATGAGTGACGATTCGTTGCGTATAACACGAATAAGTTATGACGTGGGCATAGGTCATATGAGTTATGATTGACTGGATATAGCTAGTATGAGTTATGATTAATGACTAACCATTTTATATTTTTACATTTACATATGTTTAACTTAAATTTTTTTATCAGAGACCTGAATTATCACGGCGGAGCAGTGCAAATGCATGTAAGTTACAAAAATATAGATGACGTATAATACTAGGACTTTAGATTCAACATAACTTGAAGTATTGCCACATCAACATTAGGCTGTGATATTGCTTAATATATTCATTTTTAATAAAATATGAATTCAACGAATGGAAACGGTATAACATTGGCAAAAGTTCTAAAAGGAAAAGCCTTATCAATGATTTTAATTTATATAATTTATAATCCTACGTATCCTGCATGTTGGACCTACTCGCGCCTTTAACATGTTTTGTGTCAATCTATGTTTGTTATTTCTCTTTTCAGTGAAAACAAATGATTCTGCTCCTGCACTTCACTCACCAGATCCTAGAGAAGGTATGAAAACAGAACAACCATTTCTCATTTAGCGATGAATATACGTCTTTGAAGAGTCATTTTCAGCGTCTAGCTTATACAGCTAGTTTTTATCAAACCGAAGAAATCATTTTAGCATTGCCTGTTTGTAAGCAAGATGTCCAAATATGTATTGATTCTTGAAAATGAGCTCGGATTGCTTTCACAGTGGTGTTAGTTCAGTGTGATGGGAACACTGAAGTCTTATACTACAATGATTGTGCGATCATATTGTCCTATAGCCATGCAAGTTATAGGTTAAAATTCGTCAAATTAACTTAGACACAATGCTTTTGCTCAATACTCTTCAGTCATTTAATTAAATTAGTGTTGATAATTCTGGTTATTTAATATCCTCGTGGCATATCATCCTAAATCTAGCTGTTTTAGTTTTTCATGTTTTTTTTTGTCGTGACTGTATTGAAGGTAAATACTTAATTAGCATTTTTATGAGTAACAAGATATCATCTGTCAACAGAAACAGAATAAACGCCATGGAATAGTACAAAATATGACTCTGTCACGTGAAATATTTACATAATAATTCCTTTGAAATGTTTAGCTGATTCACTAAAAGTGGGGAAATTCGTGGATGGTATACCTACAAGTCCTAGGTAGAGTTAAAATGTAGATTTGATTGTTTTGAATCATACAAATGTAATTCCTGCTCGCTACAGCAATCAAATGATATTAATTTACATTTATTTTAGTCGTCTGGAGTTGGATAAAGAAAGGTCAGCTTTAATGCATTGGTCACGTCACTGTTATAAAATTTTCATTAATAACATTGGTGGCTACTCTACTTTGCAAGTATTTTTACGTAAACTCACTGCATTTTTTTCATTTTAGGCCAAATTCGTCGTCATTTGATGTAAGTTTATTGAAGATGAAATGAAATTATTGCGAAATAGGAATGTTTATTTTTCTTTGAATGATCATGATTATTAAAGTAGTGTGTTGTTGTAAATTGTATTTATGTACAATCACGACAGTATAATCACGACATATTTCTCGTGATTTCGTACTCCAATCCTTCATCACTTTACGTGGCACATATCGGAAGGTCTAAATATCTTTTTGCTCAATATTTGTTCAATACAGCAAAAAAGTTCCAACCCTGTATCTCGTACGACCAGCATGACCACTAGTAAGGTACAAACTACGTCACGTGATCATCATTTTGAGTTTTCCGTTCGTTTTTATGAAACTTGTATAAATGTTAAAAATTACCCGCAAGAACAAAAAGTTTCTTTTGACGTTTTGATTTTTGAGAATCCAGTCACTCCACTTCTTCTGAAATGTTAACGAACCTAAAGTGAGTTAAAAATTTTGTTTTTAATTTTTAATACACAAACATTTAACAATGACTAAACTTCATAGACATTGAGAGTAAATAGTTAAAATTTTTCGTACATACCATAAATGATCAGTTAATGCATGACAGATGCTAAAAACATTTCGTGTTAAAAAAAACATTTGCCCAACATTCGTGTCAAAAAAACATTTGACCAGCTTTAAATTCTAAATATAACCATTTAGTATGAAATCATAATTCATTTGAAGTAACATTTCTTTAGATAAATTATATATATTTACTAAATGTCTGTATTTAGATTTACTTGACATACGTGGCTCAACGTTTCATCAATCTTTGACAGCAAAAAATCTTTTTTCCACTCAAGTACTGGTTGCCCTTTGCTTATTAATAAAATTATTTAAAACATCGGGCATAGATTATCGAATAATCTAAGGAATGAATAGAAATGTTCAATTTGGAGAAATGACTTATTATAGAAAAATGAAGCTCGTGTAAGACCTAGTGGCCGATCGAAAACAACAGAAGTTTTCATTCCTGGTATAACAAAGTGAGTCAATGTTTTTGTTTTTAGTTTTGTTGCTTGCTAAGTTCTAGTTCAATCTCATTTATTTATAGTTTTTGTTGTTTGCAAACATATGGCTCAATCTCGTTTGTTTATGTTGTTTTTGTTTGCATTTTGCTTGTTTTTGATTATGTTTTT
This sequence comes from Xenia sp. Carnegie-2017, assembly GCF_021976095.1. Taxonomy (NCBI): domain Eukaryota; kingdom Metazoa; phylum Cnidaria; class Anthozoa; order Malacalcyonacea; family Xeniidae; genus Xenia; species Xenia sp. Carnegie-2017. Next base: position 1,390,854 of record NW_025813485.1, on the reverse strand, counting down.
TTTTTATAGAAATGACAAATTTTTAGATCGTATAACAGAACCTCCTCAAATTGAGAGTGGTAAGTAATATGTGAAATTTCAAGGATCAATAAAGAATCTTGTCATTATTATTTAAAGAATATGATTTCACTCTTTGGCAGTATTTCGGCAGTAATTGTTTTGACGTTCTTTAAGTTTATGTATTTGTTAGAAACAATTTTCTGATTGTTACATGTTCAGGCTATAAATTTAATCACAAAGTTGTGTAGAAGTAACCAAAATGTATTTCAAATTAATGTATTTTACTTTTTATGTTACGTGGAAAGATGATGAAGAGGTGAGCATGATTTTGTGTTGATATGTTTCATAGACAATAAATTTGGATGATTTTTTACTTTCTTCATTTAAATCTTGTTGAATGTTCATCTTTTAGGATTCTGACTTAGAAATACCCACAGAAATACCGAATTTAAAAGACGTGATTGATGCGAAGGTGTGTGTGATGATTGTAACGATTGCATGTGCTAGTGTAACTCATTGCTAGTGTAACTCACTGCTAGTGTAACTCATTGCTAGTGTAACTCACTGCTAGTGTAACTCACTGCTAGTGTAACTCATTGCTAGTGTAACTCATTGCTAGTGTAACTCATTGCTAGTGTAACTCGTTGCTAGTGTAACTCATTGCTAGTGTAACTCATTGCTATTGTAACTCATTGCTAGTGCGTGTATTATGTACGTACGACGACTCAAAATTGGATTTCATTTCAGCTTTACAAAACATTGAATAGCAAAAGCCGAAAAAGACTTGAAATCATTAATGGTATAAATTTGTATGAATATTTTTTTGTAAATGAAAATGTTGTGTTTGAAATGTTTAGGTTGATATTTTGTTACGTAAATTTGTTAAACCTATTTAGAGCTTGTGTACACGGAGAGAACCCACGTTAGAACTCTGAAAGTCTTGCACAAAGTACGAAAAATTTACTTATCGGCAAAATAATATTTATACATGTCTTAGAAACAGTCTGTACAGCAATGTGCCCTCCTGTTATTACAAGAGTGCAATGGTGACTCCTGCACTTGTAAACAAGACGGAGGGTTACATATTTTTGGAATTGTACTGTAGCCCCCAGGCTATAAAAAATACACAATAAACACTGTTTTTGTAACTCTTTAAGCTAATTATAAAAATGTATTCAAAATGTTGTAGGTTTTTTACAAACCTTGGTTAAAAGCTAAGATCGAATATGAAACTGTGGGAAAACTTCTTTTTCCCAATCTTGAAGAATTAATTAAGATACACAGTAAGTTTTGTATTTATGTATTTCTATCGAGTATTAAGCATTTTGTTTTCATGATAACTGTGAATGAATGGGATATGTTTGTTGTAATGAAATAACTTAACTGAACAAGTTTACGATAATTTTCTTCTTTTTTTTAGAGTCCCTTGTACAGGCGATGTTAGATAAACGGGGAGAAGATGGCTATGTTAATGAGATTGGTGATGTCTTATTAAATAGGGTAATGTTGTTTTTTATTTAAATAGAACAAGAGACATTTGTCTTGACGAGTTATTTTCGTTTTTAGTTTGATGACCAGCCTGGAGAGGAAGCAAAAGAAGCGTTTGCTAAATTTTGTCAAGGACAGAATAACGCACTGGAACTTATAAAGGTTGGTTTATTTGTTATGGTTGTTGTTTGCTGCTCAAGTAACAGTTGTTGGCTGTACATTTTGTAGTTGTTTACTCTCATGTTGCAAATGCTTACTGTCGTATTGCAATTGTTTACTGTCATGTTGCAGTAGTTACTGTAATGTTGCAGTAGTTACTGTAATGTTGCAGTTGTTACTGTAATGTTGCAGTCGTTTACTCTCATGTTGCAGTTGTTTACTGTAATGTTGCAGTTGTTTACTCTCATGTTGCAGTTGTTTACTGTAATGTTGCAGTTGTTTACTCTCATGTTGCAGTTGTTTACTGTAATGTTGCAGTCGTTTACTCTCATGTTGCAGTTGTTTACTGTAATGTTGCAGTTGTTTACTCTCATGTTGCAGTTGCTTACTGTAAATGTAACTTTTGTTTACTGTAAATGTAACTGTTGTTTACTGTAAATGTAACTGTTGTTTACTTTATTTTTATATTGTGTTTTATCGTCTACTCTTCAGTTTGATTTACTTGTTTGTCATAAACAATAATTTATACTATCCAGGATACGCTTGTGTACTGACAACATTGTCTATTGATTTGATATAAATTGATGTATATTGGCCGTCTTCATCAGTATGTTTTACTCTTAATTTAAAAGATAATGAAAATGGATCTTGTCATTTTCAGGCCAAACAAAAGGAAAAAAGAAAACTGGATGAATTTATTCAGGTATTTGCATAGGAAAGCTGAATGTGCTTTTTTTTGAGGAAATAAATGGCAATTTTTTATTAATTTCTAGCAATGCGAAAGTAATCCTTTGTGTCGAAAACTTGCCCTTCAAGGAATTATTTCAAGCAGTTATCAACGTCTTACTAAATATCCACTGTTCTTGGATAGTCTTCTCAAGGCAACTCCAAGTAATAAAATGCTTTAGACAAACCTGCGATTGTCACAGAATTATTCTTTCCTTCAAAACATTTGTGAGATCGAGCAAAACCAGGAAATTCTTGTTTTCTAGAGAGGAAATTTTTTCTCATTATAGTATTTCTACAAAAGTTTTTTGTTTACTGTAATTTCACGTCTTCGTAAACATAAAAATATTGAAAGTTTTTTAAACGAATTCCAAATTACTTTTGTTTTATTTAACATTTAGGCAGCAATTCTGATCACCCTCGACTGGTAAAAGCCATTAAGATTTGCAAGGTAAAACAGACTATCATATTTTTTTTGAATATCTCAGTAGGTCTTTACTAGACCGTGGACAAAATAGTTAAAAAGTGCTTAGAAATTGACTTTCATTACTCGCATCTAGAAACTAATTATTTCTTTCATGTTGTCATTAAAATAATGCAAACGTCTGTAGTTAACGTGACATCAAGCGATAAGTTTGTACAATAAGCAGAAAGTCATCGATAGTTATCAAAACAAAAAAATTTCCAAACGTAAAAATTTCTTTTTACCACTAGATACGTAGACAAGCATATAAAGAGTAGAAAAGTATAATACAAATTTCTTTTTACCACTAGATACGTAGACAAGTATATAATGAGTAGAAAAGTATAATACAAATTTCTTTTTACCACTAGATACGTAGACAAGCATATAAAGAGTAGAAAAGTATAATACAAACTTCTTTTTACCACTAGATACGTAGACAAGTATATAATGAGTAGAAAAGTATAATACAGCACTCGTTATTGAAGTAACGATGAATTTTTTTTACAAGAATGCGACTCACTTTTTTAAATCTTGTCTTATACCATAGATAGACCTGTCAACTCCCTTGATTTATCAAGTGTCACCTGAATTTTAAAAAATAGTACCAGATTTGCAATCACTTTCGCCGATTTATTTTTTATAACATGTTGATAGTGAAATGATTTTCAGCAAACGAAGTCTGTGTGAGGGTTAGATTTAGAATTGATTGAGAGTTGTGTACACCAACGCATTAACAAGCTGAAAATCTTGGTGGTGAAGAATTATGTAAAAGCAACAGAAAGAGGAAGGCCTAACACGGATTTCTTTGTCATTATAAGAAACTCCGTGTAAAATTTGAATGCTTAACATAAAATATGCTGCATATTTGTTGCACATTAAATGGTGAAGTAAACTATTTACAAATCTTATACTCTTACGTATATCTGATGGTTAAGAGAATTTATAAAAGTGCAAATTTTTTGGTTTTGACAACTATGGATAACGTCTTATTCACACTTATCGCACACTTATCGCTTGGATCATGTTGATTACTTGGGTTGGCATTATTTGCTATGGCATTATGAAAGAAATCAGTTTCTCTATGTGTGCAACGAAAGTTGTTTTTCTGAGCACATTGATCCACGTCATACAATGCAACTTAACTTCTGTAGGGGACTTTGTTCACAAAACGTCTTTACTTACGAACTGAAATCTTATTTTAAATCATACATTATTTTTTCATTACTCAATCAATGTATTCCATTAAATTTTTAAACATCATTGTTTTAAATACACAAGAATTGACTTTGCGAAATACATATTTTTGTAGCAAATTCTAGAATATGTCAATCAAGCGGTAAAAGATTACGAAGATCAGCAGGTTTTGATTTTGGTTACTATTAATAATGAATAGTTCATGAGTACACACTGATGAACAGTGATGGTGATCTGCCATTTTATAACACCGAAGTAATGTTTGCATTGTATGAATGTATGTATTCCTTGCAGCATTTGGCCGAATTAAGTAAAAAAATTGACAAGTCACCTCTGGAAAAATCAAACCATAAAGCAGCGGAAGAGTTCAAGGTATGAGAGAAGTGTGGAAAGAAAATTATGACTGAAAAACAATCTAAAAGTTTTGTATTTTTTTTGTAGAATTTAGATCTGACAAAGCATAAATTATTATTTGATGGACCTTTAACTTGGAGAATGAGTCAAAGCAAATATATTGGTATGACACTTGATTATATTAGTGTGCACCTAGGAAGGACTGTTGGTTTTGGTATTGACTGTGGTTTTGACGTACTTAGCAGTAGCTACGTCATCTTCAGATTCAAATGTCAATACAAACATTATCATACTTTGTCAGAACTGCATTTACAACGACTTTTTCTATATGTGATAAAATTTTCTTGATCTATTTGACAAATTAAACATTGTTTAAGGCGACGTAGCCGACTTATCAACTTAAGTTCTCGTGAAATTTTAGGCAACTATTTGTCAATTTTTGAAAACTTTATGGCAAGTGATCATGAACTTTTTCATCTTACATTGTTCGTTAAAAAAATTATAAAAAGGAGTGGAATAGAGTGTTAACAGAAAATGATGTCAAAACTCAAAAATTAAGTATTTGGCGCTTAATAGATAAATTATATTTCCTATGAACGTTTACATACGTATATGCAATTTATTGCCACGCAATTAGTGTAAATGTTATTTCTCTGTAGATTTACACGCTATTTAAATGCTATTTCTCTGTAGATTTACACGCTATGTAAATGTTATTTCTCTGTAGATTTACATGCTATCCTGCTTGAAGATCTTCTCGTATTGTTGCAAAAACAGGATGACAAATATGTTTTGAAATGTCAGAGTATGAAAAGTTATCAAGACAATAAAGTAAGCCATTCGTGATGATAAAGTAAGGGATTCATGATTATAAAGGAAGAGATTCAAGACAATGATCCCTTACTTTAATATTGTGATATATGACCTATGTTTTATCCCATATCCCTGATTTTAGCTGCTTTAATTTGGAAATACTTGTGTCATATAAAAAAAAACACGAAACTAAACTACAAGCCTTAATTACAACAATCAAAATGTACAATTTTTGTAATTTAAGATTCTTCGATATAATTTCAGACTACACATAGTCCTGTTTTAAAGCTTTCCACTGTGTTGACAAGAAATGTTGCAACAGGTAAAACATATTTAAATTGCTTCTATTTTCTTGCTTATGTTTGTTGTGTTTTTGTAAACTATCAAGACTTTATGGTCGTCGGTATTACTTCCCGCTCATGATCAAATATTGAATAGTGACGTTTGTGACGTCATAGGGACTGTATATGACGTCAGAGGCAGAGTGTCAATCATCATACATTACGATCGTTCATATGATCCGTAAAAGTCAAGAAAAACTAATAAATAATAATTGAAAGTGTTCGGCTGAATTAAAAATAAAACTGTCGCTTTATTATTAAATTCAATGAATTCAATCACGTGTCTGTTTTTACGCTAGTCTTATTGGAAGCACATTTACCAATCACGTGTTTGTTATGTACCAAATTAAGCCAGCTTTACGCAAGGGTACTTGTAACATACAAAATATTAACGAATATGTTTTCCTTAAACATGACCCCCCATGCTCTAAACTTTCTCGTTACGTACTGCCCTGTGAAATTATCCAAGTCAGCATAAAATACCGTGAAACGTGAAAATATACAAACGCAATGCATGATGGTTAAATTGCACTCTTTTGAATTTTTATAAATGAACATTGCAATTTGATCTAAAAATAAGCCACCTTACGATTGGAAATTCTTTTTGTTTATAGATAAGAAAGCGTTTTTCATTGTTGGTACGTCGGACAAAGGTCCACAGATTTACGAATTAGTTGCAGCAACCATAGAAAAGAGAAGACAGTAAGAAATCTTGTCATATTTTACACGTGACTGTCAACTACCAATCAATGATTTTCTCATGTCTGTACGTTGTTGACTTTTCTTTGTATTCTCGATATTTAGATGGTTCAAAGTTATTACTGAAGCAATTGAAACATGCAAAGGCAAAGGTAAACGGGAACCTCAAATATTGTGTAACATTCCAAATAATATTCTTATTTGGTAACTATACATTCAAAAACATTGGTGATGTTTTTTAGGTTACATCTTTATTCTTTGCATGTACCATCAATTTTCTCTTACGTCACTTGTTGTTATCAATGTAACCCCACTTAAACACACTTTATATTCACCATCTATGTTGTCTTACGTGATTCTTCGTCATTAATGTAACAACTTTAACGCATAGGTATCTTCATCATTTACGCTTTTTATGGCCATTTATAAAAATAACACGATTGATGTCTTGTTTTGTTTTATCTTTGCTTAAGTAAGAATTTCATTTTTGTCAACGAGGTATTGATTTCTTAGAACGAGGACGGCGAAATGCAGTTGTCGTAACTACAGATTCATTAAAAGATATGGATGATGTTCCGGAGCAAGAGAAAGAAGAATTCGAGACAAAAGAGAAAAATGACTTGGGTAGCGAAAAGAAAGAAGGAGAGAAAGAAAGCATTGACTCAGAGGAAAAGGAGAAAGATTCAGAAGAATCGAAAGAAGTTTCATCAAAGGTAAAATATCTTTAGCGCATTTTAAATGTGTTATAACAAGTAATATGTTAGCGCCTATAGTATTATAAAACAATTGAATAGGGTATTAAAAGACTTTTTTGAATATGCGTCTTATATTGTCACTTGACTCTGAAGATAATGATCACTAGGGTTGTTCAAACGTCAGTCAACACTAACAGTTTTTCTCAGGACTTTACTAACCTGGACGATCTACATGTACAAAAATTTATGCGTCTTATATTTGAAATAATTTCATGTTTTATTCTACAGGATAACCTGACTATGAATGTCCCCACTCAAAAAGTTGAAGAATTTAAACATCAACAGAGTATTGAGCCACCAAATTCAGGTACTTGTATTACGTGTGAGGTTCTAATTGTATCCTGCGTTGTACTCAGATTGTCGTATCTGTTGTATCCTTATTGCATCCATATTTGTATCCTTATTTTTATCTGTATCATTTTTATAATTGAATCCTTATTGTATCCATGTTGTTTCAGAATCGTATCCAGTGGCATAGCCAGTCTACAAGTTTGGTTGTGTTGTGTAAATAACTTTGTCATTATTTATTTCTTAACAAATCTTTTGCTTTTACATTGAATGAACACGACAAAAATATTGACATAGCTTGACCAAACTTGCTTTCTGGCTACGCCACTTATTGAATCCTTATATTTTACCAACAATTAATGTTCTCTTGTCAACTGTATCCATATTTGTTTATATAATAACTTTGAAAGCTCATTCAAAAGCTCTACTATAATTTATAATTATATCAGCTAAGCAGACATACATAATATGAATGTAATATTGAATTCATATTATGATTCTCTGATAATGGCTTTACAATAAAGTCATTGAGTTATGTTGTCGATGTTGTTAAGTATATTGTTGACGAATCAATATACGTCATTTAGATTACAACTTTCTTAAAAAGATACTTTATTTAAAATAATCTGCTAACGTTTTTTAACTGTTATAGAATATTTGCAGCAAAATTCATTTTAAACCAGTGCAACCTAATTAATGTTTCATTATTTTTTATATTGTTTTATAAACAGCAATAGTTGCAGATGGATCTGATACAGACACTACTGAAAGTCTGAAAAATAATTCACCTGAAGATAGTGTGCGATCATCACGATCCTCTGTGGAAGTAATGGGTACGCAACTATAATCGTTTCAGTTTCACATGCTCAATTTTAACTCCTTGAATTCATGATATTTGTTTTTCTAGAGTTGTTGAAGCAAAAAGATGACGAAATTAGAAAGTTACTGGAGGAAAAATCACGTTTGGTTGAAGAGTTTCAGGTATTACATTGCACATTGTAAGAGAAGTTGGCATTGTAGAATCACCATTCATACTTCAAGAAATGAACAATGTACAACTCGTATGGTAAACGTATAATGTTCACACTTTTCACACAATCCCATAAGTTTACAATATGGTTATAAAATGTCCATAATCAATCTTTATTTTTTCCTTTAGGGATCACATTCTATTGAAAATTTAGTATCTAAGGTAAACATTGACTACGAACGTCTCGACCAACAAAACAATGACTTGCTCTTATGAACTCAATGTTTACAATTGAGCACAAACCATAAAGGCTGAAACACACTGGGCAGTCGCTTCAGTCGCGCGTCCAAAGCGAATTGATGCGCACGCGTCAGTCGCTTGAACGCTAGAAACACACATGCAGCGACCATCGCGACATTTACCGTGGCGTCTATTGAACATGGCGGTAATTTTAGTTTGTTACAAACAGAGATATCACTTAAACTTTTTATTTTGGCCTTTATTATAGCTACTAATATATGAATATTTACTCAGTACAAACTACTATGTGGAGAAAAGAGAACAAGTCAGTTAAAACACGCCAATATGATCATAGCCCATTACGCGTATATCGTGGATGACCTTATTCTTATTTTTGTGCATTAGGGTTCCAGTTTGTAGCTCCTATTGTCCCTATTTGATAAGTCATATAAAAACTGAAAGATTCCAGTGTGAATTCACTATATATTGCCTTCGTTTTCCAAGGTATAATCTATAAATTTCGTATGATGCTTATGACAGGAAATATGATATGCATTTAGGAAGTTAAAATGTATCTATTGGCCAATCAGTGTAAAGCGACTGAAGCGACCAAAGTCAAAAGTTCAACATGTTGAACTTTCAAAGCGACTAGCTGACGCGACTACGCTACTAGCTTAGTAACCACGCAAAGCGGTAGTTTTAGACGCGCGACTAAAGCGACTGCCTAGTGTGTTTCAGCCTTAAAACTTTATGAAAGTGTTAGATGGTTTGTAGATTTAAAGTTAATCCCAAAAGAACGACAGTTAAATTAATAACTTTGTCTGTCTTCCAGGGATCGGTAACAGATACGAATGAAGATGCGAGGTAAATCTTTTTTGCTTTAAATTTTCGTTTCTTGTTCTGTCAGAGCTTGTAACATCCGGTTTTTAACTCCAGCTCTGGCTTCCACACCAGCAAGGGGGGGGTTACCCCTCCAACTATATTCGTTCTTTGTACAATAAAGATACTAATAAAATATATATGTAAATATAAGAGCAATTTTTTCAGTGTGCCCCCCTAAAAAACCTTGCCGGTGTCACTACTTACGGATTAACGAGGTCGTGATACGTTAAACACAAAAAAATACTGCCATTACCAACTGAATGAAAGCATTTATCATCAGGCTACAAAAACTGTGAAATGCCAAAAAATGAATAAGTAACTTATAGTACCACTGACATCGGTAACCAAAGACAGGTCTACTACTTTTTTTCATATGATTTACGAGGTTATTTTTTAACTTTGCAGAAGTCTTGTTGTTGAATCAATACTAGAAGGTATATTATCTTACACTTTATGTACTTTTTGTTTTTGAATTTCTTTTCAAGTAACCAAGTTGTTGTTATATTTCAGCCAACCATATAACTGCCGCTGTTACTAGCATTTTAAGCCCAAGCGAAAGATCACAAAATAACGAAGAAAATCCTTTACCTCCTCAGGTAATCTATTTTCACATTTTTTTTCAAATTTGATTGGTATCTCTTAAATTACTAGATTTAATTAATCCACGGCTGTTTCAAACATGGATGTTGTGGTACTTTCCATCAAAATGAATTACGAAAGAAAGTACATGGATGATTTTGAAACTTATCCATATTTCATCACCAGTAGCAATTTACATAAAATACTTAGAAATTTTTGATTTTGTCGATCCCGTAGGATTGAATCGAAATTCAATCCATTCCATATCATTGATATCTTTATGTGTTCAAGATGTAGCATTAACTCATCTTATTTTTAAAATGTCCTATTTACTTAGGAAAACTGTTAAGTTTGTACTTAATCGTAGCCTGGAGAGTTTAAATTATGACAAATTACAGATTTTTGAACTACTAACTTTTAAATGAACTACCAACGTTATTGGCTAGTAGCACAACTTCTAAATGAAAGTGAATTTAAAAACATATGTTTCATGTAAAGCCATGAACAATGAACACATTAAAACACTGGAGGTTCCTTTAAATACTAGCCGTCATTCTTCAAATATCAACATAAGTTAATGGCAATCGATAAAGACCTAACAAAATATTATATAGCAAGAACAAAAAACACGACTCGAATGAAGCAATGTTTTATTGACTTACCAATACGTTTTAACACTTCAGTACAGTCTGCTGTTAATAAAAATCTTCGACAAGTCATGATCTTTTATAAACATCTTTGTTTTACAACTTATTTGTTTACACTTTTGTCTCTTATCGCTTATTTTTTTTAAGGGAGGGAAGGTTTTTAAGATACTTTTTCACATGAGTAATGTTCAAATGTGAGAAATGAAGCATGAGACATTCTCGACATGTAAGACGCTGAATTTATCAAATAAATTTACTGTCCATGAAAAAGTGGGCAGTTTGGCCTCGCCCCTCTCCCTGCTTTGCGGTTTATGTAGTGTATATTTTTATAATAGAAAACTTATGAATTGCAGCTAATAACTAGTTGAAGAACAAATGCGCTATTTAATGTTTATCAATGTTTATTATAGCAACAATTGGCAACATCGACTGCCAAACTGAATGAATGTCTCACGAAATTATTAGTGAGTAAAAGCTTTTTTACTTATAACGTGAATCCAATAAATGCCAATTTTAATTCTAAAAAATAACGTTAACTTTTCATGAATACTTGAAAACAAGAAAAGTCAACTGTTAGAAACTGTTTTTAAATATTTTTCCGTTTTGTTTTAATTTAGAACGTCATTAGTGAGAGAGACATCAACCGCGAAAGGTAAGGATACTTGTAAAAGTATTTTAAATAAACTGGTTGAACTCGAACAGTTGGTCAAACCGACTGCAGATGATTTCTCAAATACAAGTAAGCCAGTTACTCTGAAAGATAGTTTATCCAATTTATCTCGACTCAACAATTGCCTGAATAGGCTACATATGTTCAGATGATTTCTCTAATAATTGGTAACTGAGCGAGCTTTATATTCCAAACGTAGAGCAAGTAAGTTCAGTTGTTCGTTTTCATGACTACACACTCAAACAATTGATCGATCGGACTGTGGTTTAAAAGATTTAGTTAATATATTCGTACTTGTCTCGGAGTCAAAGGATGTTCTCTTTTTTGTTTTTATTTGTAAATGTAAAACCAAAACGTCACTTTTTACACAGGCTCCAATACGACTTACAGCAATATCAGGGAAGGGCACATAAACTCGAGCAACAACGATCAAATTCTCCAAGAGGTTTACATCTGTCACATTCTGACGAAACATTTTATCCAAACTATGATGGACATGGTACTGAAAAACAAAGAGAATTTGATTATTGTTCATGTTTTAATGCGTATTTTTTGTTTATAGGAAACTGGGAATCCTTAACTGACAGATTAGCGTTGCCCAATAACCATAATGTAAGTTGACAATCATAATGCTTGCATTTTATTTTTGTTGATTGTAGGACATGACGTGAGGTCTTTTGTCAGAAAGCATTTAAGATTATGATCCATGTTTTTAATTTTTTATTTTACTTTTTGCTTAACTGTGTAGGATATACCAAGACAGTTAAGAACTTCCTCATTCAGTGGATGTAGTGAAAGCAGTAGAAGTAGTCATGGAAGTATAAACAACTCCTTGGTAAGTGTGTGGAAAATTAAGAAATCTGATGGATGTTATCACACAATCTCACCATAAATAAATATTTAAGGCACGAAGATTTTGATGTTAGTTCATATTTTTTCAGGCTCTTGGAGATTTTACTGATCAACTAGAAGTATGACATCACGATATTTCCTAACTATCTAATGCTACGTGGTTTTCGTTGGTTTCAGGCCCCTACGTAGCGACAATCTACATGTATTTTGTGTTAAAGATATTTTTACATATTGATTGTTGTGAGCTTTGACTATTTCACAATTATTAGTATGTCTATGTTTTACATTTTCCTATCTGGAAAACAAGTTTGAGTAAGTAAACAATTTATTTAAGTATTTAAACCAACATATAAATTCTGACATCTGTAAGAAAATGGACTAAAAACTCAGACTGAAAAAAATATTGGCAATTTTCAAAAACCAAAATGTTCAGGTTGTAGACAACCTGTTAATATTTCCACACAATATTCAGTCATCATATTCTATGTCAGTGAAGTAATTGCTTGTGGTTTGATGATGTAGAAATTTTATGTTTGGTTAATTTCCATAGCAACGGTCAAATGTGATGACCATTATTATACGATCAATTTGCACCAGTCAGTAAATCATCAAGCAAAATTTTATCTCTTTGATTTTTGCTTTATTTTTATTGACTAAATGTATTTTACTATTCTTGGAACATGAAAGAACAATGATAATTTGTTGTGTGTCGTTGTACAGTTCACTATAGCGTGTATAGAACAATTTTGTAATTCAATACTAGAAAATGTACAGGAATATGTTGACTTGTGTTGACAAATAAATTTTCAATAGCTTATTTCTTTGCTAGCTGCCTGTTGTGTTTTTTTGTGAATTAAACGTATTTTATCTCTGTCCTATGAAATGACAACATTAATATTGACGATATTTCAAAAAGTCGTCATTTCATAAAAGTCATGTGATCGTGTAATCATTTCGTCAAATGTTGTCAATGTGTTATGTAGAGATTGTAGTCATTTAAAAATCGTTTTTTCATAACAGATGTAAGGTTCGAACCGCATCTGACACTCGCACAAATACAAAAATTCTTTCAAAATACCTACCAAAATATCCGAGATTTAAACGCACTGACTGGTCGAGTGTGTAGAGTGAGGTTTCTCAGGTTGTGATGTGGGGCTCCAATCCTTCGAGGGTCAGTCGGTTGTTGTTGGGCTTGGTGTGTTAAGCATAAGACTTGCAATAAACGAGTACCGTGAATGTCAGGGGCAAAGTAAGGGTAGATAATTGTGTACACAAGTTGTATGGCAACTCTATTGTTGGTTTTACGAGAATGGAATGCGACACTTATATTCTATATTTTCGACACTTATATTCTATATTATCCTATATTTTCGGAAAAAATTCGCAAAGAGAAAAAGAAAAGGGAGTCCGTTGCAAGAATTATGCCCTAAAAAAACAAAGGCCTAGTTTAGACGTCGAACTCTACATGAACTTTACATGAACCAAATGCATATAAAACAAAAGATAATGAGGGAGTTCATCTCATTTTCTTTTTTCTTTAAATCATTCAGTTCATGTAAAGTTCGAGGTCTAAACTATGTCTAAGTCTTTTGATCAAATTTTTTTATGACTTTCCAGAGGAAGTCATATTTTTCTAGTCAGGAAACAGAGGGAAAACCGAACGCTCTTTTACATCCCCTCCTAACCTCAACCTTGCACTCAATCCTCAATCTACAACCCGAACTGACGACGACATCCGGACGAACCAAGGACCTCGTGCATTGGAGGTCAGACAAAGCCTCACCAACGAATACTAGTAGTTTCCTGGCATCTTTGCCCTTTTTCTCAACTTTGAAGTAGAAATACACAAGGCGGTCTTGAACCTTGAAGGTGCAATTGCATTAGCCATGACTACCTTTAGTTATGTACGTATTATTGAACTACAAAAAGCTAATAAGAATGAAGCGGCTTTAAACCCGAGAAGGAGTGATCACCAAACCGTCATCTGCACCACAGCCAAGCAAGAGAGATGTGATGACTATAAACACATATCAAGTGCTTCGACTAAACAGCATTTGCCTTTCATCACATAAGGCTTTAGTTTATTACTTGTTTTGAAATTATGCCTTCGACGGCATCATACCAATAGTAGATTTCTAAAGGCAAGAGCTTGCTCATCGCACTCTAAGCAATAAATACTTTACAGCTTTACCATGAAGAAACAAGAGGAAAAAAGTATGTCCAATAGCATCCATTGACATGTGGTGAATTTGGGTCATGACGCGCATGTCCTTAATCATGAAGAGAATCGTGAAAAGACTATTTTCGTAGATATTTTTTATGACTTTCCCGTCGTCAATTTAAATGATCGTCATTTCAAACTTTGTGTCTTCGTAGATCATATCAAAGTAATTATTAGTACAAAGTAAAGAATGTACATCTCGTTATTTTAACTTAACGTATTGAATTAGAAAGTATTTTAAAATCCCAGCTTTAGAAAAATTTGTAAAGGAAAAATTTTCTTATCTCTAAAAGGTGAATTGTTTCATAGTAAATCACGGTATCATCACTACTGTGTGATTTTATTTGACTATGTATTGTCATTACTGTATGATTTTATTTGACTATGTATCGTCATTACTGTATGATTTTATTTGACTATGTATCGTCATTACTGTATGATTTTATTTAACTATGTATCGTCATTACTGTATGATTTTATTTGACTATGTATCGTCATTACTGTATGATTTTATTTGACTATGTATCGTCATTACTGTATGATTTTATTTGACTATGTATCGTCATTACTGTATGATTTTATTTGACCATGTATCGTCATTACTGTATGATTTTATTTGACTATGTATCGTCTTATTCGACTTCTCTGTTATGTTCAATCTGTTTCAGTCTATGACTTAAAGGTTATAAGATTGCATTTTTTGGGTGAGTTGAATCTTTTTATTACTGCTTTATAATGATGTGAACAAAAGTCTTTCTTTGTTGCTTGACTTTAAGTCTATTTCATTCTTCAATCCATTATAGTTTGTTGTAAATAAAACAGCACAAATATTTATATGGCAATCAGATGATTCTCAGAACGGTGTGCGTCAGATTGTAAATTACACTTATTCGAAAATCAAGGCAATAGAAATCAATATATTTGATCTCTTTATACTTATGTTATAATGTGGATGGTACATAAGAAATCAATGTACTTGATCTCCTTATACGTATGTCATAGGGAAAATGGTACATAAGAAGTCGACATACAGTCGAGTCTCCCGTAATAATCTTAAGATGTGATTTATCGTATTATTATTTTGTAATTCAGTTTAAAAGAAAAATGCTTGCATCATCAACTGTTTCCAAGTACAGTTTACAATGAGAAAAATTATATTCATGACAATATTCCAGAGTCTGTTTTCATTGGCTTGAAGGATCTGGGACACAAAATAAAAGGATTACGGAGATTCTCTGTCGTTCAAGGAATTTATAGAAATAAATCGGGATACCTGTTCGCAAAATCTGATCCAAGAAAAGGTGGTGTTGATGTTGTTTTGCCGTAACAATAACGTTGATTAATTAAAGACGGAGGAGTGAATAAAGGAGAGATAGTTAAAGAAGCCAAAATCTTAGAGAATCTTTTGCGTGATGTCTTTGATTGAGACTGTGAGACTCGATGCATTCTGTAATAATAATATAAATATCAATTTCTACATAGTAATATTAATAATATTTAGTTTTTTCACGAAATTTGTTTTATAAATGTCATTTTATACTATTTTTTAGTTAACGTGTTGACCTCAAGAAAAACATATTAAACTGCTCAAAAATAATAATAACATATATTTGCTTGTAATTTTTCAAATAGCATCCTTCGTGTTCTAGTTAATTTGTTTACTTAGTGATGCTTCACTATGTTAGATACAAAAATGTAGACAAAAGAGGTAGACAAGTAGACAAAAATTTAGATAAGTGGCATTTGTTCACCAGTGGGCTATAAATGGAACAGAAATGCTACTGTAAATATTGTGTTGACAGTCGGCGGTAGGCAGGGACAATGGGTGCAACATTTTATTAATAATCTTGAAGAGATATATCAAGAAACCAAAGATGAATTCCTAAATGTTATCATTATCCATTTTCACACTAAAGATATCGATATCAAACATGCTTTGGAAAAGAGTCGAATACGCCGATATTTATTGCTCCACATGAAGTCTGATTGGCTATGACTGTGGTGACAAATCCAAATGATATTGGAGTGGTGAAGACTAGGACCTAGTAGATAAAATTTTGGCAGCCGGCCTGGAAATCGAACGTTTGAAGGTGCTCAACTTTTTTCATTTTTATCATACAAAAAAGGGAATGTGGAAAGATTCGGAACAAAAGTTGCCATGAAAATTTATTGTCGCATGGAGATTGAAAATTCTTTAAAAGGAGCGACATATAATACCGGCTGATAGTTGAATAAAAAAATAAAAAATACATTGTAATAATATTTTTCTATCCGATTCATTCCTTTGCTGTGTGCAAAACTAGCTGGTCAGCCTTCATTTACCACTGAAGACCTTTGTATAATTTCAATGTCTGTCACTACGCAAAGCCCACAGGTGCATGAAATATTGTTAGCTACGTTGATTCAAGAACAAAAGATTTTCCTCCATTGGAAATGTAATGCACAAGTGAGATTAGCACAGTGATCGGGCTTTGAAATTTTACAATAGTTTAATTGCTAAACGTCGTTTTTATGTACACCTTGTAGAATGCTAATTAAAAGAAATCAAAGTGTTAACTTGTATTTGTTCCCCAAGGAGACTTAAATGTTTGGGATTTGCTATTTGCTGTAGCTGAAGTATACGTTTTTATTCATATTGTATTAAATTGCATTTACCGCTCTATGGGGATTAATTCTAAGTGATGATCATGCAAATTCTAAATTTCAGCTGATTTCACAATGTACAATTGACGACACACCTAGTAAATGACCAATTAGAACACAACAGTTTAGGACACACCTAGTTAATGACCAATAACAACACAACACGTTTACAACATACCTAGTCACTGACCAATCAGAATACAACAGGTTCGTAAAACTTGGGCCATAGTCTAAGACTCAGAACGTGCCGTTTGAACGTGAAAGTCGGTAGTTGCACGAAGAACAGTTAGCCGAAGTCGAAATTATTCCATAGTGAAATATCTCTTGGAGTGCTTTGAAAAAATGTTCAGGTAAATGTCTTGTTTCATGTTCTTTTGCTTTGAGTAAACATTAAATTGGGACACTACATGTGATGTTCATTAATGCAAAGTGCAGTGTGGCCTTTCCATAAAGTTTTCGTCTTAGTAACTTTTGTTTCCTCTATGCTTGATTTTAGACATGGACATTCTTCTCTTAAACGACAAATAGTCATAAAATGAGATTGAGAAACAACGAACAAATGTTGGTGTATTCACCATGATCGTGAACTCTACAATTAAAGAAAGTGGTTATTGTTCACAGCGGTTGAAGAGAATTGTGGCTGTTGTCGACCATTTCCTTCTTCCCTTGAACTACATTACGAGTGAATAAAATGTTCAATGTAAGTATGTTATCAATGTTTTTCATTTATGGAAGTATAGTGTGAACTGACATTGGCTTCGATTATCCTATATAGAAACCTTCTGATCAAGAATGGACAATATACGTACTTTAATGAAATCCTCTGAACGATGATCAAGAATGGACAATATACTTTAATGAAGACCTCTGAACGATGATCAAGAATGGACAATATACTTTAATGAAGTCCTCTGAACGATGATCAAGAATGGACAATATACTTTAATGAAGTCTTCTGAACAATGATGATGAATGAACAATATACTTTGATGAAATTGAAAAATACGTGACTTCTAATGTCCTAAAGACCATCTCTACAAAGAATGCAAACACTAAACACTATTCTGGAGCAATGCATCCATCAACCTAACGCCTGTTTCCATGGACAAGTCAATACTATGACCTTTTCAAAAACATTTTCTTGGGCATTTTCCTGCTAAGATCACGACTGGTCAATCAATGGCAATGATGGATAAAACCACGCTGCTGTCGAACGCCCAAATTTCAACATCATTTAATTGAAAATTTTTGTAATAAAAACATGGATTTCTTTAACATGAAAATAAAAAACCTAAAAATCCTAATTTTCCGACTGGCTGTAGATATCACCGATTTAATGCCGTAGACGACATGCACAGTTGCAAGAAATGGCCAACCTTGTTTCTGTGCTTGCCATCGTCGACATAAAAGTGGTGATGTTTGTCAGGTAGCCTGAGAATTGGATACGATGGTTTCACCATCAACGTTCTGAATTCTTCAAAAAATTATTTTGGGCTTTTTTTGTGGCTGTCCTTGCTCAACATCCGATCGTTTCGTCTTCTTAATTGGCATGGATTTGTCATTAATCGTAGTCTGTCGTCGAACTACCAAGGATTCGTCGAAAACCGTAAGTTTAATAATAATAAGCCTTTTATTTAGTTAGGCCTGTTAACAGGTTTCTAATATAATTCGGGCAGTAGCCACAACAAATCCTGGTGTTCAGTATATTCCACTGTAAGGCTATTTTTATAATGCAGGAATGCAAATAATATATATTTAAAGAAATTTACATCTGCATTTTTAAAAATAGTCTTAAGAGGTAATAAAAGTGTTCTTTGGGTTTAAATAATCCAATAGTTTTTATCGGTGCTGTATTAATTCTTTTTAAAATTTGTGTCTTAGTAAGCGTGAATTTGTATCAATTACTTTAAGTCTGTGACTGGCATGCAACAATTGTGTTGTTCTATATAATTTACCTTCGAAAAACCTCTGTGTGAATATACTGCTTTAAGGAGCTACGCATGATCGCAGCGTTGGTTGCCTCGCAGAAGGATAGACAGGACCATAGCTCAGAATCGGAAATGCAAGTGAAGTTTGGCCCAAGGAAGGCAACTTCAACTTGGGGTTAGTGGGTACAAATGGTACCTTAGCGTAGAGGATGCAAATTGCATCTGTAAGAAGACCTTTGAAGACTGGATCAAGCGAGCAAGGCCTATTGAAGACCAAAGGAAGATCGTGGTTTTGGGGGAAAGAAAAATATCTCTCCCCTAGTACGGTAAGAGCATGCAGTCGTTGTAGTTGGCCAATTTCATGAACGGCTTTCTACATTGACTATTAAGGCACTCCTGCATGGATCCCCTATAATGCATGAGTAGTTCAACCCACCTCGGTTGGAGGTCGCCCGTAGGTGCAACATGCACTAGGTTAGGTTAAGTTAAGGGCATGATGGGTTACCTCCATCACGGGGCATTCCTTTTCAGGGCGGAATTCCGGTGTCATGCGCAGGTAGGAAGTTTAGATAGCTTAGGCATGTGCTGTAGTTGCGGCGGGTAGTTGCTACGCTCAGGTAATGATTGTGGGGTTTAGTACCTTTTAAAGGATAAACCTCACTATCAAGAGAAATGAGTGAATTTTAAATGCTTGGAAGAAAACTTTCAATCTTGTCACTCATTCCTAAATCGACAAATAGATACTCGAGAAAAGTATTTATTTGTTAAGACATTTACAGTTTAGGGGCGGCGTGGCGATTACTGTAAATGTGTAAATGGACATCTTGTTTTCTTTTAAAGAAAACTTCATTCCTGGGAATTTCAATGCTGCAAGCCACAGCGAAAGCGGGCCTAAAAATAAATTAACACACCAGGTCTAAGTATGCGGAATGCCTTCATAATAATCAATAAGAATACCCAGTTTTAATAAAAGTACATTGTTTTGTTTTTTATAATGGTTAATATGAAGACAAACCGCAGACCTTGTCACATATTTTACTTAAAAGTTATACAAAGGTTTCCATGTTCACCATTTGCGTTTCTATCAAAGTCAACTATGTGATAATTGTCAAACTAAAACATAACTTAAATCAAGCGCTGCCGGTTGTTTGGTTAAATTATCGTCACTCTTCGATAACCAAACTTAACGTGTGCTTCTTCAAGTGGTTTCAAAAACATTGAATTTCGTCGGACCGTACAAGATACCTTGAAGTACTTTGATCTAATCCATGTCATACAGTCAGCGCTTGCTCCAATTTTAGGCGTTAGTGGCACCGGGCGCGCAAAGCACTGAATTAAACAGTGCAAAATAGGGACGCTTAGGTGGCGCTAGGGACGACTGATTTGGTTATGGATTAGATAAGAAAAACACACGTTGCAAGAAATTCCCATCAAATATATAATTTTCTCAAGCAAAGAAGAAAATTATCCAGTTCAGTGAACGGTTTAGTTTTGCTTTACATATATGTACGTTAAAATGGCGAATTACTTCCGAAACTGTAGTATATCTTTGACTACAAAAAATTTTGGACTTGAAGGTGCGTTTTGAAAAAATTCCACGGTTTTTTCTATTTTTTTGGCTTTTTGCATCGTTTCAAAAGGTATGTAAAGTTTATTGTTTATATACATGGGTCCCCCAGGGCGCGGAACTTCGGCTAAAATCCCTGGTGGTTTTTTCCTGTTCAGTATTCTCCAAATTCTCTTGCCTTTGTGTTCGGTTTTGGTTTATACCGTTCAGGTTTTTCCATTAGGGATTTTTTGTTTCGGTTAAGTCTTTAAAAAAAACAGTGACCTTGGTGTGGGACTAAACTTGTACTACTTGTCATATACAACCATGGAACCAAAAGAAATGCAATTTGAAGGCTATGGATGCGTAGCTGAGCGAACCTAGGGTCTATCAGCTAAAATTTACAGCCATCTTCACTTTCGTTAAAAAACCAGCGTCATGTTTAAGCAATTCTGCATTTTAGGACAGTTTGTTTGGGTGATTTCAGTTTAATCATTTTTTATATTTATTTACTTAACACGTAATGTAAATGTGAAAGTTGAAATTGCATGTATTTGGGGCGTAAAGTTGGATATTTAAGCATTTTAATGTTGAACTGGCAGTATAAAAAAGCTGATAATTGTTTATTGTTTGTGACTTTAAATTGTGAAGTGTAATTGAACGACAAAGCTCTTGACCTGTTTTTTTCTATAACGATCAAGCAATAACTTACCAAATTTGAGCTTCAAAAATTCTACAAAGATCTAATTTTGGAACTATAAAATATCCAAAATATGTTCAATAGCCAAAGTCGTCTAACTTTCCAAGAAAAAAAAAGCTCAACTGTGGTGTATCTTTAAAGAGCGGTACAATTTAGTCTTTGGGTTCAATTCCCAATACACTGTTATTAGTATATCTGACAATTAGCAATTCCCATTGTTATAAATGCAAGATATTGACTTTTTCATGGAAATAAGTTACATCTTTATTCTTTTCTTTGTTTTTAAAGAGTTGAACATCTCAATATGTACACTATTGCAATATAGGAAAGCGTATTTAGGGCTATATATATAAAAAATAAATTTATTTTAAAGATGTGATTTTCTTGACAAATGTGCGTGGTCTGCTTGGAACACTAATATCTTTGACATTCATTTTCACAGATGAAGTCTTTAACAAGTACGAAAATTTGTATTCTTGGCAAATGTCTCGTGATTTTCTTTCTCTATAAATATGTTAAAGTATCTGATGGACTTGGCTTTAGTGTACGAAGTGAATTACAACCTATATATTTTTTTGTAAATATCACATAAATATATCCAGGAATGCTTCATTAAACTTTTGGTTTTCAAAGAATCTATAGAATTGACTATTGATACTTGTCTTAAATTTTTTATGTGCAAGGTACCCATTTACAGTACACTTTAAGATAGATACATTCCAGGTTTATAGCTTCATCTAACTTCTGATAAATTGCAATGTACTTCATGTGACGTAAGTATAGTGACTTCACGTGACCCAAGTATTGACTTCACTTGACGTAAGTAATGACTTCACGTGACGTAAGTATTGAATTGGAAAACTTACGTATGTCAATGCACACTTTTATGTAAGTGCTCCTGCAAATACACTTCCTTCAGTCTTTATCAATTTCTTTTTTTCATTGAGTTTTCTCGCGTTTCATTGGTGTAGCATTAGTATTCCAATGTGAACTGCGAATTTTTATGTTTCAACATGAGCAGTTTGAAATATATATAATATTATGAGACAAATTACATAACGTCTGATTAGCAAATCTGTACGTTTAAAGCTAATAGCTTCTCATAAGGTCTTTCATATTCATATTGTTATAATTGTAAATAAAACTGACCAGTTTACTTTGGTGTGTTGCAACTTATGTAGAAATTGTTAGAAAAGAAGAGAAGAATGCAAAAGAAAAAGTTTGTGTTTGTTGAAAGTTTTTATTGTAAATAGGGTGGAATTTTGCAACTAATGCAAGAACTACAGTCTTTGGCAAGAAAATACGTGAAAATTCATGGACTGTAATCTTTGGCATAAAAATATGTGAAAAATGCATGAACGATAATTCATGTATTTCCACACATTTTCACGCCAAAGACTATTGTCCATGTATTTGCACACATTCTCATGCCAAAGACAATAGTTCATATATTTTCACACATTTTCATGTTAAAGACTATGGTTCATGCTTTTGCACAAATTTTCATGCCAAAGACTATAGTTCATGATTTTGCACATATTTTTAAAACAAAGACTATAGTTCATGTATTTGAACAAATTTTCATGCCAAAGACTATAGTTCATATATTTTCACACATTTTCATGCAAAAGACTATAGTTCACGAACTTTTATGCAAAAGACTATAGATCACGATTTTTCATGCAAAAGACTATAGATCACGATTTTTCATGCAAAAGACTGTAGATCACGATTTTTCATGCAAAAGACTATAGTTCACGAACTTTATGCAAAAGACTATAGATCACGATTTTTCATGCAAAAGACTATAGATCACGATTTTTCATGCAAAAGACTATAGATTGTGATTTTTCATGCAAAAGACTATAGTTCACGAAGTTTCATGCAATAGACTATAGTTCACGAATTTTCATGCAAAAGATTATAGATCAAGAAATTTTCATATAAAAGACTATAGAATAATTATTTTGCATGAAAAATCGTGAATTAGTCTTTTGCATGAAAAATCGAAAATTATAGTCTTTTACATGAAAAATCTTAATTTTAGTCTTTTGCATGAAAAATCGTCAATTATAGTCTTTTACATGAAAAATCGTGAATTATAGTCTTTTACATGAAGAATCGTGAAATTTAGTCTTTTGCATGAAAAATCGTGACTTATAGTCTTTTGCATGAAAAATCGTAAATTATAGTCTTTTGCATGAAAAATCGTGAATTATAGTCTTTAACATGAAAAATCGTGAATTATAGTCTTTTACGTGAAAAATCGTGAATTATAGTCTTTTTCATGAAAAATCGTGAATTATAGTCTTTAACATAAAAAATTCTTAATCTATAATCTTTTGCATGAAAATTCGTGAACTATAGTCTATTGCATGACACTTCGTGAACTATAGTCTTTTGCATGAAAAATCGTGATCTATAGTCTTTTGCATAATAAATCGTGATCTATAGTCTTTTGCATGAAAATTCGTGAACTATATTCTTTTGCATGAAAAAGTGTAAAAATCATGGACTATAATCTTTGGCATGGAAATGTCTGAAAATCATGAACAATAGTCTTTGGCATGAAAAAGTGTGAAAATCATGGACTATAGTCTTCGGCATGAAAATGTGTGAAAATCATGAACAATAGTCTTTGGCATGAAAATGTGTGAAAATCATGAATTATAGTCTTTGGCATGGAAATGTCTGAAAATCATGAACAATAGTCTTTGGCATGAAAAAGTATAAAAAACATGGACTATAGTCTTTGGCATGAAAATGTGTAAAAATCATGAATTAAAGTCTTTGCATGAAAAAGTGCAAAAATCATGGAATATAGTCTTTGGCATGAAAACATGTAAAAATCATGAACTATAGTCTTTGTCATGAAAATATGTGAAAATTATGAACTATAGTGTTTTGGCATGAAATTTTGTGAAAATCATGAACTATAGTCTTTGGCATGAAAATGTGTAAAAATCATGAATTATAGTCTTTGGCATGGAAATGTCTGAAAATCATGAACAATAGTCTTTGGCATGAAAAAGTATAAAAATCATGGACTATAGTCTTTGGCATGAAAATGTGTAAAAATCATGAATTAAAGTCTTTGCATGAAAAAGTGCAAAAATCATGGAATATAGTCTTTGGCATGAAAACATGTAAAAATCATGAACTATAGTCTTTGTCATGAAAATATGTGAAAATTATGAACTATAGTGTTTTGGCATGAAATTTTGTGAAAATCATGAACTATAGTCTTTGGCATGAAAAAGTGTGAAAATCATGGACTATAGTCTTTGGCATGAAAATGTGTGAAAATCATGAATTATAGTCTTTAGCATGGAAATGTCCGAAAATCATGAACAACAGTCTTTGGCATGAAAAAGTTTCAAAATCATGGATTATAGTCTTTGGCATGAAAAAGTGTGAAAATCCTGAATTATAATCTTTGGCATGGAAATGTCTAAAAATCATGAACTATAGAGTTTTGGCATGAAATTTTATGAAAATCATGAGCTATAGTCTTTGGCATGAAAAAGTGTAAAAATCATGGACTATGCTCTTTGGCATGCAAAAGTCTGAAAATCATGAACAATAGTCTTTGGCATGAAAAAGTGTGAAAATCATGGACTATAGTCTTCGGCATGAAAATGTGTGAAAATCATGATAAATAGTCTTTGGCATGAAAAATTGTAAAAATCATGGACTACAGACTTTGGCATGGAAATGTCTGAAAATCATAAACAATAGTCTTTGGCATGAAAAAGTGTGAAAATCATGGACTATAGTCTTTGGCATGGAAATGTCTGAAAATCATGAACAATAGTCTTTGGCATGAAAAATTGTAAAAATCATGGACTACAGACTTTGGCATGGAAATGTCTGAAAATCATGAACAATAGTCTTTGGCATGAAAAAGTGTGAAAATCATGGACTATAGTCTTTGGCATAGAAATGTCTGAAAATCATGAACAATAGTCTTTGGCATGAAAAAGTGTAAAAATCATGGACTATAGTCTTTGGCATGAAAATGTGTGAAAATCATGAATTATTGTCTTTGGCATGGAAATGTCTGAAAATCATGAAATCATGAAAATATGTAAAAATCATGAGCTATAGTCTTTCTCATCAAAATATGTGAAAATCATGAACTATAGTGTTTTGGCATGAAATTTTATTGAAAATCATGAACTATAGTCTTTGGCATGAAAATGTGTAAAAATCATGAATTATATTCTTTGGCATGGAAATGTCTAAAAATAATGAACAATAGTCTTTGGCATGAAAAAGTGTGAAAATCATGTACTATAGTCTTTGGCATGAAAATGTATGAAAATCATGAATTATATTCTTTGGCATGAAAAAGTTTAAAAATCATGGACCATAGACTTTGGCATGAAAAAGTGTAAAATTCATGGACTATAGTCTTTGGCATGGAAATGTCTGAATATCATGAATTATAGTCTTTGGCATGGAAATGTCTACAAATCATGAACAATAGTCTTTGGCATGAAAAAATGTGAAAATCATGAACTATAGTCTTTGGCATGTAAATGTGAGAATATCATGAACTATAGTCTTTGTCATGTAAATGTGTGAAAATCATGAACTATAGTCTTTGGCATGAATAAATGTCAAAATCATGAACAATAGTCTTTGGCATGAAAAAGTGTGAAAATCATGAACAATAGTCTTTGGCATGAAAAAGTGTAAAATCATGGACTATAGTCTTTGGCATATAAATGTCTGAAAATCATGGATTATAGTCTTTGGCATGGAAATGTCTGAAAATCATGAATTAAAGACTTTGCATGAAAAAGTGTAAAAATCATGGACTATAGTCTTTGGCATGGAAATGGCTGAAAATCATGAACAATAGTCTTTGGCATGAAAAAGTATGAAAATCATGGACTATAGTGTTTTGGCATGAAATTTTGTAAAAATCATGGACTATAGACTTTTGCATGGAAATGTCTAAAAATCATGAACTATAGTGTTTTGGCATGAAATTTTGTGAAAATCATGAACTATAGACTTTTGCATGGAAATGTCTGAAAATCATAGACTATTGACTTTTGCATGCAAATGTCTGAAAAATGAATATAATTCACGCATTTTCACAATATTTCACAATTTTGCATACAAAGACTATAATTCACGCATTTTCACAAATTTTCAAAATTTTACACAGAAAGACTATAATTCACACATTTTCACAAATTTTCACAATTTTACACAAAAAGACTATAATTCACGCATTTTCACAAATTTTCACAATTTTTCACAAAAAGACTATAATTCACGCATTTTCACAAATTTTCACTTTTCAAAGACTATAATTCACCATTTTCACAATTTTTCACATTTTCATACAAAGACTATAATTCACTTTTCACAAATTTTCACAATTTTTCCAAAAAGACTATAATTCACGATTTTCCAAATTTTCAAATTTTAAAACAAAGACTATAATTCACGCATTTTCACAAATTTTACAATTTTTCACAAAAGACTATAATTCACGCATTTTCACATTTTCACAATTTTTCACAAAAGACACATTCACGATTTTCAAAAATTTTCAAATTTTTTCACAAAGACTATAATTCACGCATTTTCACAAATTTTCACAATTTTCACAAAAGACTATAATTCACACATTTTCACAAATTTTCACAATTTTTCATTTTCAAAAAGACTATAATTCACAAGATTTTCACAAATTTTCACAATTTTTCACAAAAGACTATAATTCACATTTTCATTTTCACAATTTTCACTTTACAAAAGATTCATAATTCACGTATTTCCTTATTTTCACAATTTTTCACAAAAAGACTATAATTCACACATTTTCACAAATTTTCACAGTTTTTTACAAAAAGACTATAATTCACGCATTTTCACAAATTTTCACAATTTTTCACAAAAAGACTATAATTCACGCATTTTCACAAATTTTCACAATTTTTTAAAAAAAGACTATAATTCACGCATTTTCACAAATTTTCACAATTTTTCACAAAAGACTATAATTCACGCATTTTCACAATTTTCACAATTTTTCATACAAAGACTATAATTCACACATTTTCACAAATTTTCACATTTTTTCAAAAGACTATAATTCATGCATTTTCACAAATTTTCACATTTTTCACAAAAGACTATAATTCACGCATTTTCACAAATTTCACAATTTTTCTCCAAACTACTATTAATTATGCATTTTCACAATTTCACAATTTTTCATACAAAGACTATAATTCACCATTTTCACAAATTTTCACATTTTACAAAAGACTATAATTCACATTTTCACAAATTTTCACAATTTTTCAAAAAGACTATAATCACGCATTTTCACAAATTTTCACAATTTTTCACAAAAGACTATAATTCACGCATTTTACAAATTTTCACAATTTTTACAAAAGACTATAATCTCACATTTTCACAAATTTTCACAATTTTTCACACAAAGACTATAATTCACGCATTTTCACAAATTTCACAATTTTCACAAAAGACTATAATTCACGCATTTTCACAAATTTTCACAATTTTTCACAAAAAGACAATAATTCACGCATTTTCACAAATTTTCACAATTTTTCACAAAAAGACTATAATTCACGCATTTTCACAAATTTTAAAATTTTTCAAAAAAAACTATAATTCACACATTTTCACACATTTTCACAGTTTTTCATACAAAGACTATAATTCACACAATTTCAAAAATTTTCACAATTTTTCACAAAAAGACAATAATTCACGCATTTTCACAAATTTTCACAATTTTTCACATAAAGACTATAATTCACGCATTTTCAACAATTTTCACAATTTTTCACAAAAAGACTATAATTCATCATTTTCACAAATTTTCAAATTTTTCACAAAAAGACTATAATTCATGCATTTTCACAAATTTTCACAATTTTTCACAAAAAGACTATAATTCACGCATTTTCACAATTTTTTCAAATTTTTCACAAAAAGACTATAATTCACGCTTTTCACAATTTTCACAATTTTTCACAAAAGACTATAATTCACGCATTTTCACAATTTTACAATTTTTTCAAAAGACTATATAATCACGATTTTCACAAATTTTCACAATTTTTCACAAAAGACTATAATTCACGATTTTCACAAATTTTCACAATTTTCACAAATTTTCACAAAGACTATAATTCACGATTTTCACAAATTTTCAATTTTTCACAAAAAACTCAATCTCGCATTTTCACATTTCACAAAAGACTATAATTCACACATTTTCAAAATCTTTAATACAAAGACTATATTTCACGCATTTTCACAATTTCACAATTTTTCACAAAAGACTATAATTCATGCATTTTCACAAATTTTCACAATTTTTTCATACAAAGACTATAATTCACGATTTTCACAAATTTTCACAATTTTTACAAAGACTATAATTCACGATTTTCACAAATTTTCAAAATTTTTCACAAAGACTATAATCATGCATTTTCACAATTTTCAAATTTTTTCACAAAAGACTATAATTCACATTTTCACAATTTTCAAAATTTTCACAAAAGACTATAATTCACGCATTTTCACAAATTTTCACAATTTTTTCCAAAAAGACTATAATTCACACATTTTCACAAATCTTCACAATTATTCACAAAAAGACTATAATTCACGCATTTTAAAAAATTTTCACAATTTATCATAAAAAGACTATAATTCACGCATTTTCAAAAATTTTCACCATTTATCACAAAAAGACTATAATTCACGCATTTTCTCAACTTTTCAGAATTTTTATTAAAAAGACTATCATTCACGCATTTTCAAAAATTCTCACAATTTTTCACAAAGACTATAATTCATGCATTTTCAAAAATTTTCACAAAGACTAAAATTCATGCATTTTCACAAATTTTCACAATTTTTTTCATACAAAGACTAAATAATTCACGATTTTCACAAATTTTTTCACATCACAAAAGACTATAATTCACGATTTTCACAATTTTCAAATTTTCACAAAAGACTATAATTCATGCATTTTCACAAATTTTCACAATTTTTCACAAAAGACTATAATTCACGCATTTTCACAAATTTTCAAAATTTTCCACAAAGACTATTTCACGATTTCCAAATTTTCAAATTTTTCAAAGACTATAATTCACAGATTTTCACAAATTTTCACATTTTTCACAAAAGACAATAATTCACGTATTTTCACGAATTTTCAAAATTTTTCATAAAAAGACATTAATTCATTCCTTTTCACAAATTTTCACAATTTTTCTTAAAAAGACAATAATTCACGCATTTTCACAAATTTTCACAATTTTTCACAAATTTTCACAAAAGACACATCACGCATTTTCACAATTTTCACAATTTTTTCACAAAGACTATAATTCACGATTCACAAATTTTCACAATTTTTCACAAAAATATAATTCATGCATTTTCACAATTTTCACATTTTTCACAAAGACTATAATTCACGCATTTTCAAATTTTCTTAATTCACAAAAGACTATAATTCACGATTTTCACAAATTTTCACAATTTTTACAAAGACTATAATTCACGCATTTTCACAAATTTTCACAATTTTTTCACAAAAGACTATAATTCATGCATTTTCAAATTTTCACAATTTTTCACAAAGACTATAATTCACGATTTTCACAAATTTTCACAATTTTTCACACAAAGACTATAATTCACGCATTTTCACAATTTTCACAATTTTTCACAAAGACTATAATTCACGATTTTCACAAATTTTTACAATTTTCACAAAAAGACTATAATTCATGATTTTCACAAATTTTCAAAATTTTCACAAAAAGACTATAATTCACGATTTTCACAAATTTTCACAATTTTCACAAAAAGACTATCAATTCAGATTTTCACAAATTTTCAAATTTTTCACAAAAGACTATAATTCACGATTTTCACAAATTTTCAAATTTTCACAAAAGACTATAATTCGCATTTTCACAAATTTTCAAATTTTCACAAAAGACTATAATTCACGCATTTTAAATTTTCACAATTTTCACAAAGACTATAATTCACGATTTTCACAAATTTTCACAATTTTTCACAAAAGACTATAATTCATGCATTTTCACAAATTTTCACAATTTTTCAAAAGACTATAATTCACGATTTTCACAAATTTTCACAATTTTTCACAAAAAGACTATAATTCACGCATTTTCACAAATTTTCACAATTTTTCACAAAAGACTATAATTCACACATTTTCACAAATTTTACTTTCAAAAAGACTATAATTCATGATTTTCACAAATTTTCACAATTTTTACACAAAGACTATAATTCACGCATTTTCACAATTTTCACAATTTTTCACAAAAGACTATAATTCACACATTTCAAAATTTTAATACAAAGACTATAATTCACGATTTTCACAATTTTTTCACATTTTTCACACAAAGACTATAATTCACGCATTTTCACAAATTTTCACATTTTCACACACAAAGACTATAACTCACGCATTTTCACAAATTTTCACAATTTCATACAAAGACATAATTCATGCATTTTCACAAATTTTCACAATTTTTCACAAAAGACTATAATGATTTTCACAAATTTTCCAATTTTCAAAAGACTATAATTCATTACATTTTCACAAATTTTTCACAATTTTTCACAAAGACTATAATCACGCATTTTCACAATTTTCACAATTTTTCACAAAAAGACTATAATTCATGCATTTTCACAAATTTTCACAATTTTTAACCAAAAGACTATAATTCAGCATTTTCACAAATTTTCAAATTTTCACAAAAGACTATAATTCATGCATTTTCACAAATTTTTCAAATTTTCACAAAGACTATAATCTCAAAATTTTCACAATTTTTCACAAAAGACTTTACCATGATTTTCACAATTTTTTTTTCACA
This sequence comes from Xenia sp. Carnegie-2017, assembly GCF_021976095.1. NCBI lineage: Eukaryota > Metazoa > Cnidaria > Anthozoa > Malacalcyonacea > Xeniidae > Xenia > Xenia sp. Carnegie-2017. Next base: position 1,359,743 of record NW_025813485.1, on the reverse strand, counting down.
AAAGACTATAATTCACGCATTTTCACAAATTTTCACAATTTCACAAAAGACTATACACTGCATTTTCACAAATTTTCACAATTTCTCACAAAGACTATATTCACGCATTTTCACAAATTTTCCAATTTTTCACAAAAGACTATCATTCACGCATTTTCACAAATTTTCACAAATTTTCACAATTTTCACTAAAAGACTATAATTCACAAATTTTCACAAATTACATTTTTCACAAAAGACTATAATTCGCATTTTCACAAATTTCAAATTTTTCACAGACTATAATTTCGCATTTTCACAATTTTTTCAAAAAGACTATAATTCACATTTTCACAAATTTTCACAATTTTTCACAAAGACTATAATTCACGCATTTTCACAATTTTCACAATTTCTCACAAAGACTATAATTCACGCATTTTCACATTTTCAATTTTTTCACAAAAGACTATAATTCACACATTATTTTCACAATTTTTCAAATTTTCACAATTTTTCAAAAAGACTATAATTCACGCATTTTCACAAATTTTCACAATTTTTCACAAAAAGACTATAATTCACGATTTTCACAAATTTTCCAATTTTCACAAAAGACTATAATTCACGAATTTTCACAAATTTTCACAATTTTTCGCAAAAAGACTATAATTCACGCATTTTCAAAAATTTTCACAATTTTTCACAAAAAGACTATAATTCATGCATTTTCACAAATTTTCAATTTTTCACAAAAGACTATAATTCACGCATTTTCACACAATTTTCACAAAAAGACTATAATTCATGCATTTTCACAAATTTTCAAATTTTTCACAAAAGACTATAATTCACGTGATTTTCACAAATTTTTCTTTAAAAGACTATATCACACATTTTCAAAATTTTCACAAAAGACTATAATTCACGCATTTTCACAAATTTTCACAATTTTTCACAAAAAGACTATAATTCACGCATTTTCACAAATTTTCACAATTTTTCACAAAGACTATAATTCACGCATTTTCACAAATTTTCACAATTTTTCACAAAAAGACTATAATTCACGCATTTTCACAAATTTTCAAAATTTTCACAAAAAGACTATAATTCATGCATTTTCACAAATTTTCACAATTTTTCACAAAAAGACTATAATTCACGATTTTCACAAATTTTCACAATTTTTCACAAAGACTATAATTCACGCATTTTCACAAATTTTCACAATTTTTCACAAAAGACTATAATTCACGCATTTTCACAAATTTTTTCAAATTTTTCACAAAAAGACTATAATTCACGCATTTTCACAAATTTTCAAATTTTTCACAAAAGACTATAATTCACGCATTTTCACAAATTTTCACAATTTTACACAAAGACTATAATTCAGGCATTTTCACAATTTTCACAATTTTCACAAAAGACTATAATTTGCATTTTCACAAATTTTCACAATTTTTCAAAAAAGACTATAATTCACGCATTTTCACAAATTTTCACAATTTTTCACACAAAGACTATAATTCACGCATTTTCACAAATTTTCACAATTTTTTCAAAAAGACTATAATTCACGATTTTCACAAATTTCACAATTTTCACAAAAGACTATAATTCACGCATTTTCACAAATTTTCACAATTTTTCACAAAAGACTATAATTCACGCATTTTCACAAATTTTCACAATTTTCACAAAAGACTATAATTCACGATTTTCAAAAATTTTCAAATTTTTCACAAAAAGACTATAATTCACGCATTTTCACAAATTTTCACAATTTTTCACAAAAGACTATAATTCACGCATTTTCACAAATTTTCACAATTTTTCACAAAGACTATAATTCACGATTTTCACAATTTTCACAATTTTTCACAAAAGACTATAATTCACATTTTCACAAATTTTCACAATTTTCACAAAAGACTATAATTCACGCATTTTCACAATTTTCACAATTTTTCACAAAAGACTATAATTCACGCATTTTCACAAATTTTCACATTTTTCAAAAAGACTATAATCACGCATTTTCACAAATTTTCACAATTTTTCACAAAAGACTATAATTCATGATTTTCACAATTTTCACAATTTTCACAAAAGACTATAATTCACATTTTCACAAATTTTCACAATTTTTCACAAAAGACTATAATTCACGCATTTTCACAAATTTTCACAATTTTCATACAAAGACTATAATTCACATTTTCACAAATTTTCACATTTTTCATACAAAGACTATAATTCACGCATTTTCACAAATTTTCACAATTTTTCACAAAAGACTATAATTCACGATTTTCACAATTTCACAATTTTTCACAAAAGACTATAATTCACGCATTTTCACAAATTTTCACAATTTTTCACAAAAGACTATAATTCACGCATTTTCACAAATTTTCACAATTTTCACAAAAGACTATAATTCACGCATTTTCACAAATTTTCACAATTTTTCACAAAAGACTATAATTCACGCATTTTCACAAATTTTCACAATTTTTCACAAAAAGACTATAATTCACGCATTTTCACAAATTTTCACAATTTTCACAAAAGACTATAATTCACGCATTTTCACAAATTTTCACAATTTTTCACAAAAAGACTATAATTCACGCATTTTCACAAATTTTCAAAATTTTTCACAAAAAGACTATAATTCACGCATTTGCACAAATTTTCACAGTTTTCCCCATAAAAACTATAATTCACTCCTTTTAACAAAATTTCATAATTTTTCACAAAAAGACTATAATTCACTCATTTTCTCAAATTTTAACAATTATTCACAAAAAGACTATAATTCACGTATTTTCACAAATTTTCACAATTTTTCACAAAAAGACTATAATTCACACATTTTCACAAATTTTCACAATTTTTTCACAAAAGACTATAATTCAATGATTTTCACAATTTTCACAATTTTTCACAAAAGATATAATTCACGATTTTCACAATTTTCACAATTTTTCACAAAAGACTATAATTCATCATTTTCACAAATTTTCAAATTTTCACAAAAGACTATAATTCACGCATTTTCACAAATTTTCACAATTTTTCACAAAAGACTATAATTCGCATTTTCACAAATTTTCAAATTTTCACAAAAGACTATAATTCAATGATTTTCACAAATTTTCACAATTTTTCACAAAAGACTATAATTCACGCATTTTCACAAATTTTCACAATTTTTCAAAAGACTATAATTCACGCATTTTCACAAATTTTGACAATTTTTCACTAAAAGACCATAAATCACACATTTTCAAAAATTTTCACAAATTTTCACAATTTTTTACAAAAAGACTATAATTCAAACATTTTCACAAATTTTGAAATTTTTCACAAAAACACTATAATTCACGCATTTTCACAAATTTTCACAATTTTTTGCAAAAAGACTATAATTCACGCATTTTTACAAATTTTCATAATTTTTCACAAAAAGACTATAATTCACGCATTTTCACAATTTTTTCACAAAAAGACTATAATTCATGATTTTCACAAATTTTCACATTTTCATACAAAGACTATAATTCACGCATTTTACAAATTTTCACAATTTTTCACAAAAGACTATAATTCACGCATTTTCACAAATTTTCAAATTTTCACAAAAAGAATAATTCACCATTTTCACAAATTTTCACAATTTTTCACAAAAGACTATATAATTCACATTTTCACAAATTTTCAAATTTTCACAAAAGACTATAATTCACGCATTTTCACAAATTTCAAAATTTTCACAAAGACTATAATTCACGCATTTTCACAAATTTTCACAATTTTTCACAAAAGACTATAATTCACGCATTTTCACAAATTTTCAAAATTTTCACAAAAAGACTATAATTCACGCATTTTCACAATTTTCACAATTTTTCACAAAAGACTATAATTCACGCATTTTCACAAATTTTCACAATTTTTCAATAAATTTTCACAAAAGACTATAATTCACGCATTTTCACAATTTTCACAATTTTTCACAAAAGACTATAATTCACGATTTTCACAAATTTTCACAATTTTTCACAAAGACTATAATTCATGCATTTTCACAAATTTTCACAATTTTTCAAAAAGACTATAATTCACGCATTTTCAAATTTTTCACACAAAGACTATTTCATGCATTTTCACAAATTTTCACAATTTTTCACACAAAGACTATAATTCACGCATTTTCACAAATTTACATTTTTCACAAAGACTATAATTCACGCATTTTCACAATTTCACAATTTTTCACAAAGACTATAATCATGATTTTCACAAATTTTCACAATTTTTCACAAAGACTATAATTCACGCATTTTCACAAATTTTCACAATTTTTCACAAAAAGACTATAATTCACGATTTTCACAAATTTTTACAATTTTCCAAAAAGACTATAATTCACGCATTTTCACAAATTTTCACAATTTTTCACAAAAAGACTATAATTCACGCATTTCACAAATTTTCACAATTTTCAAAAGACTATAATTCACGCATTTTCACAAATTTTCACCACAAAAGACTATAATTCACGATTTTCAAATTTTCAAAATTTTCACAAAGACTATAATTCGCATTTTCACAAATTCACAATTTTTCACAAAAGACTATAATTCACGATTTTCACAAATTTTCACAATTTTCACAAAAGACTATAATTCACGCATTTTCACAAATTTTCACAATTTTTCACAAAGACTATAATTCACGCATTTTCACAAATTTTCACAATTTTTCACAAAAGACTATAATTCACATTTTCACAAATTTTCACAATTTTTCACAAAGACTATAATTCACGCATTTTCACAAATTTTCACAATTTTTCAAAAGACTATAATTCATTTTCATTTTCAAAATTTTTCATACAAAGACTATAATTCACGCATTTTCACAAATTTTCACAATTTTCACACAAAGACTATAATTCACGCATTTTCACAAATTTTCACAATTTTTCACAAAAACTATAATTCACACATTTTCAAAATCTTTAATACAAAGACTATATTTCACGCATTTTCACAAATTTTCACAATTTTGCATACAAAGACTATAATTCACGCATTTTCACAAATTTTCACAATTTTCACAAAAACTATAATTCACGCATTTTCACAATTTTACAATTTTCACAAAGACTATAATTCACGATTTTCACAATTCACAATTTTTCACAAAGACTATAATTCACGATTTTCACAAATTTTCAATTTTTCACAAAGACTATAATTCAACATTTTCACAAATTTTCAAAATTTTCACAAAAAGACTATAATTCACGATTTTCACAAATTTTCACAATTTTCACAAAAGACTATAATTCACATGCATTTTCAAATTTTCACAATTTTTACAAAAGACTATAATTCATATTTTCACAAATTTTCACAATTTTTCACAAAAGACTATAATTCACGCTTTTAAATTTTCACAATTTTTCACAAAAGACTATAATTCAGCATTTTCACAAATTTTCACAATTTTTCACAAAAAGACTATAATTTCATGATTTTCAACAAATTTTCAAAAAGACTATAATTTACACATTTTCACAAATTTTCACAATTATTCACAAAAAGACTATAATTCACGCATTTTCACAAATTTTCACAATTTTTTACAAAAAGACTATAATTCACGCATTTTCACAAATTTTCACAATTTTTCACAAAAGACTATAATTCACGCATTTTCACAAATTTTCACAAATTTTCACAATTTTCACAAAATTCACACATTTTCACAATTTTCACAATTTTTCACAAAAGACTATAATCTTCATTTCACAAATTTTCAAATTTTTACAAAAGACTATAATTTCGCATTTTCACAATTTTCTACAAAAACTATAATTCACACATTTTCACAATTTTTTCACAAAGACTATAATTCATGATTTTCACAAATTTTCACAATTTTCACAAAAAGACTATAATTCACGATTTTCACAAATTTTCAATTTTTTCACAAAAGACTATAATTCATTACATTTTCACAATTTTCACAAATTTTCACAATTTTTCACAAAAGACTATAATTCACATTTTCACAAATTTTCACAATTTTTCACAAAAGACTATAATTCACAAGATTTTCACAATTTTCAAATTTTCACAAAAGAGATTCACAAGATTTTCACAAATTTTCACAATTTTTTCAAAAGACTATAATTCACGATTTTCACAAATTTTCACAATTTTTCACAAAGACTATAATTCACGCATTTTCACAAATTTTCACAATTTTTCAACAAAGACTATAATTCACGACAAATTTTCACAATTTTTCACACAAAAAGACTATAATTCACGCATTTTCACAAATTTTCACAATTTTCACAAAAGACTATAATTCACGCATTTTCAATTTTAAATTTTTCACAAAAGACTATATTCACATTTTCAAAATTTTAATTTTCACAAAGACTATAATTCACGATTTTCACAAATTTTCACAATTTTTCACAAAAGACTATAATTCACGCATTCACAAATTTTCACAATTTTTCACAAAAGACTATAATTCATACGATTTTCACAATTTTCACAATTTTTCACAAAAAAGACTATAATTCATGATTTTCACAAATTTTCAAAATTTTCACAAAAGATATAATTCATGCATTTTCACAAATTTTCACATTTCAAAAAGACATAATTCACGCATTTTCACAAATTTTCACAATTTTTCACAAAAAGACTATAATTCACGCATTTTCACAAATTTTCACAATTTTTCACAAAAAGACTATAATTCACGCATTTTCACAAATTTTCAAATTTTTCACAAAAGACTATAATTCACGCATTTCCAAATTTTCACAATTTTTCACAAAAAAGACTAAATCACGCATTTTCACAATTTTCAAAATTTTCACAAAAGACACATTAATGCATTTTCACAAATTTTCCAATTTTTCACAAAAGACTATAATTCACGCATTTTCACAAATTTTCACAATTTTCAAAGACTATAATTCACGCATTTTCAAAATTCACAATTTTTCACAAAAGACTATAATTCATGCATTTTCACAAATTTTCACAATTTTCACAAAAACTATAATTCACGATTTTCACAAATTTTCACAATTTTTCACAAAAGACTATAATTCATGCATTTTCAAAATTTTCAAATTTTCACAAAGACTATAATTCACGCATTTTCATTAAATTTTTTCACAAAAGACTATATCACATTTTCAAAAATTTTTTCACAAAAAGACTATAATTCACGCATTTTCACAATTTTCACAATTTTTACAAAGACTATAATTCACGCATTTTCACAAATTTTCACAATTTTTCACAAAAGATATAATTCATGCATTTTCAAATTTTCACAATTTTTCATACAAAGACTATAATTCACGCATTTTCACAAATTTCACAATTTTTCACAAAGACTATAATTCACGCATTTTCACAAATTTTCAAAATTTTCACAAAAGACTATAATTCACGATTTCACAAATTCAAATTTTCACAAAAGACTATAATTCACGCATTTTCACAAATTTTCAAAATTTTCACAAAAGACTATAATTCACGATTTTCACAATTTTCAAAATTTTCACAAAGACTATAACCACGATTTCCAAATTTCACAATTTTTCACAAAAGACTATAATTCATGCATTTTCACAATTTCAATTTTTCACCAAAAGACTATAACTACATTTTCACAAATTTTCACAATTTTTCACAAAGACTATAATTCACGATTTTCACAAATTTTCACAATTTTTCACAAAAAGACTATAATTCACTCATTTTCACAAATTTTCACAATTATTCACAAAAAGACTATAATTCACGCATTTTCACAAATTTTCACAATTTTTCACAAAAAGACTATAATTTACACATTTTCACAAATTTTCACAATTATTCACAAAAAGACTATAATTCACGCATTTTCACAAATTTCAAAATTTTCACAAAGACTATAATTCACGCATTTTCACAAATTTTCACAATTTTTCACAAAAGACTATAATTCACGCATTTTCACAAATTTTCACAATTTTTTCACAAAGACTATAATTCACGATTTTCACAAATTTTCACAATTTTTCACAAAAGACACATTAATGATTTTCACAATTTTCACAAAAGACTATAATTCAACATTTTCACAATTTTAAATTTTTCACAAAGATTCTTTAATTTTCACATTTTCACAATTTTTCACAAAAGACTATAATTCACACATTTTCAAAATTTTAACAAAGACTATAATTCATGATTTTCACAAATTTTCACAATTTTCACAAAAGACTATAATTCACGCATTTTCACAAATTTTCACAATTTTCACACAAAGACTATAATTCACGCATTTTCACAAATTTTCACAATTTTTCACAAAAAGACTATAATTCATGCATTTTCACAAATTTTCACAATTTTTCATACAAAGACTATAATTCACACATTTTCACAAATTTTCACAATTTTTCACAAAAAGACTATAATTCACGCATTTTCACAAATTTTCACAATTTTTCACAAAAAGACTATAATTCACGCATTTTCACAAATTTTCAAATTTTCACAAAAGACTATAATTCACGCATTTTCACAAATTTTCACAATTTTTCACAAAGACTATAATTCACGCATTTTCACAAATTTTCACAATTTTTCACAAAAGACTATAATTCACGATTTCACAAATTTCACAATTTTTCACAAAAGACTATAATTCACGCATTTTCACAAATTTTCACAATTTTTCACAAAAAGACTATAATTCACGATTTTCACAAATTTTCACAATTTTTCACAAAAAGACTATAATTCACGCATTTTCACAAATTTTCACAATTTTTCACATAAAGACTATAATTCACATATTTTCACAAATTTTCACAAAAAGACTATAATTCGCGCATTTTCACAAATTTTCAAATTTTTCACAAAAAGACTTTAATTCTCGCATTTTCACAATTTTTTAGAAAAAAACTATAATTCACACATTTTCAAAATCTTTAATACAAAGACTATATTTCACGCACTTTCACAAATTTTCACAATTTTTCATACAAAGACTATAATTCACGCATTTTCACAAATTTTCACAATTTTGCATACAAAGACTATAATTCACGCATTTTCACAAATTTTCACAATTTTTCACAAAAACTATAATTCATGCATTTTCACAAATTTTCACAATTTTTCATACAAAGACAATAATTCACGCATCTTCACAAATTTTCACAATTTTTCACAAAAAGACTATAATTCACGCATTTTCACAAATTTTCAAAATTTTTCACAAAAAGAGTATAATTCACGCATTTTCACAAATTTTCAAATTTTTCACAGAAAGACTATAATTCACGCATTTTCACAAATTTTCAAAATTTTCACAAAAAGACTATAATTCACGCATTTTCACAAATTTTCAAATTTTTCACAAAGACTATATTACGCATTTTCACAAATTTCACAATTTTTCACAAAAGACTATAATTCATGATTTTCACAAATTTTCACAATTTTTCACAAAAGACTATAATTCACATTTTCACAATTTTCAAATTTTCACAAAAGACTATAATTCACGATTTTCACAAATTTTCACAATTTTTCACAAAAGACTATAATTCACGCATTTTCACAAATTTTCACTTTTTCACAAAAGACTATAATTCACGATTTTCACAAATTTTCAAATTTTCACAAAAGACTATATTTTCATGATTTTCACAATTTTCACAATTTTTCACAAAAAGACTATAATTCACGCATTTTCACAAATTTCACTTTTTCACAAAGACTATAATTCACGCATTTTCACAAATTTTCACAATTTTTCACAAAAGATAAACCATGATTTCACAAATTTTCACATTTTTCACAAAAGATTAATTCACGCATTTTCACAAATTTTCACAATTTTTCACAAAAAGCTATAATTCACACATTTTCACAAATTTTCACAATTTTCACAAAAGACTATAATTCACGCATTTTCACAATTTTCACAATTTTCACAAAAGACTATATTCACGATTTTCAAAATTTTCACAATTTTTCACAAAAGACTATAATTCACGATTTTCACAAATTTTCACAATTTTCACAAAAGACATAATTCACGATTTTCACAAATTTTCACAATTTTTCACACAAAGACTATAATTCACGCATTTTCACAAATTTTCACAATTTTCACAAAAGACTATAATTCACGCATTTTCACAAATTTTCACAATTTTTCACAAAAGACTATAATTCACCATTTTCACAAATTTTCACAATTTTTCACAAAAAGACTATAATTCACGCATTTTCAAAAATTTTCACAATTTTTCACAAAAAGACTATAATTCACGCATTTTCACAACTTTTCAGAATTTTTATTAAAAAGACTATAATTCACGCATTTTCAAAAATTCTCACAATTTTCACAAAGACTATAAGTCATGCATTTTCAAAAAGTTTTCACAATTTTTCACAAAGACTATAATTCAATCACAAATTTTCCAAATTTTCACAAAAGACTATAATTCACGATTTTCACAAATTTCACAATTTTCACAAAGACTATAATTCACATGATTTTCACAAATTTTCACAATTTTTCACAAAGACTATAATTCACGATTTTCACAAATTTTCAATTTTTCACAAAGACTATAATTCATGCATTTTCACAAATTTTCACAATTTTTCAAAAGACTATAATTCATCACAAATTTTACAATTTTTCACAAAGACTATAATTCACGCATTTTCACAAATTTTACAATTTTTACACAAAGACTATAATTCATGATTTTCACAATTTTCACAATTTTTCACAAAAGACTATAATTCACGCATTTTCACAAATTTTCACAATTTTCACAAAAGACTATAATTCACGCATTTTCACAATTTTTTCAAATTTTTCACAAAAGACTATAATTCCATTTTCACAAATTTTCAAATTTTTCACAAAAGACTATAATTCACGCATTTTCACAAATTTTCAAAATTTTCACAAAAAGACTATAATTCACGCATTTTCAAACATTTTCACAATTTTTCACAAAAAGACTATGATTCGCGCATTTTTACAAATTTTACAATTTTTCACAGAAAGACTATAATTCACGCATTTTCACAAATTTTCACAATTTTTTCAAAAAAAGACAATAATTCACGCATTTTCATAAATTTTCACAATTTTTCACAAAAAGACTATTATTCATGCATTTTCACAAATTTTCACAATTTTTCACTAAAAAACAATAATTCACGCATTTTCACAAATTTTCACAATTTTTCACAAAAAGACAATAATTCATGCATTTTCACAAATTTTCAAATTTTTCACAAAAGACTTTAATTCTCGCATTTTCACAAATTTTTCAAAAAAACTATATATCACACATTTTCAAAATCTTTAATACAAAGACTATATTTCACGCATTTTCACAAATTTTAACAATGTTGCATACAAAGACTATAATTCACGCATTTTCACAAATTTTCAAAATTTTTCACAAAAAATATAATTCATGAATTTTCACAAATTTTCACAATTTTTCATACAAAGACAATAATTCACCCATCTTCACAAATTTTCATAATTTTTCACAAAAAGACTATAATTCACGCATTTTCACAAATTTTCAAAATTTTTCACAAAAAGACTATAATTCACGCATTTTCACAAATTTTCACAATTTTTCACAAAAGACTATAATTCACGCATTTTCACAAATTTTCACAATTTTTCACAAAAGACTATAATTCACGCATTTTCACAAATTTTCAAAATTTTCACAAAAGACTATAATTCACGATTTTCACAAATTTCACAATTTTTCACAAAAGACTATAATTCACGATTTTCACAAATTTTCACAATTTTTCACAAAAAGACTATAATTCACGATTTTCACAAATTTTCAAATTTTTCATAAAAAGACTATAATTCATGATTTTCACAAATTTTCACAATTTTTCACAAAAGACTATATTTCATGCATTTTCACAAATTTTCACAATTTTTCACAAAAGACTATAATTCACGATTTTCACAAATTTTCACAATTTTTCACAAAGACTATAATTTTCACGATTTTCACACAAAATTTTCACAAAAAGACTATAATTCACGCATTTTCACAAATTTTCACAATTTTCACAAAAGACTATATTTCATGCATTTTCACAAATTTTCACAATTTTTCACAAAGACTATAATTCACGCATTTTCACAAATTTTCACAATTTTTCAAAAAGACTATAATTCACGATTTTCACAAATTTCACAATTTTTCACAAAAGACATTCACGATTTTCACAAATTTTCACAAAAGACTATAATTCGCATTTTCACAAATTTTCAAATTTTTCACAAAAAGACTATAATTGCATTTTCACAATTTTTAAAAAGACTATAATTCACATTATTTTCACAAAATTTTAATACAAAGACTATTTCACATTTTCACAAATTTTCACAATTTTTCACACAAAGACTATAATTCACGTGATTTTCACAAATTTTCACAATTTTTCACACAAAGACTATAATTCACGCATTTTCACAAATTTTCACAATTTTTCACAAAAACTATAATTCATGCATTTTCACAAATTTTCACAATTTTTCACACAAAGACTATAATTCACGCATTTTCACAAATTTTCACAATTTTCAAAAAAGACTATAATTCACGATTTTCACAAATTTTCACAATTTTTCACAAAAGACTATAATTCACGACAAATTTTCACAATTTTTCACAAAAGACTATAATTCACGCATTTTCACAAATTTTCACAATTTTTCACAAAAGACTATAATTACGATTTTCACAATTTTCACAATTTTTCACAAAAAGACTATAATTCACGCATTTTCACAAATTTCACAATTTTTCACAAAAGACTATAATTCACGCATTTTCACAAATTTTCACAATTTTTCACAAAAGACTATAATTCACATTTTCACAAATTTTCAAATTTTTCTCACAAAAGACTATAATTCATGATTTTCACAAATTTTCACAATTTTCACAAAAGACTATAATTCACGCATTTTCACAAATTTCACAATTTTTCACAAAAGACTATAATTCACGATTTTCACAAATTTTCACAATTTTTCACAAAAGACTATAATTCACGCATTTTCACAATTTCACAATTTTTCACAAAGACTATAATTCACGATTTTCACAAATTTTTTCAAATTTTTCACAAAGACTATAATTCAACAAATTTTCAAAATTTTTTTCACAATCACCATTCACATTTTTCATTAAAAAGACTATAATTCACGCATTTTCACAAATTTTCACAATTTTCACAAAAAGACTATAATTCACACATTTTCACAAATTTTCACAATTTTTCACAAAAAGACTATAATTCACGCATTTTCACAAATTTTCACAATTTTTAACAAAAAGACTATAATTAAGCAATTTTCAAAATTTCTTCACAAAAGACTATAATTCACTTATTTCACAAATTTTCACAATTTTTCACAAAAATTCATAATTTCACGATTTTCACAAATTTTCACAATTTTTCATACAAAGACACATTCACGCATTTTCACAAATTTTCACAATTTTCACAAAAGACTATAATTCACGATTTTCACAAATTTTCAAATTTTTCACAAAAGACTATAATTCACGATTTTCACAATTTTCAAATTTTCACAAAAGACTATAATTCACGCATTTTCACAATTTTCACTTTTTCACAAAGACTATAATTCATGCATTTTCACAAATTTTCACAATTTTTCAAAAAGACTATAATTCACGATTTTCACAAATTTTCACATTTTTCACAAAGACTATAATTCACGATTTTCACAAATTTTCACAATTTTTTCAAAAAAGACTATAATTCACGCATTTTCACAAATTTCATAATTTTCACAAAAGACTATAATTCACAAGATTTTCACAATTTTACAATTTTCACACAAAGACTATAATTCACGATTTTCACAAATTCACTTTTTCACAAAAGACTATAATTCACGATTTTCACAAATTTTACAATTTTTCACAAAAAGACTAATTCACGCATTTTCACAAATTTTCAATTTTTCACAAAAGACTATAATTCATGATTTTCACAAATTTTCACAATTTTTCACAAAGACTATAATCACGCATTTTCACAAATTTTCACTTCACAAAAGACTATAATTTCGCATTTTCACAAATTTTCACAATTTTCACAAAGACTATAATTCACGATTTTCACAATTTTCACATTTTTCACAAAAGACTATAATTCACGCATTTTCACAAATTTTCAAAATTTTTTCATAAAAAGATTTTCACGATTTTCACAATTTTCACTTTCACAAAGACTATAATTCAGCATTTTCACAATTTTCAATTTCACAAAAGATATAATCACGCATTTTCACAATTTTCACAAATTTTCACAAAAAGACTATAATTCACGCATTTTCACAAATTTTCACA